>NW_012104854.1:1154179-1257602 GCF_000951045.1 Mandrillus leucophaeus | reverse complement strand
GCTACCTGACTTCAAACTATACCAAAACAACATGATACTGGCACCAAAACAGATATATAGACCAATGGAACAGAACAGAGGCCTCAGAAATAACATGACACATCTACAACCATCTGATCTTTGACAAACCTGACAAAAACAGGCAATGGGGAAAGGATTCCGTATTTAATAAATGGTGCTGGGAAAACTGGCTGGGCATATGTAGAAAGCTGGAACTGAATCCCTTCCTTACACTTTATACAAAAATTAACTCTAGGTAGATTAAAGACTTAAATGTAAGACCCAAAACCATAAAAACCCTAGAAGAAAACCTAGGTAATACCATTCAGAACATAGGCATGGTCAAACACTTCAGGTCTAAAACCCCAAAAGCAATGACAACAAAAGCCAAAATAGACAAATGGGATCTAATTAAACTAAAGAGTTTCTGCATAGTAAAAGAAACTATCATCAGAGTGAACAGGTAACTGACAGAGTGGGAGAAAATTTTTGCAACCTACCCATCTGACAAAGGACTAATATCCAGAATCTACAAAGAACGCTAATATCCAGAATCTACAAAGAACTCAAATTTACAAGAAAAAACAACCCCATCAAAAAGTGGGCAAAGGATATGAACAGACACTTCTCAAAAGGAGACATGTATGCAGCCAATAGACACTCGAAAAAAATGCTCATTATCACTGGTCATCAGAGAAATACAAATCAAAACCACAATGAGATATCATCTCATGCCAGTTAGAATGGCAATCATTAAAAAGTCAGGAAACAACAGATGCTGGAGAGGATGTGGAGAAATAGGAATGCTTTTACACTGTTGGTGAGAGTGTAAATTAGTTCAACCATTGTGGAAGACAATGTGACGATTCCTAAAGAATCTAGAACTAGAAATACCCACCAAGTGATCCCATTACTGGGTATATACCCAAAGGATTATAATTAATGCTACTATAAAGACACATGCACACACATGTGTTTATTGCAGCACAATTCACAATAGTAAAGACTTGGAAACAACCCAAATATCCATCAATGATAGACTGGATTATGTGGCACATATACACCATGGAATACTATGCAGCCATATAAAAGGATGAGTTCATTTCCTTTGCAGGGACATGGATGAAGCTGGAAACCATCATTCTCAGCAAACTATCACAAGGACAGAAAACCAAACATCGCATGTTCTCACTCATAAGTGGGAGCTGAACAATGAGAACACATGGACGCAGGGCAGGGAATATCACACACCCAGGTCTTGGGGAGGGATAACATTAGAAGAAATACCTAATGTAAATGACGAGTTGATGGGTGCAGCAAACCAACATAGCACATGTATACCTGTGTAACAAACCTGCACGTTGTGCACATGTACCCTAGAACTTAAAGTATAATAATAATAATAATAATAAAATCTTTGTGGGACATTTACTTCAGTTATGTGCCTCATCAGCAGCATATAGCCAGCTTAGCCAATCTGTTTCACAAATTTGCTAACTAGAACATTGATGCATTTAAATATTTTTTCTAGCTACTTATTTTGTGACTACTGTTTGTGTTACCTTATGTTTCATTGTTCACATTAACTTTATGTTTCATTTCTCACTGTTGATTTATTCAGGACTGATTTTTTTCCATTCCTTTTTATGTTCTCTATTGGTATAGAAGTTTTTCACTGTGTTTCTTTTCGTTCAGTGGCTTCTTTCTAAAAATTACTATGCATCGTTCAAAGGCCAAAGTCACTCAATATTTTTACATTTCTCCCAAATAATATAAGAACCAGTCCACATGTTAATGTCCATCACCTGCCTCCCTAATCACCTCCTTTGACTTCACTTTTACTGCTACGTATATTAGTGCCATTTTTTCTTTAACGACATAAGACATTGTTATTTTTGTTGTATGTAGTCCATGTCTGTTTAGATTCATCCATGTATTTATTATTGTCTTTGTTCGTATCACTTCACTTCTGCCTTAAGTACTGCTTTCAGATTAGTAATCAGCCTCTATTGTTTGCCTGATTGTAAGATAATTTCATTGTCTTTGGTGTCTTAGTTAAATCAGAATGACTTTAGGTATGAATTTCTTTTTATTTATTCTACTTAGGGTTTATTGGGCTTCCTGACTCTGTGGGTTAATGATTTCATCCATTCTTGAAAATCACCTTCTTTCTTTCTTCCTCCATTTTTTTTTTTTTTTAGCACATTCACTTTTCTTTCCCTTTGGAACTTGAAATAGACATATATTAACTTTCTCATTATATCCTCAGTATCTCTTCTTTCAAGTTTCTACATTTCTTTCTTTCTCTTCTCTATTCTGATTTTTTTTCTTTTTTTTTTTTTTTTACTTAGCTCTATCTTCCAGCTTATTCTTTCTTTAGCCATGTCTGTTATCCATTATTGTATAACCAATTTCTCCAAAACTTGGCAGGATAAAATAGCAATTTCTGAGAGTCAGGAGTTCAGGAGCTACTTAGCTGTGTGGTTTGGGCTCTGGTTTCTCATGAGGCTGCAGTAAAACTGTACGCCAATGATGCAGTCATCTGATGATGCTGAAAGATTCACTTCCATACTCACTCATGTGACTATTGGCAGGAAGCTTCAGTGTCTCACCATGTGACATTTTGGCTTCTACCAGGGTGAGTGATGACCTGAAGAGAAAGAAAGTGAGAGAGAGAGAGAGAAAGAAGGAGGGGAAAGGAGAGGAAGTGGGGAGAGAGTGAGAGAAAGAGGGAGCAGAGAGAGGGAGAGAGAGAGAAAGAGAGAGAGAGAAATACCCCAAACATAAGTCACAGAGAGAGACTACCCCAAACAGAAGTCACAAGTATCTATTAAAACCTAATCACAGAAGTACACACCATCACTTGTGCTGTAATTTGTTGGACACACAGACCAACTCTGGTACATTGTAAGAGTGGACCATACAACATTGTGAGTATCAGTAGGTAGGGATTAATTAGGAGTCATCTTGGAGGCTGACTACCAAAGCAATGAAACCTATCCATTGAATTTTTAATGGAAATGATTATATTTTTTATTTTTGGAGTTCTGTTTTCCCCTCAGTCTGCTTCATTGTGCTTTGCTCATATTTTTAATCTCTCCTTTTTAAAATGTGTCAGATACATTTATTTTATATTCTGTGTCTAATAACTGAAGATTTTGTTGGTGTGAATTTGCTGCCTGTTGTTTCTTCTGGTTGTCGCTTGAAGTGTCTTGATCTCATTCATGTTTGTTTATTTTTTTTAATGTGACTTTATTTTTCTTAGAACTTCATGTATAGGTATTCTTCAAGAACAAATTGGGGTGTTCTTCCAAAGAGAATTTGCATTTGGTTCTGTTGGGTGCCAGAAAGCCCAGAACCAGTATAAACTAAATTCCTGGCTTGTAATTTTAAAATATCACCCAGGTAACATAAATTTAGGCTGAAAAACTACATGAATATTAGCATATGTTTATAAATCATTAGGAGAATTTCCTTCTTTCATTCACTATAAAATCTGAGATCAACAATTATTCTTGCACTGTCTTGAACTAGGTTTATTTGTAGCTTTACCCTTACACTAAGGTCGAATGCTTTTGTGGTTGCAAATTCATGCAGAGGAGTCTCCTGTTAGACTGCCAACCAAGGACAGGGTATGGCCTTGTCTGTCCTCTGTATCGTTTAGTTATGTGAAACTGAAGTTCAACTTTACCTGTAGCAAATGTGCTCAGTGTTCTACTTCCCTGCTGGGGTTTCTACTTTTATCTAGGTTTTGACTTGTGAGTATAATTTGCTAGCTCATCAATGCATTGAAAAACAAAAACAAAAACAAAAACAAAATATTGTTAAAAACATTTTATCCAGCATTTCTAATTATTTTCAGTTGGAAGGGTTGGTCAAGGAACCTCATCCCCAGTGTTGCTAGAAATGGGTTTTCTCCTTCCCATCACTTCCCAGTTTTGTTGAGGTTTATTAAAGTATATAGCCCAGAATTGAAATATAGTGACAGAATGCATGTTATCTTTTGACTGTTTTTGGAAGATTGTATTCTAGAACAGTATGCAAAGAGTATTCTCTTGCTTGTGGGTTTTCTCAGTAGATATTAAAAAAGGATGTCAACTTTTCTGGAATTCAATGATTTCTATAGCACAATCTGCTAGACTTGGAGAAATTTAACTTTCTTTATTTTAGTAAGTTCTGAAGTTTTGAAATTTTTAGTATAGACAACAATCTGAATAGGAATCTAAATTATTGATTTTTCCAAATACAGAAGGATGGGCTAATGATGACAGAGAACCTTTTAAACCTATGATTTCTTGCTTATTCATGATATTATACTTTCTCTTTCTTGGTTCCATCTTTCACGTTAAATACCCAATTTTAAATTCCACTGTCTAATTGATTTAATGATTAAGAAAATGTTCCTGATATTCAGCCTAAATTTTTCTTCCTAATTTATTCCCATTACTCTTGGTTAAATCTTGAATAACTAGGATTGATGAGGCACTGAGAGCTAATTAATTGATTGCTAAAGCACTGTGGTATTATCCAACTCCACAGTGAATTCTCTTAGTTTTAGGAAACCTTTTAACAGTAAACTGCATTGTAAGACTGTTTTTTCTTATTTCTAGGTGTTTTTCACAGGCCAGTTATGTTTAATATTTTCCCCAAAGATGCCACATGCAGGCATAAACTAATAAAAGGCTCAATTTTTACTTAGACATGTTCACTTTGTCTTTTGTTTATTATATTTGTGGAAAAGGCTTTCAAAAGTAAGTGACCCTGAGGGAACTGGTTAAAACTTATGGATACCGTTGAACATCAGTTGACTCTCACTGAGCATGCTTCTGACTTCTGGGTCCAAAGCTTCCTCAGTTGCTTTTTACTCTGAACTCTCCTTACACCTTGCATTGCACCACTGAGTACAACCCTGTATGGTTTCATTTGGTGAGTTTTGTAGCCCAAATGTGACTAAAGCTCCTTGAGTGAGAACTTTTGTGATATCTTCCATTTTCCAAATACTGTGCTAAAGACTGAAATAATAAGCTTTTCGTTAAGAACAAAGTGTTCCCTGAATATCCAGAATAGAGATATTAAATTTGATTATGAAATCAGGGAAGGTTCCTCAAAGAGAGTGGGGTTTGACTTGAATCTAGATGGTTGAGTAAGATTTAGGCAAATGGAGAAATGAAGACAGGCTTCTTAACAGAAGGTACTGATGTGCAAATTCACCAAGGTAGGGCTGGTTGGGAAATTACTGGTGGTAGGATATAGGGTGGGTGAGTGAAGCTGGCAGGGTCATGTCACAGAAGACTTGGTATGCTGTAGTTGGTACTTAGATTTGGTCTTGAATGAGATGGGGAGTTCATAATGGGTGGCTTCAATGTTTTTGTAGTTGAAGATGTGAATGAGATTTTACATAATGAGATTTGAAACTCTTTTATAAAAGGAGTCATTTGAGTGGAAGAAAAATGATTGGGTATTTTATTTACCACATACTGGTTTGCAAGTTGCTGCAAATTCCACAGAAAAAAACACTGCCTTATATCCCCCTATTCAGATGGTTTTTAAGGTCTGATTAATGAGAGATACTCTTGTGGGAACTTTTATTTTCTCCCTGGTTAAAAATGCAGCATGATTTACAAAAAACATGACAAAACAAAATAATGTGGATTTGACAGTTTTCATATGTTCAATTCTTAGCTGTTTAGCTGACCTGGAAGGGCTGCTGTTAGGCATTGCTTTTCACGTCCATATGTCAGGTGAGATATATCACCGGCTATAAGAAAAAGGACAGAACAAATAGGTAAGGTTTAGTTATGAAATTTAAATATTAATTGTTACTAGTAGGACAAAATGGAATGTGTTTTTATCAATTTATCAATTTCTTTTTTTGTTTTCTTTATTAACCTTTAGTAGAATGCCTTTAAAAATGTTGTATGGAACTGAGTGTCTTTAGTAACCTTCTAGAATTTTAAGCACTCTATCTTCATTTTGATGAGATCCGGGAGATGTTGCCTTGTAAGTGCCTTATCTTGGTACTGCATTAAAACATGACTGTGGCATTTATAAAATTACCTCAGAGCAGTGCCCACAGGATTCTTGGAGTTTTCACCTTTCCCTGCTAATGAGCAGCATGTGGGAAGCGAGCAGGGCCAAGGTTATTCAGTGATGTTTTGTGCATAGTTTTTGTTGGCCAAGGTGGGATTTAACTTAATACACTCAGAATGTATTGGTTGGTAACCATATTAACAAAAAAATATTCTTTTCCTTCTGGGAGCTCTCTTGGAATCCCTGCGAGTTCTTTTATGTACTGGTAATTTACTTTTAGATTAGAGGGTCACAAATGTTCCACACCTTCTTTCATTTTATCTCTTCCCGACTGCTTATTCCAGTATATTGGGGAGGAGGGAAAAATGTATTCAAGAAGAGAGAAGGTAGAAGATGAGAGATAGGGAAGATAGAAGATGGGAGACAGGAGAGTGGAGATGGGGAGAGTAATAGAGAAGAGAAAGAGTGGGAAATAAAAAATGAAAGAGAAGAGAAGAAGGAAAATGAGAAAAGTGATTTTCTTTCCTATCAGTATTTCAATTTATAGACACATATGCATGGATCAGCGTCTTGGGAATACAGAGGAATAAAGGTTGACTTACTGGTTACCACGCAAGAAAATTCAGACTAACTCATGATCTCTGAAACAGTTTGAGACAGCAGCTGTAAAGAAAAGTAATAGGACTAAAATACATTGGACACGTGGTTGTAACTTTCATTTGTGTGAAGGTAAAATGCATTCATAATTTATGTCCTTTTTGATTAACATCTTGAGATGTATATGTGTACATGCATAGATCTATTTTATTTACAACTTTGTTTTAGTAACCATCTGGCATCTAAACCACTTTTTGAAATATTGCATAAGGTCAAAGAAACAATTCTAAAGTTGGTAATAATAGAAATTAAAAGGTAAAGGAAATGGAGGAAGGCAGTTACCACAGAGATATTAAATTTTATTATAACGTTTCAACCTGAAGTTCAACATAAAAGATAAATCTTTCCTGGCAGCATAGGCTAAGGAATATATCATATCAACTTGGAAGTTATTAACTGATTTTTTTTGAGACAGATATCACCTCAGTAACTGCTCCAAATGCATTTACTTTATTTTAAAGGTTGTTCTTTCCATTATTAATGCCATACTGAATCACAGAGCTGTTTATGATGAAATGTGCTACTCTAAAAATCCTGTAAATGCATCTGCAATGGCTGCTGATATGTTTCAACTCATCCTAAAATATACTGTAAATTTTTGGAAGATGTTTTTATCTTACTGTATATTTTCTGCAGACTGTTAGAATCCAATTTATTAACTCTCTGGAAGGTGAAAGCTATGCTTGAATAAAGTGACATGAGTATTTGTCAGGATTGGCTCAAATTATGTGTTTTATGAGATAACAGCACAATTCTAGACTTTGAATGTCTTACATCAATAACAATTCTGGTGGGGGTAGTGTAGACAGGTTTAATGAGCTTCAGAAGGGATTTTTTTGCTCATTAAAATCAGAAAATATATCTTCTACCACATTTGCAGTGTCTCCACAGAAATTGGAAAATTTTACTTAAAGGGAAAAAAAGCTTTAATCAATCTCATAAATGGTTTTAAAACTTATCCAGGTGTAAATATGCAGGGAGAGGTAGTGTAGGAAACCTCAGCTGGGATTCTGAAGACCTGAATTTAAGTGCCATATTTTTTTGTTTTGTGTTTTCTTTTACTGGCTGGATACCTTAAGGCTGGCTAGTTAATTAACCTCTCTGAGAATCAGTTGCCTCAAGTGTCAAACAAGGAAGAGAAATATGTTGACTTTGCCTTGGGATTTTGGTTTAGATTGTCATCTTTCTAGACAAGAGGAGTTTTTCATGGCTCTCAGAGCAATGAGAGAGTGGATAGATGGTCATTTAGTGAGACAAGTGTGCTCATGTGATGCCCAGGTTATTTAAGCAAAACAGAGAAGTAGGTAGGTTTTTCTAGATTCCAGATTTAGATTCTGGGGCCATGACATGCAAGAGGACTGATTTTAGCACTCTTCTAGAGATTATCGAGATCAGGCCCATACTTCTTACTTTGCAGACAAGGAAGCTGAGTCCTGGAAAGATTAAGGGGTTTGGAAATCTCACACACCAAGTAAGTGTTGACAATGCTTGAAATCCAGACTTCTTATCCCCTTTACTGGCTGTGATTTGGCAACACAGTTTCCCTTTTCTGCTGCCTTTCAAAACTTGCTGTCCGGAAAGGACATCATATTATATTAGGGGCAAATATAAATGACTGATGAGTTTTCAATTATTTTTCTCTGGGACCTAATAATGAAATTTTATTACTGACAGCAATAAACTGAGAGAGGTCTGATATTTGGAGGGCACATGCGGACTTCTTTTTCAATCTCTCAAATTGGCTTCCATGTTCTTTTACTCTCCTTGTCAGTACTTCTCCCCTCTTTTGACTTTTCAAGTGAAAAAAGACCTGATCGCTTTTCCAGTATTAACTGAAAACTTTGCATGCATTCATCTTCATGTTTTCAGGGGAAGAGGGTCAATTTTTCATTGATTTAACCAACTTTCATTGAGGATCTATGATCTCTAAGTATTATCTGGGTTCTGAAGCTAGAGCAATGAGTAAGACTTCAGTTCTGACCTGATAGGTTTGTGTTCCAGTGATAGATACCAACTCTGTCTCTTGGGCTAGCAGAAGAATCAGCTATGAAGCACATGTTCAGAAGTTCCTGGGTGGGCCTTTGTCATCTTGTTTTACCCACACACTCTTTTCAAAGATAGAAATTGCTTTATAAGGAATAAAATATTGTCTGTAAAATGCACATAGTTATAAAACACTTTCTTGTTGTCTTTTTTTCTTGATGCACATTCTAGGTCTCAGAAGATTTTCCTGAAAGAAAAGATTTAATGTCAATTCATTCTTCCTAAATTCTTGGCCATTTATGTTGGACTCAAACAGGAACACTAAAGTGGGCCTGTTAGGAAACTCAAGATTCAAAGGGATATATAAATATTCCCTATGCAAAGGAAGTCACAAAGCAGACTATATCTAGAATATTTTCAAAACCTGCAGCCCACAATCTTTGTTACTGCAATATTTTGGTTCTGCTTCAAACAATTTCTTCCACCTTGTATAATTATGGCACTGGATAAATGTTCAACACTCAAACAGTTACTGCTTTTCAGCTCCAGCATGGCTGTGTTTCAAAACTGAGGGAAGCATGTGCCTCCTAGATGAAAGGTGTAGTATAAATGCAACTCATTACCATTTTAGGCAGAATTCCCAGGCTGGCATTTAGCAATTAAAAAAGCAAAGCTAAACAAGCCCAGGAGATCAACAATCCATTTTTTTTCAACCCAAGATGCTCAGTTATTATGGACAAATCACTAGAAGACTCTATTGTCCTTTGCTGACTCTCTTTGGAGCCTCTAAGGCAGCACAGGTAGGAAGTGAGAGAATTATTTTTTCATTTCCATTACTCAATGGAGAGTCTAAATGAAGAGGTAAAACTGGCTCTTTCAAGAATTTGTCAAAGCAAAATTCACATTAGAAAAGGTTTACAGATTTTCCCCTCTCAATAGAATAATCTGTCTTGATATTTTCAGGCCTTTATCTTCTCTTCACAGAGCACTCTCTCCTGAGTTTAGGTTTGCAAGGTTCATGGTTTGGGGGAAGATTATCTTCATAGGAAAAGGTAGATTTAGAAAGATATACTTCTGGGAGGGCGTGGTTTAGCAAAAACAGATATTTCCCTAACTCAAAGAAAAGAAACTCATCATTTTTGAATCCCTGTATACTGGTGATTCTGGAGTGAGTAATGGATGAAAAGTACTTTTCTCATATATTCTGTTCTGTTTGGATTCAGGAGTTTACTAAGAGAGTAAGTTTTTCCTCTAAATGTCATTACTTTTAAATATTCAGTATTGATTTCTGCCTATTCTCTTCCATGTTCAGGGTTATGTACTCTTTCGACTAGTTTGTAAGGTGTCTGTACTTACAAGTGAATGTGAGATCTCCTGTCTGGGGAGCGCTGTAATTGTCTTTCTAATATTGTCACAAATTCGTAAACTCTCAACTTAAGGCCAAGTTATTTACCATTAGTGGTTTGTGTTGGGATAAATCACACCAATGGAGAGATGACAATAATATTTATCATCAAAACAAGTACATTAGTTTCAAGTATATGAACCTAAATTTAGCTTGAACATATTTTAAAATGTTTTCTCTATAAATTTTTTTTTTTGCAGAATAAGCAATAATAGAATGGAAATATGCATTAATCTAAAGGTAAAATATCTTTCAGGTGAAGATATTATCTTTTTAACATTTTTGGTTTTTCTTTGCTACTTATTAGGTTCTATAAATGTAAATGTGGTTTTGATTTTTACTCAGGCGTCGACCTCTGGTGCTTCATTTGATATTTTTCCTAGGGGGTAGCAACCTATTACTATAAAGTTAAGAAATATGTTAGAGTGTTACATACCAGAGAAAAGTATGTACAAATATTTGATTATAGTTATTATTTCAGAATTAATGTTTGTTATTTTTTATTTCTCTAAGGCTTAATGACAGCAAAATTGAGCAAAGCAGGCATCCTACTCCTTGAATGTGAGCTGCACATTGCGTTCACTAAAGAAATTGCATCATGCAAGTGCACAAAATCATCGGTCTAGCTAGAACCATTCTGTATGATACTCTAGTGATTCTATGTATCACTATTCATTTGTCAAAGACCCATGGAACTTTACAGCACAAAGAGAGAGCCTTAATATAGACAAAGTTAAGAAAATTGTTTAGGAGGTCAGAGAATTCCGGGGTTAAATGCAGACTATGACAAAAGAGTCTAACTGCATTACAGTATATGAAACAACATCTCTCAAGGTAGGGACAGAAGGTACTGACCTAAGTAACTTTGGAAATGAGTGGAATCTGTAAGAATAAAAACAAACATAAATCAGGACATAAACACTGGACTTTAATTGATAAAGTTATTTCCCACAGAAGTACAATTATAAATGCTGAAATCATACGTACATATTGGAATAGAAAAATTAAGTAAATGATTGACAAATGGGAGCAACCAGGTTTCTCATTTTTGAAGTGGGATGTTACAGTTAAACAAGGTAGAAGGCTAGAATGATCTGTGTGCTAATGGATTAGAGTTGTAGACATCAATATAGGTGCAGATGGTTACACATAGAAATATTTATAGTTATGCATATATACATGTATGAATTAGTATACACACATATATTTTGTTGCTATGCACTATAGGATGAATGTTTTTTGTCCTCCCCTTCCACCCAATTCATATGTTGGAACCCTAATCCCCAATATGATGATATTTAGAAAGTATCTAGATTATGAAGTGGAGCCCTCATGATGTGATTAGTGTCCTTCTAAGAAGAGACACGAGAGCTTGTTTTCTCTTCCTCTCCCTGCCATATGAGGATATGAGAAGACAGCTGTCTGCAAGCCAGGAAATGGGCACTCACCAGAATCCACCCATGCTGGCACCCTAATCTCAGACTTCTAGTATCTAGAACTATGAGAAATATTTGTTGTTTAAGCTGTATAGTATTTTGTTACAACAGTTTGAGCACACCAAGTCATTCTGCTAGCTGAGAGGACCTATTAGCAAGATACCTCAGTAGCCACGAGTATATACAGAGCCCAGATCTTGGTTTCTAATACCATTCTTCAATTGATCTAGAACTAGATGTACCATATGACCCAGCCATCCCATTACTGGGTATATACCCAAAGGATTATAAATCATGCTGCTATAAAGACACATGCACACGTATGTTTATTGTGGCACTATTCACAATAGCAAAGACTTGGAATCAACCCAAATGTCCATCAGTGACAGACTGGATGAAGAAAATGTGGCACATATACACCATGGAATACTATGCAGCCATAAGAAAGGATGAGTTCGTGTCCTTTGTAGGGACATGGATGCAGCTGGAAACCATCATTCTTAGCAAACTATCACAAGAACAGAAAACCAAACACCGCATGTTCTCACTCATAGATGGGAACTGAACAATGAGATCACTTGGACTCGGGAAGGGGAACATCACACACCAGGGCCTATCATGGGGTGGGGGGAGGGGGGAGGGATTGCATTGGGAGTTATACCTGATGTAAATGACGGGTTGATGGGTGCTGACGAGTTGATGGGGCAGCACAGCAACATGGCACAAGTATACATATGTAACAAACCTGCACGTTATGCACATGTACCCTAGAACTTAAAGTATAATAATAATAATAGATAAATTAAAAAAAAATTAAAACAAAAAACAACACACACACATACACACACACACACACAAAAAAAAAACACCAGGTATCCTTGGAGAAATGACTGATTCCAGGACTGGGCAGAAAATATACAAGATGAGCCCGGAGCAATTTATGGTGCCAGAAAACAAGAAAGTGCGGGAAAAAACCCCACTAGGATGGAGGTATGTCAAAAAGGATACAAGAGCCAACTGAAAAAGTCACCAGTGGTGATAACTGGAACAATCTGAACAACAAAACAAAGTAGTATTGGATTGTAAACCAAAGTATTAAATAGCTATTTATGAGCTAGTACTTACATAAAACGATTGAATACATAAACATAGGGGTAAGAATAGAAAACTCTGCTATGCAGAATAACTCCAAATAATATATACAGCATAGATGCTCTGCTTTCAAGAAGGTGGAGCATAACTCCTACTCCCTGAATGTGGGCTGTACATAGTGACTTCCTTCCGAAGGAAAGGGTTAGAGGGGAGGTAATTTAACAGTGGAAGAAACTGCAAGATACTATCTAAGCCAGGCAATCAGAGTTAATATCTCAGTGAAAAGTCCGTGTTGATGATGCGTATCCTTTATATGGTGAGATGAGAATGACATTTTACCTCTGTCATCTCCCTCCCCAAAACTTGTAAGTCTAGTTTAATCATAAGAAATACATTAGGCAAGTCCCAGTAATGGGACATTCTACAGAATCTCTTCTCAAACTGTCAAGGTCATAAAGAACCAAAGAAAGTTTCAGAAACTGCCACAGCAAAAAGGAGCCTAAGGAGACATAACCAACAAACGTAATGTGGTATCCTGAAGGACATCTGGAACAAGAAGAGGGTATTAGGTAAAATCTAAGGAAATCTGAATACAGTATGGACTTCAGTTAGTAATATATCAATATTGGTTCATTAATATTGACATACATACTATGATAGTGTAAGATGTGGTGTGATACGTGATAGTGTAAGAACCTGGGTGTGGTGCACACAGAAACTCTCTGTGCTATCTTTGCAATTTTTCTATAAATCTAATTTAAAAGATTATTTTATTGGGAGGCCGAGGTGGGCTGATCACAAGGTCAGGAGATTGAGACCATCCTGGCTAACATGGTGAAACCCCGTATCTACTAAAAATACGAAAAAATTAGCCGGGTGTGGTGGCGGGTGCCTGTAGTCCCAGCTACTCTGGAGGCTGAGGCAGGAGAATGGCATGAACCCGGGAGGCGCAGATTGCAGTGAGCTGAGATTGCGCCACTGCACTCCAGCCTGGGCGACAGAGCGAGACTCCATCTCTAAAACAAAAACAAAAACAAAACAAAACAAAAGATTATTTTAAAAAGTCTGGCTAGAGCATGATTTAATCTGGAGGCACACAGTTACTGTAATGTCACAGTTTTTTTTGTATGGTACTTTTTTTCAGGAGTTTCTTGTTTCTTCCACCATTGAGTAGAAACTCCCAAACAGCTTTAGAAACCCTCCATAATTTTACCACACATTTGTTACATCCTTTTCCTTGCATTATTTCTTACTTACTGAACTATAATGCATTACTAATATTCTAGTCAGACTGATGTCTTCATTCCAGATTTTGGCTTCCTCTTTGTTTGGAACACCTTTATCCTTCTCCACCTGTAACCAGCTTTTTAAAAAATATATATTTATAAAAAAATATATAAATTTACAGTGTTTGTCCATTTCTGTGATGTAAATGCACAGGTCATGGCTAATTTCAAGTTACCAGTGGTTTAACAGCTAGCTAGAAAAATTCCTGAATGTTTAGGGAACTGCTTTCACAGATAAAAATATGTACCACCTTTTTTCAGACAGCCTTAGCTCCGTTTAAATTCATTCTCTGCTAAACTCTTGTTTCCCAAGCACCTTTGAAGAAAGTTCATTGAACAGTACTCTCTAGAGGTTATGAGGTAGTTCCAGGAATCTAGGAAAGCTAGGTTTGAACACTGGTTCTGCTACTTAGGAGCCATGTAAATTTGAGAAATTACTTCATTTTTTGGGACTCCGTTTCTTCATCTGGAAAATGGGAATGATAATACCTACTGTGTTTTCCTTTCAGAGCTGATTGTAAGAATGGAATGACATAATAGGACAATATGTTGAGGAAAGTGCTCATAAATATAGGATATTAGTAGTAGTATCTGCTGTAAAACAAATGTGTATGTTCCAAGTTCAGTATGAGATCTTTCACTTTCAACAAATGTGTACTATATGATAGACTCTGTTCTAGGCATTGGTCTTCTCTGAGATAAACTGACTTTATAGAGCCATATTAGCTTAATAATAGGGTAAAGGTGATTTAATGAGGTTCTTGGGGCTGTTGTTCAAGGATTCTGAAGTTAAAATTTCAGGAAAAACTAGGAGACAATGCAGTGGACTTAAACAGGAAGTAAAGGCAGACAGTTCATCATTTGGAGCATTAGAAATGTTTTAGCCTAAAAGAGCTGCTCCTGCACCAAGTAGGATCTTTGCAAGATGGAACTGAGGGGCTTGATTCACTCATCTCGAGTTTTACATTGTGGTTACGCACGTGGATACAGAAATTGGTTCAATGGATTTTGCATCCTACCTATGCCTTTTATTAGCTGTGTCATCTTGGTCTAGCTACTTCACATTTTGAACCTCTATTTCACAATCTCCTTGACATAATAATTATCTCTGACTGATAAGATTTTTTTATAAGGATAAAATGTGATAATGCATGTAAAAATATTTGGATAATTGTCTGGCACAAAGTAAGTGCTCAATATAATTCTCGAAAGTTCCGCATGAATTGTGTATTCTTAGAGCTCCAAGGGCGACCTTTTGAAGGTCCCAGGTTAGTTACTTCTTTCAATATATACTTGTTTAAGGTAAAGTTAACCTTCTCTGGACACTGGTGCTTTACATATACAGCCAGTTTCCCAACTGATTCCCTGTGACTTCAGGAAAACCTCTCTAGCTCTCAATGTAACAGCTTCTATTCACTTAAAGGTGGCACACAGCTAATTAGCCAGTAGAATTGCAAAGTCATGGTTCACTTTTTTTTTTTTTTTTTTGGATGAAGTCTTGCTCTGTCGCCAGGCTGGAGTGCAATGGCGCAATCTTGGCTGACTGCAAGCTCTGCCTCCCGGGTTCAAGTGATTCTCCTGCCTCAGCCTCCGGAGTAGCTGGGACTTCACGCTTGTGTGACCAGCTAATTTTTGTAATTTTAGTAGAGATGGAGTTTCACCATGCTGGCCAGGATAGTGGCCTTGTGCTCTGCCCACCTCGGCCTCCCAAAATGCTGGGATTACAGGCGTGAGCCACTGCGCCTGGCCCATGATTCGCGTTACCATAAAAATGGCAATATCCAGCTAGGCGCAGTGGCTCACATCTGTAATCCCAGCACTTTGGAAGGCTGCGGCGGGTGGATCACCTGAGGTCAGGAGTCCAAGACGAGCCTGGCCAACATGGTGAAACTCTGTCTCTACTAAAAATACAAAAGTCAGCCGGGTGTGGTGGTGTGCACTTGTAATCCCAGCTACTGGGGAGGCTGAGGCAGGATAATTGCTTGAACCTGGGAGGTGGAGGTTGCAGTGGGCCAAGATTGCGCCACTGCACTCCAGCCTGGGCAACAGAGTGAGACTCATCTCACAAGAAAAAAAAAAAAAGGCAATATCCAAGTAAAGTAGTTTACCCAAGAGAGGACTACATACACCGCAGATGTTGATATGGTTTGACTGTGTCCCCACCCAAAATCTCATCTTGAGTTGTAATTCTCATAATCCCCACTTGTTGTGGGAGGGACCTGGTAGGAGGTAATTGAATCGTGGGGGTGGTTTCCTCCATTCTATTCTGGTGATAGTGAGTTCTCAGGAGATCTGATGGCTTGATAAGGGGCTTCCCCCTTCACTCAGCACTCATTCTCTCTCCTGCCGCCTTGTGAAGAGGTGCCTTCTGCCGTGCTTGTAAGTTTCCTGAGGCCTCCCCAGCTTTGTTGAACTATGAGTCAATTAAACCTCTTTCCTTTATAAATTACCCAGTCTTGGGTATTTCTTCATAGCAGTGTGAGAACAAACTAATAAGATGTACACAGTGTTTTTGGACAAGGCCCTGCATCAAAGTCACCTGTGGAATTTTATTTATTTATTTTTAGAAGCATGAAACTATCCTCATTTTCAGAGATTCAGAACCAGTAGCTGTTGGGTGGCTCACTTATTAAAGAGGTCAATGAATGTTATAACAAGAACCTAATATTAATCATACGGAGATTTAATATTTGTATAGAGTTGGGATAAATTATACAGGAAGATTTTATATCGGTTCCTTTACCCTTTCATCTGTGTTTTAACCAGAAATCTTTGTGCATTACATATTGCCAAATGATGAATTGACTTGTAATTGCCCTTTTTCTTCTCCAAGTTAAACTTTTTATGGTGAAAAATACCTTTCTCTGTATTCTGTATTTTTCCTTAGGTCAAGGCTAATTTCTGCCTTGAATTTCAATGGTTATAAAACAGGAAAAAAGTATATTTTTCATTTTTGTTGTGAAAAGTATGTAAAAGAAGGTTTTTGATGCATACATATTGGTCCTTATAAATAATATATAAGAAATTAAAGTATTCTGACACATCAGAAATTTTGAATGGTTAGAAATATATTGGGCTCTATTTAAAAATTTTCCAATGGTAGAAAGTCAAAATGAAAATCAGACCACTGGCAATGGAACCTTCAGTGTTAATAATATTTAGGCTGTTTTAGTGATGGGATGGGGAAGACATTGGGAGGTGACAAACATATTATAATATTGGCAGGGCCTCTTGATAAAATACTATCTTTTTTCTACTATTTTTGAGATGTGGTTGAGTGGTTTTAATTAGGGTCATAGGTAAGACATTATGAGGTCAATTAAACCTCCCCAACACCGTGCATCCAATTGGCCTATGATCATCCCTGTGTTATGTTGAATTTGTGCGGGGGATAGTTAAAGGAGAGAACCACTGGTTTTATCCTGGAATCTATCTCTGCACTGTTTTAGGATACACTAAATTAGACATTAGTTTGAAAGTTCTTTGGGAATCTTTTACTCATGACACTTTAGTATAGTGATGTGAAATTGCATTAGTATGTTATCTACCTCCATGAAATTGCTGTGGAGTTGTGTTCTGGGAACTGAACGTATTCTTTATATTTTTTTACATAAATCTATATGTAAATATACATATAGATGCACACATTAGTGATGAGTTACAAGTGTTTTATATCACAGTTTAACTTACACATATGGTAGTGACTTTAGAGATCTAGAGATCCTCTGTCCAGAAAATCCCATTTAACAATGAGGACTTGGAGATTCCAGGAAGGAACACAGTGGAAATTCTAATTTGCATTACAATATGGGAAGGCAGGGCTTGAACCCCAAGCACAGTTCTCTTTTTGCCATACAACACTGTGTGTGCAAGTACATAGAGGCAAGGGTACAGACAAATATAGGTATACAGCTGTAACACAAAACTGGTTGGAAGCAAATAACTGGCAGTCAATCCACTATGAAATAAGAGCCACTACTTTTAGTTTGAGCTTGAGTTTAAGTGGTTTATTTGTTTTTATTATTTTTCCATACTGAACACATTCATCCTGTAAAGAAAAATGAAGACTTAAAAGGCTGAGTAATCTTGATTATTTGCTATGATAACCAATGAAAAGGCATTTCAATAAATGCCCTAATTTCATACACTTTGTGTAATAAGGCTTTCTAACCTTTAAGCACTTACCACAAAGTTTTTCCTGTAAATAGTGCTCAGAAAACTTATGCCAATTTATTGAAGAGATGAAATGGAGGCCTTTATTGACAATGAACAAAAAATCTTCTCTCATTTGTCATAGAGTTATGTGGAGTTGCTATGTGGATGATTGTATTTCTATGTATTAAGAGGAAAAAAGAAAGAAGATACATTATAATGTCATTATCTCATTTAATCCTCATCATACCTTATTGTCATAAGAATATCACCTCTATTTGCCGGTGGTAAAACTAAGGCTTAGATCAAACAACAAGAAGAGGTATGGTTAGAGTTGGAACCAAATTCTGTCTTATCACAAAGCCCATGCTTTTTCCATAGTAGAGTCAAATCCATAATATAGTAAAGAAGCTTTAATGTGCTTTTCCCATGGCTAATTTCAAATGTCGAAGTGCTTTTGTGAGGCAGGAAAGAAAGGAAAAGAAAGCAGAGTCAGATTTTATGTAGAAAAAAAATTTAATCCAAATGGTATATGCTGCTCTTTGTTTGCATGATTTCAGAATACATCCCAATACTGTGCAACTCTATTCATCTCAAGACATATGGAAAGAGTTTTATGTTTTAAACAATTAGACTTGACAGTGCTATTGTTTCTTTCTTACTTAGTACCCCTCATACCTGGAGTCCAGCCAGAATCTGCATTCTGTCGTCAAATTTAATTCTTATTCCTTTTACATATCACTGAGTTGTCGGAAAACAGCAACTTAATGAAATTTTCCTCTGTGTCTTAGGATCATCTGGGTTATGTCACTTTTCAGCTGACCTGCTTAGCTCAGAGGGAATAAAATTCTCTGTCTAATGATCTTTTGAGGGCTTGTATCATTCGTGATTTTGCTTTCCAATTCTATGTCATTCTGTAAATGTTGTGAGATGACAAGATTTCTAGGTATTAATTTGTTTTTGCTCAAAGGAGGAAGGCAATTATAAATATGGAAGAAGCAGAGAATAAGGATATTATGGGAGAGAAACTAGCTAAGTCATACTTGTTGGTGCATAACATGCTGGTTTGGCAAGTCCAAAAATCCAGGAGAGATAGAAACAAGGCCTATAGAGTGAGGGAAAAATGTATCTGTACCTTGTGTATCATTTGAATTCAGTTAGATTCAATTCAATTCAATCCAGTTCAGTTCAGTTCAACTCAACAGATAGTTCTTTGAGCCCTTTGTAAAGAGTAAGTCTTGTCCTATGTGCTGAAACAACATAGCTTTCCTTAGGGATTCCTGTGGTTAAGAAAAACAAGACTATTAATGTGGATAGCTTTGAGACAGTCACTTCACCTCCCTGGACCTTGATTTCCTTGTGTGTTAAATGGTGATCTCTTTCTCTACTCACATTTGGTGGCAATCTTTATGGGAAGGCAATATGCTGTAATAGAAGGAGCACTTGCTTTAAAATTGGTGATATTCCAGACCCGGTTCTGCTACTATTTAGCCGTTTGAACTTGGTAAGTCACTCAGCTTTTTGCGTTTCATCTGTGGTCAGGTGAACTGATTTCGAAGGTTGCCTTATTGGCATATCTTTCTATGAGACTGGATACAATCCCCCTTGTCCATATTAATGCCTTGCCTAGAGTAGCAGTCAAATAATATTTTTGTTGTTGTTGAACCTGTTTTTCGTTCATTACTCAAAAGTGATGTACTGGTATGATTTGTAAACTGTTACCACATAGATATGCAACTGGTGTCTGGCGGAAAACATGGTTGTGTGACCAGAGGGAGAGTGATTATAAAAGTCAAAATTTTCCAGAAGTAAAAATGTTTTTGAGTAACAGAGAAGACTATGGGAAGATTTCAGTTGGCGTGGGGTTTATACCTGTCAACTTGCAGCAAAGTAAGATTTTCTTAAACTAACGTTTATTGAGATCTGTTTTAATAGATATTACTGTTCACTAAGTATTTTAGTTTCCATCTCAGTGGTACCCTTTTTACATAGAATTTTCCACCTGATTGACATAAGCCTTTGCCACATGACTTGCTTTAGCCAATAAAGTAGGAGGAGTAATTAGGTGTGCCACTTATGAATAGAAACCTTAAGAGAGGCAGTCAACCATTACTGTGTTCCTTTTCCCTCTACCATGAGATCAGCAATGTTCCAGAATGTAGGAAGGGAGGCATTAGACTGGGATGCAGCATGAAAACACTATAATGAACATGTATGTAGTATGAGCAAGGACCAATCCTTTGTCATTGTAATCTGCTAAGATTTTTAAAAATTGCATTATAACTCAGTTCACTTTGATTATATTGTGCTTGCTACTGAGAAAATACAGTGGTAAGCAAGGAAAATCTAATCTTAGGTCCCTCATGGATATCTCAGTTATGTAGGATGTTATAATAATGGATGATACATATATAGTAAAGGAAGTATGCAATGAAGGATGTACTGGAGGAAACAAACCCAGACTTGGAGTCAGAGAAAGCTTTCTCCACATTATGCATTTAAGCTGAAAGTTCATCAATTAATAGGAGTCAGGCTGGCCAAGGGCCAGGAGGAGGAAGAGAGTATTGCAAACTGATCATATATCAAGTTATAGCATCAAAGAAGATCATGGGGGAGATGAGAAACTCATTGTTGAGTATGGCTGCATGGTAGAACAAAGGGGGAATTGAAAAGGAATTTAGCTGGTGAGATAACATCAATAATAATGGTATTGAGCACTTATTGGCTTTGTGCTAAATGCTTTACATTCATTTTCCTCGTGATTATTATCACCATTTTATAGATGAGGAAATTGAGCTATGGAGAGGTTTAATAACTGCCTGTAGCTGCACAGCAGGAATGTGATCTTATCTGATGGGCAATAGGAAGCTACTGAATGGTGTTACATAGAGGAGCCTCATGATCAGATTTACATCATAAAAAGTTAACTCTGGCTCTGGTCCCCAACTCAAAATCCTACCCTGGTTTGAGTGGGTGTGGACCTCAATTTCTGCTGTTCTTATCCACCTGACTCCATAGGCCAAGGCAGATGACAGGAAGGAAGATGAAAGCTGTGGCATTGCAGGAAAGGTGATGTTTTGAAGGGCATCAGGATGGTACGTGTAAGGAAAAATATTTGTGGTCCCAAGATCATTAAGATTTGGGTAATAGTTTTAAAGACAATATAAATATAATAAAATGATCCCCAAATGAGCTCTTATACCTAATTTAAATAGTGAATATAATATTACATTAATAATTTGAGCATTTCAATTTTCTTTTGACTATAATGCAGATAATATAGTGGGTAAATTAAAGGCCACACAAAAATCTTTAAAGCAGGCTTTGTTAGTGGTTTGTGTATTCTTTCTTCCTTGTTTACTGAGGTTGAATCACTGGATAATAATTTGTGTTTCTCTTTGTCGTAAATAGAGACATATATAGACTGAGGGGAAAAGAATTCTTTATAGATGGCCATGACATCTCTGACAGTTGTTTTCTGCGAGTTGTTTGTCTGGTATCCATCAGAGGCCTCTGGAGACCTGGGCCTGACTGGAGAGGTCCCTATCAAGATGCTAGGGGCTGTGATTAATATGAATGCTATTCAGATCTTTGTTGGACCCCCTTCTGTTTCAGTAGAATTCAAAGAGCAGTTGTAGGTAATTTTGACTTTACAGTTTGTCTCCCTGTAACCTCCTCTATACATTATCTCCAGACTCAAACTATTTTCTACTTGCCCTTTTCCATTCCTCCTTTCCTTTATTTTCTTTCTTCTTCTCCTTCCTTGCTTATTTCCTTTCCGCTCTTTTCTCTTTTAAAAAAGCTAGTGCCTGCCGAACATAATATGCTAGAAATAAGCTAACTGCCAATATGCATAAGAAGATTTATTGCAACGGAGAAAGGATATCACAAGACATTGCATATATTAATCTTTCCCTTTTTGTCTATAAAAACCTGAATTTGGCTACTTTTCACTTATATACTTTTAAGGATATGTCTGTTGGGTCAGAACAGAAGATTTGGGGGATGACAGACAGATTTACAGCTCAGATGTCCAGGAATGCAAGTTGACTCTGCAATTGTGGTTTCTCCCTAACAGCCATGGAAAGACTGCATCCTTTGAAATATCATTCCAAGAGGATGACTTGGCAGAGATTTTCGATGCCCCTGTTCCCAAACAAACAGCCTGGCCAGGGAACTTGTCAGAAAAGATCAGCGCAGGTTTAGGGATAGTTTTTTGAAGTTTTCCTGAAATAACCAATAATGAGTTGCCGGCTTTGATAGCTCTTTTTATAGATCTTGCAGCAGCTGGATCAAAATCTAATGAAGATGTTTGCATCTGACAATGGGAGGCCTGCACATTTCTATCCTATTTCTTGAGTGCACAAATGCATTTCATTTGGGAACATGAAAGGCATATTTAGTGACAACTGATGGTTCTTTGTTTTTTAATTCCCAATAATGTCTTCAGTAAGTGCTTTTGTTAACATTTTTGCATTATACAATAGGTGACACAGGAAGATAATCGGTGTGCTGAAAGCAATTAAAGAGTTTATATCCAACTTGTTCTGCCTATTAAATGGATCCATTCGGCAAAGAAGCACATTAGCATCTTTACAGTGGAATGATTGTGGAAATAGGTTATTCACGGGGCCTGTGCATCTTCCTCCCTTTGCAATAAGACGTATCTTCCAGATTGGAGAAAAGGAATGAGCTATTTCTCTCCCCTTGGAACTGTAAACAGAAGTAAAACTATTAATAGATGCTGTAGCTAATCCCTAGAAGCTGCAACTGAGAGATTAAATAATGTCACGAAGAGAGAAAGCTGGAATGCAGGGAGGGGAGAAATAGTGGGGAGGGTGAGAGGCGAGTTGCCTGATTACTGAGTTGCATTAGACAAGGACAAACTGAAGGACTCCCTCTTAGGATTGACAATTGGTATAACAGGAGATTCCTGTTTTCGGCAAAGTCAATATCATTCCATCTATTTCCTGAGTACTGTTTTAATGGGAAAACTTACATTTTATTTTTAAAGAAGTAATCAAAATGATTTTAAATGGGGTTTGGATGCCACGGAGATGCAGCTGAGCCTAAAGGGGATGATTGGACTTTGCAAGCCAAAAACTGTGTTATGTGCTAAATGAAAGGGAAAATTGGGAGGCATTTGGGTAAGTTCACAACTTGAGACTGGGACACTAACAAAGAATATATTGTAACAAGAGGGATTGGAATATAATGAAATCTTGTACCTGGTCTATTAGAAATGATTAAATGTCCCCAAATTTTATTCCTACTAATACTCCTGGACTTTGTTGATCCTTTATTCAGTGTTGACTGAGAGGCATTATGAGTCAGCAGCTTTGCTAAGGATCATCTTCTCTCTTTAGAGCTTTTCAGAAATTGTGAGATCAGCATTATTGATACAATTTAGTATCATTCAGCCATGATCATGATGATCATCATCATTACCATCACTTGGAAACTTATTAGAAATGCAGTTCTCTGGCTTTACACCAAATGTGATGAATCAGAATCTCTAAAGATGGGACCCAGGAATGTGTTTTAATGACATTTATAGGCAATTTTTGTGGCCACTAAAGTTGGAGAAGCCATGTCTTTACAGTTGAGAAATCTGAAGCTCAGAGGGTTTGGATAAAACGTGAAGATCACACAACTTCAGAGAAACATAATTGAATTTTGACTCAGGATTTGTTATTATGTCCCAAGGTGGTCTGTTTTACAGCATCATTGGAATACCTGGTCACTCATTCTTAGGGTTAGGGACTTACTTGCTTTCTGAGGATGGTCTTTCCTTAAAGGATTGTGACTGAGGATGCTTGGAATTCATGACTGATTTGAAACGTTGTTCCCTTGCCAGGATGCAAGTTCTATTGTGTCTGTCAATGTGACTAGCTTCCAAGAGAGGCTAGACTGGGCCACTTTGTGGTTTGCAAAGAGACAAGGAAAATATAAACAATGATAGTTAGGCCAAAGGGTGACAGTGTGGAAAACTCATCTATTTCATCTACTAAAACACCATGGAGAGGAGTGAATGTTGATCATTTTCAACATTTTTCTCCTTATTACGTTCTAGGGGAAAGAAAAGATCCAGAAAATGTTATAGAAGTAAATCAAATTCATTTGTGATTTCAGGTCCCTAATGTCAGCAGTGAGTTGACTTAGATCAAGGAATTCATCGGGTAAATGAGAATATAGACCAGTACCTGGGAAACAGGCTTATTGATGTCTGGCCCTATTGACTGTCGTTCTCCATGCTTGAGTAAGCATTAGCTCATGTCTTTGATATTCAGACTGCATCGAGCACTCAAAGAGAGCCAGATACACATTAGGATATAACTGCTTTCACTGGCATCATTTTGCTTTCACTTCACAAATTTTTTTTGCCCTCTTTCTTGATAGCATTTGGAAGTCATGACCCAGAGCTTGAAATTTGCTATTCACTCAATAAAGGCAGGCTTTCAAAATGAAATTAATGCTGTCATTTGATAGCTGATATCTTGAATAAAGGGTTTCAAGGAGGAAGGATGTTAGAGGAAAAAACCTTTGGCATCTTAAAGACAGAGGTTCCAACCCTGGGTCTGCCTTTTGCTAGTTTGTACATCCTTGGACTCATTACTTTTAACCTCTCTGAATAGTTTCCATCAGTAAACTAGAGAGAGTGTTTTAAAGCTCATACAGTGATTGTGTGGATTAAACTTGGGTGTTCATATATTCAGTTTGTCCAGGACCATCTGGGTTTATACCTGTTGTCTTAATGTAATTATTTATATCATTGTCTTTTACTCTGAATGTGTCTTGATTTAGATGGTGAATTATATAGTCACACTAATTAAATAAGATAACATGTAATATGCTGATATATGTATATGTAATGTACCATATCTCATTGGTATTCAGTAAATGAGAACTATTATTTGAAATATTACATCTCAGATCCAGTTGTATATCCCCACTAAACCCGACTTAGTTTTCTTCCCTGGAAATTAAATGTCCAAACACTCAGGACTGTGCGTATCTGTGCTAATGGGTTTGACAAACCTGTGCTTCCCTGTGCCACTCCTTTAGCCAGCGCTATCTCTTAGGTCAGTAACAGCAAGAACCTAGAGCAAAACTGACTGCTTACTTCTGCAGAATTGAGTGTTGCTGTCACCTAGGGAGAATTGTCCCACCAATATAGTATTTGAAGCTTTTAGAGGAAAATTGATGTTATAGTAAAAAAGTATATTACATTTGTTGAGTACCTATTTAATGCCAGATGCTCTACATCTCTGAACTCAAGATGGGCATTCTTATCTCCATCTCACAAATGAGGACCCTGAGATTCAGCAAAGAAACAATTTTTAACATCATACATCTGAAAAGAGGAAAAACCAGGAGTAAACGTTGCATTTTTCTGTTTCCCAGGCACATGCCCTTTCCACAACAATACACAAATGCCATTAATGATGACCAGTTCTAACGACACATAAAACATTACTAATACTAATGAGTTTAATATCATTTTTGGCTTCCTATATTTGACAAGTGGAGTAAAGCACTTTGTGTTAAGGAAGGAGGAAACTAACCTGCCACTTCTTTGATCTCAGTGTTTCTCCTGTATATGCCCATCGTGAATACAGCTTTTCATAGATCATTGAGCATCCTGGCTATTAATTTCTGCTCTCCTGCTGCCTCTGCCAAACATCCCCAAATTCGGATTATTATAAAGCAGAAGGTCTGATTTGGGTCTGATGTGGGAGACATTAATGGATACAATGGGAGGAAGAGGAGAAAGAAGAAAAAAAGGCAGGAATGACTGTCAGATTAGGACACTCTCCTCTTAAACAGATGGGGACTTTTTTGGAGAAACCCATTTCTTCCCCATTTCCCAGCCATTTTAGGCTAATTCTGACCTGCATTAGGTAGATAAAGATAAATGTGAATTTTAAATTATATTTAATCTTCATTAAAGTAATTATCTCTCTTAATGAAAAATTTGCTGGGTTGTGGTTGTGCAATGGAGTATAAAATCCTAAGTGAATAAAATCAATTTCATTTTCAGGCTAGGTTTTCTGTCCATTAATAAACAAGACACAGAAAATATATTTGCTCAGAGTCATGCAGCCTGCTCATAGCTCACAAAAAGCCAATACCACTTACAAAAGCAGGACAGTTGGCTCTCCATTTCTCACTCTTCATTTTTCAGTCTAAAGGAGAGCTTTCACCCCGAGGAAGTGCCATGAGTTTCCACCCTGGCATTGTTTCACTGGGCCCAGCAGTGAGACAACTCTGGGTGATATCTCATACCCAAGTGGCTGCTCTAATGGAATGGTGTTTGTGTGGTGCAGTGTATTTCATCTAAGTGCTCTGGTTTATTAATCACATACGTACGTATTAGACTCTGGCATGCTTATGTTTCCTAATGTATGGAAATTGCTTATTTATTTCCATGCTGTTACAATGGAAAGAAACAGACTGGTTCTAAATAGCAGTGTACTGTAGTGTGAAGCAATTAAGTGAGTTATGCATGCTTTTCAGGAGGAGGATAATGGGAAATTGGTGCCAGCTAGTCCTCACTGCTGCTGGTGAAAAAGAAAAGGACATGTCGTGGAGGAACAGAGACTTGTCCATATTTCAGTACAAACATGGGGGTCTATTATTGTAGCTAAACCCTAATATTTATTTATTTATTCTGTTTTACTTTATTTTTTGGGGGGACAGGATCTTACTCTGTCACCCAGGCTGGAGTGCAGTGGTGCAATCATGGCTCACTGTAGCCTCAGCTTTCTAGTCTCAAGAAATCTTCCCACCTCAGTCTCCAGAGTTGCTGGTACTACAGGTGCATGCCACCATGCCCAGCTAATTTTTGTGTTTTTCATAGAAACACTGTGTTGCCATGTTGCTCAGGCTGGTCTCGAACTCCTGAGCTCAAGCCATTGGCTTACCTTGTCCCCACAAAGTGCTGAGATTATAGGTTTGAGCGATTGCACCTGGCCTAAACCTTAAGATTGAGTTTCCATGACTTGCTTAGTTAAAACTTTTGAAAAAATTACAAAAGAACTGAAAAGAGTACCATCCACAGAAGGTAAGAGTTAAAGATGTCAATGACAAACTTTCCCTTTATGTCTCTTTCTTTTACACCCTCCAAACTCAACAACAAGAGACACAAGCCACCCCCAAGCCAGAATGTGCATATGATGCCAGCCCTGGTAGTTGAGGGTGGTGCTATAGTGCAGTGAAAGGAGGAGCTCTCCGTTTCCTTTCATGGAGTATGAATTTCTATGTATTGAGTTCATGACATATATGTTACTTATTATTCATTAAACTACATAGTGCTTTTATGTGCTACATTTTGTTCCAAGTGCTCAGTTATTTACTAACAACCCTATGAGGTAGTTTCCCTACTACTCTTATTTTACATATGAGAAAGCTAAGCCACAGAGAGATTAAATAACTTGTCCAAAGTTACATAGCTGGTAAGTGGCAGGGCTGGGATTTGAACCTGGGCAGCCCAGCTCTAGAGTCTATGCACTTAATGGTCATGTCTCTTTGATTCTCTCATTTTGGTGTGACCAGGGTCACATTACTGAATCCCTCAGAACCTTATAAAAGAGAAAGGTAACATTTACTGAGGTCCTGCTTAGGTACTGTGTTAGACTTTATGTGGATATCATCTCATTCACCTTTTATAATTACCTATAAGGTAGGCAAATTTTCTCCAGTTTATATATGAGGAAACTGGCTTAGAGAAATTTTGTAGGTCATAAGGCATGTAAGAGATGAAACAGTTGAGGCTTAGGTTTGCCTATGCTAAAGCTCACATTTCTTCTAATATGTGATGCTCTCGGGCTCTTAGGGGGGACACTTAATAAATATGAGAGTACACTTCCTGGTACATTATGCACTCAATAAAAGTAAACTCCGTAAGTGCTTGGCAAATTGCATGGAAATGTTTATCATTATTGTCAGTGCCTTGGTCTGATGGTAGCACAGGAAAGTGTTCTTAATGGAAGGGTGTGCCCTCCAGGATACTGATCTATCAATAGTCAATAGTGATGTTTACTGCACTTATCGCTGGGAGACTTTAGTTTAGAGAGTTCTGAAATAGAAAAGACTGATATAAATTGCTTAATTACAAAATGATAGGCCACATTCCTCCTAAATTCTCTACTAAAACTTGGTTTCTGTGGCTATCAAGAGGCTGAAATTTTGTAGGCAAATTGCTTCTTGAAATCTTTGTTTTAGAGTGAGAAAATAACATACTCTACAAAGGATACTACTGTAACAAACACTATGTCCTCAGCCTCAGGATGAGTACATTATAGGTAATAATGACTTCAGATTGTTTTTTAAAGAAATAAATTACTACAGTTATATCAGAGTCTCCTATATTTCTCTTAGCATTCATGATCCTTCTTCTTCCTTCTTTCCCTCCATCCAATCATCATCTTGAATTTTGTGAATATCTAATTTATATATTATACTTTTAAACTAGTATATATGTAATCACAATAATGACATTGTTTTAAATTTAAATATTTATGTAAATATTTACTTCAACTGCTCTTTTCATAATGAATCTCATGGTACTGATATTTAACCATGTCAATACAAAAATCTCTAGTTCATTAATTTTTATATGGTATTTCATCTTCTAAATACACACAAACTTAACAATACCCCTACTTTTTGGACTTTAAATTATTTACAATTTTTTTCTTGCAGAATTAAACACTGAATTTTCAGCTTACATTGTTAGGATTATGTAAGTATTGCTCACAGCTGATACCACAGGTTCCCATTTCTTTTTTTCTTGGTAATATCATTTCTCAAGTCCTTAACCCTCTTGCTTTGATCTGTACTGGGCCTGCTGCTTTGCTGTCCTCCCAGATTTCTTTTCATTATCATCCTATCATTTCCTTCTTTTTGGTTGGTCTGTTTCTGGGCCTTGTTAAGGAAAATGTTATTCCTGACACTTGGTAAAGATGGTAAAAAAAACTTTGTGCAATAAGGACTACTACAATGGGGTTTTGTAGTAGGAAGGATAAACTAGACTTGACAGGGAAAAGTGGGAATTTATAGCCAAGGAGCAGGGTGGGGCTCAGTGGATAGAAAATTGCGAGAGGAAATTACCTCAGGAGCAAAGGGGGATTCTGGATAAAGTGACCTAACAGGATTCTTGCTGAATGCAGGCCAGGGTGATAGAACACAACCTGGAAAAGGGTGGAGAATTAGGAAACAGAAGACCCCAAATAGCCAAAATAATTCAGAGCAAAAAGAAAAAAGAAAAGGCAAAAAGGAAAAAGGCATCATACTACCTGATTTTTAAGATATACTACAAAGCTATTCTAACCAAAACAGCATAGTACTGGCATAAAAATAGATACATAGAATCAGTAGAACTGAATAGAGACCCCAGAAATAAATCCATATATTTAGAGCCAACTCATTTTTGACAAAGGCATCAAGAATTTTCAGTGGAGACAGGACAGTTTCTTCAATGAATGTTGTTGGAATATGAATATTTATAAGCAGAAAAATGAAAGACCTCGATCTCTTGCCATATACAAAAATAAAATAGATTAAAGAATGTAAATATTCAACTTGAAACTGTGACACTACCAGAAGAAAACATTGGGGAAATGCTTTCGGACATTGGTCTGGGCTGAGATTTTTGGTTAAGACCTCAAAAACACAGGCAATGAAAGAAAAAAGTGGACAAATTGGATTACCTCAAGAAGAAAGCTTCTGCATAGAAAAAGGAAACAATCAACAGAGTGAAGAGAAAACCTATGAAATGGTAGAAAATGTTTGCAAATCTTCAGAAGGGATTAATACTCAGAATATGACTTAATAGTAAAAAAAAAATCCCTGAATAATCTGATTTTAATATGGGTAAATGATCTGAATAGGCATTTCCCAAAAGAAGACATACAGATGACCAGCAGGCATACGAAAAAATGTTCCACATTACTAATCATCAGGGTAATGCAAGTCAAAATCACAATAAGCAATCATCTCGTCATTGTTAAAATGACTATTATCAAAAGGATGGAAAATAACAGATGCTGACAAGGATTTGGAGAAAAGGGAATGCTAGTATATTGCTGATGGAAATATAAATTAGTATAACCACTATGGGAAATAGTATGGCAGTTACTCAAAAAACTACAAACAGAACTACTATGTGATCCAGCAATCCCACTGCTGAGTATATATCCAAAATAAAGAAAATCAGTAGATCAAAGAGATATGTGTATACTCATATTTATTGCAGCATTATTCATGTTAGCCAAGACATGAAATCAACCAAGTGCCCATCTATTGATTAATGGATAAAGAAAATGTGGTATATATACACAATGGAATACTATTCAGCCATAATAAATAATAAAATCCTACCATTTTTTAGCAACAGATGGAACTGGAGGTCCTTATTTTAAGTGAAATAAGCCAGACACACAAATACAAATATCCGATGTTCTCACTTACATATGAGAAGTAAAAGTATTGGTCATGTATCATAGTATCATGATTACCAGAGGCTGGGAAGGGTGAGGGAGAATGAAGAGAGGTTGTTGAATAGATACAAAAATACAGTTAGATAGAAGGAGTAAGTTCCAGTGTTTAATATCACAGTAGGGTGACTATAGTTAATCTAAGTTATTATATATTTTAAAGTAGATCAAGGAGAGGATCTGAAATGTTCTCAACATGGAAAAATGATGAATGTCTGAGGTGATGGATATACTAATGACTTTGATCATTACACACTTTACAAATTTATCAAAATATCACATGGACCCCATAAATATGTGCAATTATTATGTATCAATAAAAATCATATAAATTTATGGTGTGTAACATGATGTTTTATAATATGTATACATTGTAGATTGGCTAAATCAAGCTAATTAACATATATATTACCTCAAACACATCATTCATTTGTGGTGAGAACACTTAAAATCTACTCTCTTAACAATTTTCAAGTATATGATACATCATTGTTACCTATAGCCTCCATGATGCATAATAGATCTTTTAGCCAACATCTCCCCAATCTCCTTCCACCTCATCCCTGGTAACCATCATTCGACTCTGTTTCTGTGAGTTATACATTTTTAGATTCCTTATATGGGATCAAGCGGCATTTGTCTTTCTGTACCTGGCTAATTTTACTTAACATAACGTCCTCCAGTTTTATCCATGTTGTGGCAAATGATAGTATTGCCTTCTTTTTAAAAGCTGAGTAGTATTCTGTTGTGTATATATACTACATTTACTTTATCCAGTCATCCACTGAAGCACACAGGTTGATTCTATATCTTGATTATTGTGAATAATGCTGCAATAAACATGGGAATGCAGATATCTTTTTGACATACTATTTCATTTCCTTTGGTCATATACTCAGTAGTGGGACTACTGGATCATACGGTAGGCCTATTTTTAATATTTGGAGGAACCTCCATACTATTGTCCATAATGTCTGTACCAACTTACATTTCCATCAACAGTGTACAAGAGTTTCCTTGTCCCCACATTCTCACCAACACTTGTTATCTTTTATCTTTTTGACAATAGCTATTCTAACAGGTGTGAGATGATATCTTATTTTGGTTTTAACTTGCATTTTCCTGATGATTAGTGATGCTGAAAATTTTTTCATATACCTGTTGGCCATTGCATGTCTTCTCTTGAGAAATGTCTATTGAGGTCCTTTGCCCGTTTTTAAATTGAGTTATTTATTTTCTTACTAATGAGTTGTTTGAATTCCTTATGTATTTTTGATATTAACCCCTGATTGCAAGTATGATTTACAAATATTTTCTTCCATTCTATAGGTTGACTCTTCATTTTGTTGATAGTGTCCTTTGCTGTGCAGATTACCTTTTACGCGTTTATTTTCTTAGTATTTGATTTGAATGCTAAATTGAATTATTGTCTATGTATTTTTTAAATAAAAACACTTAGAATTATACATTTTCTCCAACAATTGCTTGGGTTGCATGTTGGTATATTGATATGTGGAACTTTCCTTTTTAAACTAATTTCAAAATATTAAAAAAGTTTTCTTATACTAATCATCTTTGACTCCTAATTTATTCAGAATGTATTTTTAAATATCTAAAACATTATTTCGACTTTTCTAAAAGTGTGTTTTTATTATCGTTCTTATTAAGTAACATTTTGAGTTAAAATATCATTAAAGTATTTTAGTTGAAATTATATAATCTATTTTTAGAAGTGGTCTATAAATACATGTGTTAGATTAACTTAATAATTGAACTATTAGGTCTAGTAGATATATTTTAAAATATTCCATTGCATTTGTGGATTTAATGATTTCCTCTAGTAATTCTTTCAGTTTATGCTTTACATAAACTGAAATTTTAAAAATATATTAATATTCTTGATTAGATGCATCTCAGCTTATAGTTAAACTTATTTTGTGGCTTTCTATCTTTTTTCTGTGTGTCATGTTACTCTTAATCTCTGTTAATGCATTTTGCCTTTAATTTGTTTACCTAACAATAATATTGCTTTGTCAGCATATATTTATATTTATTTATTTGCTTATTTATTTATTCACTTATTCGTTACCAGTTTTAGTGTGGTAAAACACACATAAAATAAACTGTATATCTTTAAATTGTACAACTTGACATTTAGATAGATCTCTGAGGAGTTTCCCTCAATCAGAAAAATAAACATATTCATTATCCCCCCAAATTTCCTTATGCCTCTCCTTTCTGGTCCCTTCTGCCCGTCCCCAGGCAACTACTGCTCTGCTATTACCATAGATTAACTTTTTTAGAATTTGTAGAAGTTTAAAATTTTATATAAAATATTTTAAAAAATAATTTTATATAAATATTATCATAAATAAGTACTCAATTTTGAGTGGTTTTATTCACATAGTATAATTATTTTGAGATTCTTATTGGTAGCATGTGGATTGGTCTTGCTTTTTCTATGTAATCTGATAATCTTTGTCTGAAATGGGGTGTTTAGACTATCTATATTTAATGTAAATATTGAAAATGGTTGTGTTTAAACTTACTGTGTGGATATTTGTTTTCTCTTTGCCTCACCTAATCTCTTTTCTTTTTCTCTTTCACAGCCTTCTTTGCATTAATTGGATGTCATTTATTATTTTATTTGATCTCTTTTTGGCTTATTAGTTATCAATTCTTTATTATTATAGTTGTTGCTTTAGGGTTTATAGTATACATCTTAAATGTTTCACAGTCTACTTTGAAGTGATATTATACCATTTCATATGTAGAATAATTATTTAGATGTATTTCCTTTAAAGTTATTAAAATATCCATGTTAACAGTAGAATTTCTAATGCTCTAATTTTTATTCTTTTTGTTCTTGATTAATGTCTGGGTTTTTTCAGTTTAAATGAAATAAGCCAGACACAGAAATACAAATAACCCATGTTCTCACTCACATGTAAGAAGTAAAAAAGTTGGTCATGGAGGTAAGCATAGTATCGTGATTACCAGAGGCTGGGAGTAGTTTATACTACAAATTTTCAGTTTATAATTTGTATGTTCTATGTTTTCTTTTTTATTTGAAAACCTAAACATAATTTATGTTAAATTAATTTTAAGTTTCTCCATTATTTCCATTTTATTGTGGCTGAATTTATCTCCCTTATTGTTAAGTTTGTAGCTGTCTTTCTACATGCTCTGAGTTGGTTTTCCTGCCCTTTCTCCTCTAACTCTATACCCTTCATTTATTTAGCAGGTGGGTGTTTGCATCCACCTGGTTTGCCAGGTCCCATTTTGATTTGTACCTTCCTTTGATTTTGGTCTTAAGGAAGATATAGAGTCGGACCAGAAAGCAGCTTGGCTCACTTACTGTTTGCATCTGCTTCTCTGTCTCTCTGTCTCTCTGTCTCTCTCTCTCTCTCTCTCTGTGTGTGTGTGTGTGTGTGTATATGTGTGTGTTATTTTTAGTACAGTGGTTTTCAACTACCTTTAGACCTGGAAGCACTTGCAACTTTTCTCAGCCTGTTCTCCAACAGATAAGCCTGCTTTAGTGATGAATTCAGTCAGTGATTTCCTCTTTCTTGTTCCCTGTTTACTCTGCAGGAATTGAGTGTATGGTTACTTTTGTCTGCGTACAGACCTGGAGTCCAGCAGGCCTCTGGCTTCAACCCTGATCATCATTGTGAGTTTCTATTCCATTTGTGGTACAATGGACTATATATCTTATTTTGGGGCCTGGGTATGTCTTTAATTTTAAATATTTTATTTTTCATTTTTATTTTGGTGCAGTACAATAAGCTCAAAATACAAACTCACAGAACCGTGTTTATTTGGAATCTGCTCTTTTTCCCCAAGATATTGATGAAAAATTGTTTCATTCTCATTACACAGCAGAAAAAGTACTGAAAGAAAAATCCACCAAAAAGTGACTGAAACTCTCTCTACTTTGTTCCTAAACTTTCTTGTTTGTGATATAGATATGCTAAGTCCTGTCCTCAACTCCATTTAAATTTACCTTTTGGTGTAAGAATTAGAGAAGCAGAAAAATCAGTTATTGGTCTGGAATGACCAACACTTTAGGATCATTGGTAGGATTTTTTTTTTTAACAGTTACATTTTAAATTAAAAAGTTGGAAAGGAAAAAATAATTAAATTACAGAGACCTACCATTCTCTGTGTAAGATAAAGTTGTTCAGTGAAGTTATAAACAAATCCAATCCTTCCTGGGTGTTCTGGTCCTCTCTCTGGAATTAGGACTTTACATCTTATGATTCCTGTTGTCAGTCTCTGCTTTCCTCTACTAGTAGGGACTCTCACAATTATGTAACATTTTCTGTTTAACCTAAAGGAAACAGTTTATTGTCTACTTTCATCATGTGTAGTATTGTAATGTGGTTCTCTTTTTCTCAGATAATCTGGAGATGAAGGGAAAGAAACACCTCATTTTTATTATTCTCTTTCTTAGTAAACTCTTACCTTCTCATTAAAGCTCCAATAAACATGACAACACCTGCATCAGGCCACCTGCTTCTGTTCGTGTGACACAGTCAATTCCTCTTAGTAGTGACACTGCAATTACTACAAAGCATCTGAAATTATGAGGGATTCTTCATCTGGTTTCTTTTGGAAATGGATTTGCTTGCATTGGTAGAATTTAGGCCTTGATACTTGAATTTCTAATTATTTAAGAAAAAAGCTTAGATGAAAGGGAACAAAAAATCTTCATTGAAACACAGAACTGTTTAGCAATGATTAATTAGTGATTTTCTGTGATGATCTAGCTATTTAGCTGTTCTCTTTTTTGATAATTTCTAAGAACCTGGATTCTGGAGCTAAACTTTCTAAGTTCAAATGGTCCTTCCACTTATTAGCTGTGAGGCCTCAAACAATGTACTTAACCCCTCTGTACCTTGCTTTTCTCATCCATAAAATGGGGCTTGAGATTTTAACTACTTCATATGGATATTGTATGTATTTAACAAATTCATACATGCAAAACACTTTAAACTGTGCCTAGAGCATAGCTAATGCTTAGTAAATAATGCTAAATTATTTTTTATCATCTAGTATGTGGAAGGCTTTATTCTAGGCACTAGGGATACATTGGTGATCATGACAGAAAAGCTCTCTATTATCAAAGAGCTTTAGCGGGGAAAAACATAGTAAATAAGTAAAACAAATAATTAAGATAATTTTAAGTATAATAAGTGCCATGAAGAAAATAAAAAAGTTCATAATTCCTAACACTGGAATTGAAATTGTTAACCAAACACTTATTTTGTGGTTGAGCAAAATATGTTGGCCCAGTGATAGATAGTATCACAAATTCTCAGGATTGTACAGTTTGACCTAGGACCATATAAAATACATGAATGATGGGTCTAGAACATAAGTCTAATTCTGTGTGTGCCAGACACTTACATTGGAGGATTATGTCTTCATCTCTAGTCAATCCTCTTGCTATTGGCCACCCTCCCTGCAAGGATTTTTGCTTAGGCTGCTTAAATGGGATCACTTGCTTCCAAATTCTTCATTGCAATGGGTTGCAGTCTAGATGAGGGCTGAATCAATAACATTTTGTTTATCTGTGCTTTATCTTCTATTTTACTTGATTCCAATGGCTGTATATCATAACTGATTAGTCCACATATAGGAGTAACAGAAATTGAATTACTGCAGAAATCCATTAAGCATACAAAAAATCTGTAGCAAATAAATGATGGGACAGTTTATTTTGCCTGTTGTTCATTAGGTTGGACTCATTAGGTTTAATTAGGTAGAATCACAAGGCCAAAAATGATAATACTTCTGAATCTACAGTTTATTGCCAGAAAAGGACACACAATGGCAACATCATAATATATTAGAACATTGGTAAGCAATAAGGATATTCATTGCAGCCAGAGGCTACATCATAGCAGAGTCTGGAGAAGCCAGTAGTAGTAGGTTTCTGTCATCCTCTTACTGCAGGGCCATATTGGATGCTCTTTCCCTTTCAGATTAGAAACAACTAATGTGTGCATGGAACACTACAGGACCAGAAAGCCCAAGCTTGAGTTTCAGATAGGTCTCTTGCACCCTGTAGGGCATGTAGGCACTTTATTGCTATGTGACCAGAGTCAATGTAGGAGTCCTCTGTGGGTCTCGTTGAAACTGGGTACACACCATCAATCTTGCTAATAGGCTAGTACAAATTACCCCCAAATAACAGTATTAAAAACTACATCTCACGCCTTGACCAGATGTCAGTATCCTGCAGGTAAATCTCCGATTTCAGAAAAACAGCTCAAGCCAATTCCAGACCTTCTGGAATTAACCATCTTAGCACACCTATTTTAATGATGAATTAAATCTGATCCCTTTAAGATTTCCATAATTTCCTCTATATTTGGTATGGAAACAATTAATACAGATTTCTGAGTCAGGGTATTGTATAGAATATTAATGTAGCATTGCTCTGATGAATGTGGATAGTAGAAATGCAGAGTGGTGGGTTTCAACTGATCTCTAATAAACTTTTCAGAGTATTAAGAGATTTGGGAAGACTTAAAATGTAACACACTGATCTCTAGGTATCATTAAGGATTCATTAGAATAAGTCACACCACAGAAGTTAATTTTATTTTCTGATATCTACATAACACAAAAATTTTCTGTATTTTTAATTACAAAGCATTTGACAAATACTTTTGTGGTATTTTTGTGGAATACAGGAAGGAATATGGTCCAGACAAATGGGACTTATGTCTGTTAATAAAATCTGAACCTGCATTGTTCTTGCTAATAAATTGGTGCTAACTTGCAGGGAGATCTCTAAGAGACATCCCACTTAATGATTATACCCAACAAGACACAAATCTGAAAGACACAGCTAACATGTTCCAAAAATGCAAAGAGATGGTGATGAGCTATACAGCTGGGCCAAAATGATTAAAATTGAATTTAATTGATGTCCACCTCTCATTTAGCAATAGCTAATATTCATCAAATACTTATGAGGTGCTAGACACTGTCAGGCTTTTCAAATGTCAGCTCACTGTGTCCTCACCACCTGAGGTGGTCAGTATTTTTACTGCCTCCAGCATTTAGATGTGCTCACAAAGTTCAGGGAGTTTAAATAACTTGCTCTTAAGTTTCAAAGCTTTTTAGTGGTGAAAGCAGGTTTCATGTTCAGGCAATTTGACTCTAAATCTCATGTCTCAGATTCAGGGGAAGGATTGGGGAAACAACTAATAATCGTAGTAAAATATTTTAAATATCCAATATGCTCACTGTAAGCCCTATGAAATAGATTCTATAGCTACAGGAAAACAGATTACATTAGTTTCTGTCTCTTTTTTTTCCCTCCATTCCATCAACATTTTTTAAAGAGTAGGTAATAAAATCTGGTTCTAATAATGTTATTCCTTTGCTGAAAAGTTTTTGATAGCTCCCTATTATTTACCTAAATTCTTTTGCTTACCTTGCATTCCTAGCTTCACCTCCCTCTACCCTCCCCACACTACCCACTAGTCACTTTAGGCCATTTCTGTTTGCACAAACTCATTCTGAATGTCCTAATTCCTCTGCAGATTAAATTATTGAAACCTTGTTCTTCTAAGGCCCACGCAAAATGCTGCCTCTTCCAGGGGTAGCTAAAAGGCTGAAAGAACTACGTAACAAGAATAAAAATTATTATCCTGATTATTTTGTATTAATTATTCATGTGCCAAAGGATACCACACACTGGTTTTTTAGTTCAGTCACCCACTGAGTCTCATTCCTGCTTTCTCTTGAGATAAATTGGACTCTCATATGCTGGCCTTTTGTACAAAACTAGATACAGCATGAACACAGTCTGTCTGAAGCTATTGCAAGAAAGCCACCCATGAACAGCTATTTGTGCTGTATGTAATAAAGCTTCGCTGGAGTACTGTAGCCATGGGATGGGGCTACATAGTCCTGTGTGATTTTGTCAGAGATTCAGAAGTGGGATACATTGAACGTAGAGTCCAAAGTTGTGAATAACCTGTGATATTGGTTGGCTGTGTGTGCCCACCCAAATCTCACCTTGAATTGGAATAACCCCACATGTCATGGGGGTGGAACCCAGTGGGAGGTAATTGAATCATGGGGGTGGGTTTTTTCTTTGCTGTTCTCATGATAGTGAATAAGTCTCATGATATCTGATGGTTTTATAAAGCGGAGTTCCCCTGCACAAGCTCTCTTGCTTGCTGCCATGTAAAATGTCCTTTTGCTCACCCTTCATATTCTGTTGTAAGGCCTCCCCAGCCACGTGGAACTGTGAGTTCATTAAACCTCTTCCCTTTATACACTACCCAGTCTTGGGTATATCTTTATTAGCAGCATGAGAACACAGACTAATACAACCTATTCCTGAACACTGTCTATAGCATTTCTCCCAAGAAGTTTTTAAATCTTCCCCTGATGCCGCTGTTCATATATGTACTTTTTCCCTCTGATTCTCATTTGCTTTAAAATGTGGTGCTTATCAGTGAAGTAATATTTGACACTTTAAAAAATTATAGAAAACATTTTCCCTGTCTCAATTCCAAGGATAGAAGTAATTCCTTTATTTTATTTTATTTTATTTTTTGCAGCATTCATCAGGGATCTTCTTAGATTTGACTAAACATTCAGACACACCACACTCCCGTATGCTACACTTGACATCAGTCCACTCAGAAGACACAGGACAAGAACCAGAGCTGGTCCCCAGGGCAGCTTCAGACATTCCTCTCCACTAGTGTCCTTGTAGCAGTCTACACAGCAGAAGGCACAACTGCTCATGGTCAACTCACTTATTAAGAAGTGAAATCCACATTGGACAGGTGTGGGGGCTGCCCTGGCTTGAAAGTTTCATGCCTGACAGGAGTAAGTATCTTTGTGACAATTCCATAGATAGAGCTTTCAGAGTCTCTATGGGGGGCAGGCCAATGAGTCCTTACATTTAGGGAAGCCCAAAGTTTGACCTCACATCAAGGATTTATAGCTCTCCCAGGTTAGATACAATCTATCTATCAAGGGTCACTTCTTTTCAGCATAATCAATGTTGCTTAATAACATAGTTGACACCTATCATTTCTTTCCAAGGTAACAGCTAGAAAGTGAACCAAAGGTCAGACCCACACAGAAAAGAAAAAAAAAACATTTTGTTAACCCTTTGCCCAAACATAAAAATATTGTGAATGTTATAACTAATTTTATTTCTTTGGATTTGTTGCAGTAAGTTTGAAACATTGTGAGTAGAAAGCAAGCAGTGAGGGAGTTCTAATCATGGAGCATTGATTTGCTCAGACAATATTTGGATTATCTTGGTTATCACTTAACAGCTTTTTGGGGTGGTGTAAAAGCAGTAGCATTACAGTGTTAAGAAACTTTAGGAAAGATGAATACTATATTTCCCCTAATTATAATAGATTTGTTGAGCAATGACTATTAGTCAAACACTTTAATTATGCTAGCGCAAGGAATCTTTAAAATGATATGAAGTGCCTCTGTTTTGTTAATGAGAAATTAGGACTTGGAAGATTAAACCATTTGCCTGATTCCACGCAGATGAATCCATACATGCTATCAATCAACCAATTTAAGATATTGCCTCTAGAACTTACTAATGAGTATACACAGTTTTCAAAAGCTAAAAATATATTTTGTCATGTTCTCACTTAAGATTATGTCATAAACATTTCCAATAATTTTACCTAGTCTTAATGATCATCATATATATATACCAGCATACTGTTCTAATACACTGAAGTATAATAATTTACTTAACAATACCCTCTTCTCACAGATATATTTTAGTTTCAATATTTCACTTCTGTGATTAATGTTGCCTGGGCATCTTCTTGCATGTAATTTTTTTGGAGGGGTTCTTCAGTTATTTATCTTGTGATTTCTTCTGCTGTAAGGGGGAGAGAGTGATTATTTGTTTCCCAGATCTGATACATACAAATTATATTCTGCTAATTTTACTATGGTTTGACTTTATTTACATTTTTATTCTATATGGAGATATTTTGCCTTTTAGAGAATGATGTGGATTCAATTCGTCCTTTTTTCAAGTTGTTAATCAATATTCTCACTCCATATTTAAAATGATTCTTTTATATTGTTTATAAGAGTGTAATTGTAATAGAGGAAGTTCTTAAATATTTTGAGTCAGTTTCTGATCTTTTTCTTCTAATTCACTGAATGATATATTCATATGGGAAGTAGTATCATGGAGTTTTAATTATTGTTTCTGTGTAATACGTTCTGTTAAAGTTACTCTTCGCTTTCTCCTTACATACTGTTGATGTTATTTTATGACTACTGCTTGATATTTTCATTTGTTTACTTTTCAAAATAAATTTCAGAATCATTTGGCTAAGTTCCACAACACAAAAAAAATACAGATGAAATTTTAATTGAATTCTACTAACTCTGTAAATTAACTAGACTAGACATCTTTGCAACATTTTGTAACCACTTTCTGAAATACAGTACACTTATCTACATGTTTCCCTTTCTTTCTCTCGCTCTCTCTCTCTCTAAACATATATATGTCTTTATTTTATTTTATTTTGTGTTTTTTTAAAGCTAGGTTACCCACATATGTGTGTATGTGTGTGTGTGTGTGTGTGTGTGTGTAATGTTCTTTAATTATTCATTTTTCATGATTCCAAATCAAACATTTCTTTTTTCCATTGTGTTTTACTTCTGACTGTTATCAATGTATAAAATATAATTTTTGGCATAATTATATTATATTCCTACATTTAAATGTCTTGTGTTTCAAAAATTTTAGAGTTTTAAAATAATTTTTAGGTATACAATATTGATTTCAAAAATGATTACTTGTAACTTTCCAATACTTAAACAATTACTGAATTCCCCAGAACTTTCCAAATAACACTATATAATAACAAGATCCTTATTTTGTTCTTGATTTAGACAGATTCACTTTAAAAGTGAGTGGTGAGATATGTACATTTTGTTCAATAAAATAATTTGTAAAATTAAAGTAATTAATATTTTATCATTAAATTGGTTTTTGGGGACAAGATACTCTGCAACAAATACAAATGAATTATTCTATTCTATTTTCTATTTATTAAAATAATAAATAATAACCAAAGATATTTTGCATCTACTGAAATGATGATGTGATTCCTGTTATTTAGCCTATTTATATTATATATTACAGTTGTGGATTTCCTAATGTTGAGCCATGCTTTTTTATACTCTGAATTAACATATCTGATATACTACTTGGTCAATGTATAAAAACAATGTTTTAAGGGGATTTTTAACAAGTGAGAGTAAACTCACAAGTTGGCCATTAAAGTGGTGAAAGATATAGAGAATGGCATAATATGAGAACTAGAATATTTAGCCTGGAGAAGAGAAAACTTAAATTATCTGCTTTAGAAAGAAAATGATAGTAATTTTTAAGTTTAAAGGACTTTTATTGGAGAAGATTATTTTGATTCAAAAATTTTCCAGAGGGAAGAACTAGTTAAAATGGGGTTAGAGAAATACAGATTGAAAACATTTTCTGTTAATTACAGAGTTTTAAAATGTAAATGTCCCGATTCAAATGATTGAGCCTCATCATCAATATAAATGTTGAAGCAGAGACTGGATGACTTTTGGTCTGTAGAAAATCTTCTGCATAGGTTGAATGATTGGTCTGGATGACCTTTTAGGTACTTTCCAATTGCAAAACTATGAATCTGATTTTTTGCCTAAAGAACACATTATGCGTTATTATTTCTATTTCATAAATTTTTTTTGAAACTGATATGGTAGGCAGAATTCTAATATGATCCCCCAAATTTCTGGCCCCTAATATATGTTTTTAGATAAAAGGGTAGAAAAACCACTGTATCATAAGCCGCTTGTAAGTTAGGTGGTGTAAAGTCCCTCAAAAGATCAGAGAGAATAAAAAATCTCAGATACTTAGATATCTGGGCACTAAATAATTTAAACTGAGAAAAAGTGAGGATTAAATGTCTTAAAGAGAGTATTAGAGTTGGTAGAAAGGTACATTCTAGAAGGGAATTAAAACTAATGATAACCATATTTTAAGTAGAAATAAAAGCTGAATAGAATAAGAGGTAAATGTAAGTTCAATTTAGAACATAGGGCCAGAAACTATAAGACAGTTTGCAGTAGTCACTAATTTGAGAGTGGGCAGGTGGGGATGACGATGGTAAATGAACAAGGAATTCTGACTCCCAGATTCATGAAAAAGCTCTTAATTGTATTTTAGGAAATATTACTTTGCCAGGTTTAACAGGGTTGTTGCGGCTTATAAACAGCAAATGAAGCCAAGAAATAAATAACTAAATAAATATATAATTTTAAAAATATTATATAAATATATATTTTGTTGTATGTATAATGCAAAAATAAAATATACACTTTTAATTTTTAAAAGTACTTGTAAAAGTATTGAGTGATAACTGCTTTATTTTGGTTATTCATACCTATCGAATGGATAACCATAGTAACTTAAAATGAGGGTCAAATCTAATAAAAGCTTCATTAGAAGGCTTGGTTTCTTGGAGATAATTGAGAAAATATTTCTATGACTTGCTATGAGATCTCAGGATAGAGGCAGAAATATCACAGTGTCACACAATGGCTAATTATAATGACTACCATTAATTGAATAGCATGTTAGAGAGTATTCGTTCATAGCTGTTCTTTTCCTCCTTTCCTGGGCATGGATTCCCTGTTGGTGGAATATACTTCCCTGTCACATTGACTTTGGGGTTATCCATGTGGCTTGCTGCAGCAGTGAGCGGAAGTGATAGTGTGTGAGGTCCAAGTAAAGTTTCCCCAGCCTTTCTGCACTTCTGCTATCCACAGTGAAAAGAGCATGCCCAATGTACGCACTGTCCTTTCATCCTGAATCCCAGACAAAGAGACTTATGGAGCAGGTGTGAACCCAGTCTGCATACTGGAGCCACATGCAGCTTAACTGGTCAGGTAAGCTCAACCACTTCCAGGGAAACCGTAGACAAACAGAAGATTCCTGAGTGAGAAACAAATGTTTGCTGTTGTAAACCATCAAGATTTTGAGGTAGCTGCAGCTTCTTTACTTAAGCAAAGCCTGACTGGTACAATGCCCAATATTTTCTAAGAACTATGCTTGGTGCTTAATTTTTGTTATTTCAAACTTACAAAAAGCATTATAAAATTATCATCTCATAAATAATTATTAAAAAATAAAGTGATATCAGTATCTCCGTGTTATAAATGAAGAGATACACCTGGAGATTTTAAAAATTAACTTACACAATGCAGGTAATAAGTGATTTAACTAACATTGGAATCTGAATGTGTGTCTAAATCCGATAGCAGTATTCTTTCTAGTACTTTGCGTAAATTAAGGAAGGGGCTCTTAATTACTTTTCCTTGTGCACATTGAAAAGTCATGGTCAAATATGCTTCATGTTTTAAGGACCAGAATATATTTGGAAAAAAGAGATTTTAGCTTTTGAATCAAGCAGTACTTCTTGAGTATGTCTGTGGATATGAGGTGTGTGCAAATGCATAAATTTTGGCTGTTGATGAATTATAAAATAAAAATGTACATTGAAGTTACTCTGGAAATGCAATCCATGTTAGAGAATAATATGTGGCAACCATATGCAATAAGTAGAGATGAGATGAGAACATCATTCTGTTACACTTACATTAACTCTAATCACATTTTGTAGCTGATGCTCTTATGAGGGCTGCCAACTAACATTTTAGGTAAATGAAGGGCTAGGATATATAGCCTTCAGAAAGCAGGCACCTCTCCTGTCAAATAGGTAATTACAGAGGCTATGACTCCATTAGGAAAATGGCGGCCAATCAATGTAAGCCCTAAGAGCTCAGATCCTTTGTAATTGATTGAGAGATTCAATGACTTTGATGCAATTGAGTTTCAAATGTAAGAAGCCAATATTTGGCCAGATGGCTGCCATGAATTCCAGAGGGAGTTTATGAATTTTAATAAGAGCAATAGCTGCACAATTTAAGTCACATGTACTGATGCTAAAATGAAATATGCAGATCAATATTGAAACTGCAACCTGGGTTATCCAAGCTTCCATTTTTGTTGTATTTTAATATTGCTATTTATTTCTGCAGGTATGCAATTGCTTATTATATGAGGTCTGCAGGAACTTGTTAATGCAACTCACAATTGATGTTTGGGACTACAGCCTACTTCTTATTTCTGCTGAGATGACCCATTATGTGGTTTAGGATAATTTAGAGGTTCTATTTCAGATGCACCCAGTTGTGCAAACAAGAGACATTTAGGCTTATTCAGTCACTTAATTCCTGCAAGGCTAATGTGAATAACATTCAAGAACTGGGAATAACTCATAAATGAATCAAGCAAGGTTATTAATTTTGTCATAGAAAAACTTAAAAATTGAATGAAGGAGGAGAGATATTTTAAAATGATTATAATACAAGGTTGGAAGGGATAAATATAAGGGAGGTATAGATAAAGCAGTAAGTCTGTTCAGTAGTTATGTTAATTTACTGTGGGTGATTAAATAAATACAAATAAGATTAGAGACTTTCATTTTAGATAACTGATAATTCTAACCAATGTTCTGAATAAAAATAACAAGAACAGCTGAATAACAATAGGAAAGCATATACTTGAAGGTATAAAATAGTAAAAAATATACTGAAGGATTATGGAGCCAAGGATTCAACAAGAATAGATGTATAGAGAGGTGAGCCAAGCATTAAGGTTGCTTATGTTTGCTGATTGTTGAAAAGAAAATAAAAATACTGATAATTATTTTTGATAGCTTCGTGGGACTAAGGGGACAAAAGTTGGACTTGAAAGCCTGTCCAAAGTAAGAACCCTGGTAAAACTCCCTGTCTGTGATTTAGGTTTGGACTTTGAAGGGCCACATCCCACGATTAGGGATGATGGGAAGTCACCCAACCCATGCTTAATCCCGATAAAAAGCTGAGAGTGATTACTGATGCTTCACTGGCTCAAACAACAAACAATCTTTTCATTGTTTGTTGGAAGTTTAAAATTATTTGTAACAACACAAAGTCCATTGCCTGTTAAAAATTGACCTGGCACACTGAGAAGCTGATATGAATGAGACTATGTAGAATTATCAAATACTTTAAAATAACTGAGTTTATTATATTCAAAAAAATGAAAGGCAAGGTGGAAAATGTTAGCAGAGAACTGGAAATGATTTTTTAAAAAGACAAATTCTAAAAAGAAGCAAAGAAAAATTTTTAAAGTAAAAAATTTAAAAAATGTTTGAGTGGTAGTATTTACTTTAAAATAATTTATTTAGCTGTGCATTTATATTTCATGAACTTTTCTATAAATGTGTCACATTTCACAATAAAAAGTATAAAAGATGTATAAAAGCTAACGTGTTTTTTCAGATTCCAAAGAGTATGTTAAATCTTTGAATGTATAAATTTACTCAAACTTTCATAGCAATTTTTTGAGATAAACATTATTGTTTCACCAAACAAGTGGGAAAACAAGACAGTTAAAAAGGACTGAAGGTCACACAGTCGGGGAATGGGGGGCCAGTTTACAAACCTGGATTTGCCTGACTTTGCCTTGTGCTCTTAACTCTGTGCTGGGAAAGGCTTGAGAAGTCCCTGCAAGAAGAAATTGTTTCTGAAGGTTACACAGAAAGTGATGTTGCTATGGCTAAACCTTCTGCTTCACCTGCTGACGTTTCTTTCTCGAAGAGATGATGATCCTACTTTGTTATTGTTATGTTCAGCCAAGCGGCTTCCATGACAAATTGATTGTGGCTTCTAAAATGACAATTTCTTAGACTTACCCACAGAGCTCCCTCTTTAAAGCCTGATTGTGTTCCCGGGGTGGAGGAGTGTGTACTGGGTCCTAACAAATACAAACTTTCATTTCTCTTTTTCTCCTTTCTGCAAGGAGGAATCAGCCCTCTTGTCCTATTGCTTTATACCGCCAAGGTTGCTTTACTGCGGGTGCTTGGTCGCTTTGTTCTGCCATGAGGTCCTTTGTAGTCTAGCTCCTTTGTAGTGCTAGTTCTTTCTCTCCCAGAGAGCCCTTCTCCTCCAGTTCTTTATGCAAATTGCTTCCTTCTCATTCCCCATCAGAGCTTGGAACTCAAAGGGAAGTTGGGAGAAACAGATTTGGCCAAGTTACAGAAAAACAGATTCTTTTATACTTTTCTCCAGGGTGATGGGCATCTATTCGCCTTACAATTTTGCAACTAATACCATCCAAATGATTCTTCCAGAAAAGAAAGATTTATTCAGAGGTCGTTTGTTGGTTCCATTTCTAGATATAGAAGTGGCTGGTATTTTTAGTTCTTGCCTCTTCTGGTTGGTTTCCCTCATTAGGCACACTGCCACATATCATAAACAATGAGACTCTTTTGTAACCCAAATAAGTTCCATCCACAGCTGTTTGTGTCTTCCAGTGACTTAGTATTCAGCAAAACAAAGTAAAACCACACTGTCCAGACCACAGGTAATCAGTGACCTACTGTGCTAGCCACACACGTCTGCTTCTCTACAGCTGTGACCGTCACATTACACAAATGACATTAAAAAGGAAATGGTGCATATTCAGGGACATGAGGACTGAAATCCACATTAGGACAAATGATACAAGGAATTGGACACATTTACAGTGAAGTAAGGGCAAAAGAAGCAGGTTGGATCCTGGCTAGGATAGGAGGAATTGCCAGGTGGTAGGTGGATACAGATTGTAGCTCAGTGTAAGTACATTTTGGCTAATGTACAAAAGGAGTTATCCAACAAAAGAGATGAATTACCTTAAAGTTGTGAGTTTTATCAGTAAAAATGTTTAAATACTGGGTGAGCAGGCAGTAGCCACTGTTAGGGAGGTTTGATACAGGGTTTTTGCAATATGCATGTGGATTTGTCTTAGAAGTCAACAGTTACTGTTTCCAAGAAAAAAGTGTTCTAAGCTTTAACAAATTAAGGTACAATTTTTAGACCGTGGTTTACTTGTATGTTGAGCTACTTATATAAACTTTTGTGTTTTCTATTATTAAGAAAAAAATAGAAAGAATAGTATAAATTTTGGACTAATCATATATAATGCTACATCACTGACCTAGGAATGAAATAGAAGGCTGAACTGGTATTTTTCTTAGTTTGTAAGCATCCTAAAACCTGAGATTCAAGAAAAAGCATTACATTTTTATTTATTTCCTTCTCCTTGTTAGATAAGCGTCTTCATTTTTTGTTAATTCTTTTGTGAAGCTATGTAGCCGCCATGATGTGCCATCTGGGGTCTGTAAGAAGTCACTTCACAGTTGAGTTAATAGGTGACATAGCACAGGTAGTACAGACTAGTTTAATCCAGAATTTGTTCAAAAATCTGTGCTCTGAGTGTTGTGTGGGGAAGGAAAGAAAAGATGCTTTCAGGCATTGTTTTCTGAAAACTGGTATTGAGTAAGCAAGGCTTTCACTTACCAGAGTAAGTCTTTTAATAATATAAAAGCAGAAAGAGCTCCAAGCTCTTCTGATTTAGGCTTTTCTGACCTATTTGGTGTTGGAAGTTAGAGAGCCTTGGCTTTTCTAATCAGTTTTATCTCAATAATGTCTGACTTCAGAGACAGCAGTAACAGAACTAACCGGGCAGAAAAAAATTCCCCTGAGAGCCATTTCAATTTGTAAACCTTTAGTAAGCAGTTTAGCATGAGGATCTTCAACCCTGGAGGAATCATATCAGAGTTTAATAATCCTAAGCCAAAAACCAGACTCTTAGATATACAAGATTTTATTTGAAGGCAAAAGTAAAGACAGTGGGGAAAAGTAGACCTCTAGTTTCAATTGTAGAATAAAAACTATTGATGGTTTTATTTTTAAACTTAATCACAGCTTAAAAGAGTGGTAATTGACCTTCGGTTTTAGGATTTTTTGTTTACATTTTTTTCTGTGCTTGAAGATCTGAGCTCCTTATGATCTTAATCATATACCTCTGAGTAGGTGGACTTGCACAATGAAAGAGTAATTCTATTTTCCCAGGACAGAAAAAGAAAGGAAAGTCAGATATGAAAATGTGAGCTTCTTTAACTATATTACCCAAAACCTATGCTTCTCTTGATTGAAAGATTCATTTTTCACATGTGCAAAACAAAGTTTTCAGATCAAAGTTTCTCTTAAAAATATTTCTTGAATCTGATTGCTAGATTTTTTTCCTCCCTCTCTGAAATTTCTACCATCTATAATCTGGCTCCAAATATTACAAGCTCTGGAATGGCTACTTTTACACTTGGATTTTGGATATGTATTTTTTTTTAACTTGTGTATGCATTAAATAATACAAGCAATTCAAAATCTTTGCAAAGGTTTCCCCTTAAAATTATTCCCCAGAATTAAGGTATAAATAAAAGAGGAGCATGGGAGAGAGAATAAGGTGATGGATAATTCCAAGGGAAAAGGTAGAGGTTTTTAAAAATTCATTGCTACTTTGTTACATTTTAGGGATTAATCAGTGTTGTTGAACTTCTTGTTGACCACAGCCATTTTACTGAAGCCTATGGCTGTATCATTGTCTTAATTTTCAGCAAGCCTGTCAGCTGTGATGCTACATTTTATAAACAATCTATTGTTTTGCAGGCTGCAGGAGTGATTAGATTCAGGGGTATTTTTTAAGACTCATTTATATAGATGAGGCAAGCCAAAGTGACGAGAATTTATGAGAGCAATATGACAAATGATCCTCTTTTTAAGCACTGGATAGTCCTTTACAAAAGTAGTTTATGTTAGTGAATTTATAGCTGGCATCAAAAAGGCTAGTCAGCCCTATCTAATCACTTGAATGCTTTTCAAAATGTCTCCTTCCAAAATAGGTCTATTTTGGAGTCATATCTGTATAGGTGTAGTAGTCCTGCAACTACTATTGAGTTCTTATGACATGCCAGTCAACATGCTAAGCACTTTATATGCATTATATATTCATTCAGTCCTCAGAATAATCACATGTGGTAGGTTCTATTCTTATTATTTTATAGATGAGGTCATTGAGGCTTAGAGAGGCTAAACTGCTTATGATCATTGAGGAGCCAGGACCTAATGTCAGACAGTCTAACTTCAGAGCTTGTACTTTCATCACCCTGATCAGTTATTTCATTGACCTATTAATGGATAAAGGGAAGGTTAAGTTACATATTATATATCTTTATACACACACACACCCCATACACGGTAGCATGCCATAATGGTATATATGCATACACATAAAGAATGCAATAATTTTTTTCATGACGTTTTCTGTCAAAGCCTGTGACTGCTTCTGAGGCATGCTTTTTTTTTTTGGTGATAGGCTATATGCACTTTTAAATGAAACTAGACAAAGAAATGTTGTCTAGATCTCCCTTCTGGCAAGTGTATTTTATAAGCTTAGTTCAGGGCCAAAAAGAAGAGTTGTTTTATCTTCCTTGTATACCCTTCATATTTCCCAAGGAACTATGTCAGCTTGTTCCTATCACTGGCAGAGACCGGACGCAAGGCTGTATTAAAGAGAAAAACAAATAACTTGTAATTTTGAGATTGCTTATGAACTAGGAGTAGTTTATACTTTGGCAAATGCATTTGTGTTTGTGTGTGTATGCATATGTACATGTAGGCATATATATTTTCACATACTTCTATGGTTTAAGTGTCCCTGCTGAAACTCAGACTGAAATTTAATTGCCTTTGTAACAGTGTTAAGAGGTGGCGTCTTTAAGAGGTAATTAGGTTATGAGGGTTCCACCCTCATGAATGAATTAATGTGGGAGGAGGTTAGTTACTGTGGGAGTCCCACCCTCCTTTCCTTTCTGTCTCTCATGCTTGCTTCTGCCTTCTGCCCTGTCATAGGATGACCCTTGTCAGATGCTGGCACCATGCTCTTGGATTTCACAGCTCCAGAACTGTGAGAAATTTCTTTTTAGAATAAATTACCCAGAATTAGGTATTCTGATATAACAGCAGAAAACAGAATAAGACACATAGCAAACATTTTGCGTATTTTCTTGGTTCCCGGCATGCTCAAATAGTATATAATTTGCTTTTTTTTTTTTTTTTTTTAAGAAGCTCATTGATGAGTATGAAATCTCTTCATTTTCTGGAATTCTGTTGAACAACACAAACTCAAAAAGCAATCATTTCACCTGCCATGCGTTTATCTAAATACTTAGTTGCTAGAAGATTTTGTCTAATATGACCCCAGTTTTCTTATCTCCTAAAATTTCGATTGTTTTTTGCTTGAATTTTTCACTCTTTATGCTATTTAACTATTATTTTTCCCTTTACTCGTGCTTTTACAATGCTCTTTGAGCCGTTTTTTTCCTTTTTATCCTGGATAACTCTTATTTACCTTTTAAGACTCAGCTTGGATAGCCCCTTTCCTAGAGGGCCTCCTACTGTTCTGCTACTATCAGAGTAAGTTGGTAGATGCCTCTTTCTGGATCTTATGGTATTCTAGACAAAGTATCCTATGCACATCTCTGCTGTAGCTATTCTTATACCATTTGAATTGTCTGTCCACAGGTCTGATCCCCTTCTAGTCTCTGAGCTTCTTGAGTGCACTACGCTGTGTGTTCTAATCTCTGTGATATTTGTGTGCAGCTGAGTGTCTGACACATGATGAGTGTTGGGAAATGCTTGTTGAATTAAAAATCATTTTTTAAAAATTTATTTTTTATTTCAATAGGTTTTTGGGGAACAGGTGGTATTTTGTTATATAAATAAGTTCTTTAGTTACGATTTCTGAGATTTTGGTGCGCCCATCACCTGAGCAGTGTACACTGTACCCAATGTGTAGTCTTTTATCCCTTACCACCCCTAACCTTCTCCCTGAATCCCCAAAGTTCGATGTGTCATTCTTATGCCTTTGTGTCCTCATAGCTTAGCTCTCATATATGAGTGAGAATGTAGGCTGTTTGACTTTCCATTCCTGAGTTACTTCACTTAGAATAGTCTCCAGTTCCATCCAGGTGGCTGTGAATGCCATTATTTCATTCCTTTTTATGGATGAGTAGTATACCATGGTGTATCTATATCTATATCTGTATCTATCTATATCACATTTGCTTTATCCACTTGTTGATTAATGGGCATTTGGGTTGGTTCCATATTTTTGCAATTGCAAATAGCACTGCTATAAACATGCATGTGCAAGTATCTTTTTTGTAAAATGACTTCTTTTCCCTTGGGCAGATACCTAGTAGTGGGATTGCTGGATCAAATGGTAGATCTACTTTTAGTTCTTTAAGGAATCTCCACACTGCTTTCCATAGTAGTTGTACTAGTTTAGATTCTCACCAACAGTGTAAAAGTGTTCCCTTTTCACCACATCCCCGCCAACATCTATTTTTAAAAAAAATGTTGTGGCCATTCTTGCAGGAGTTAGGTGGTATTGCATTGTGGTTTTGATTTGCATTTTCCTGATAATTAGTGATGTTGAGCATTTTTCCATTTGCTTGTTGGCCATTTGTATATTTTCTTTTCAGAATTGTCTATGTCCTTAGCCCATTTTTTGAAACGATTGTTTTTCACTTGCTGATTTGTTTGAATTCTTTGTAGATTCTGGATATTAGTCCTGTCAGATGTATAGAGTGTGAAGATTTTTCTCCCACTCTATGGGTTGTCTGTTAAGTCTGTTGATTATTTCTTTTGCTGTGCAGAAACTTTTTAGTTTAATTAAGTCCCATTTATTTATCTTTGCTTTTGTTACATTTGCTTTGGGTTCTTTGTCATGAAATCTTTGCCTAAGTCAATGTCTAGAAGGGTTTTTCTGATGTTATATAGAATCTTTAGGGTTTCAGGTCTTAGGTTTAAGTCTTTGATACATCTTGAGTTGATTTTTGTATAAGATAAGAGATGAGGATCCAGTTTCATTCTCCTACATGTGGCTTGCCAATTATCCCAGCACCATTTGTTGAATAGGGTGTCCTTTGCCCACTTTATGATTTTGTGTGCTTTGTCAAGCCTCAGTTGGATGCAAGTATTTGGCTTTATTTCTGGGTTCTCTATTCTGTTCCATTGGTCCATGTCCCAATTTTTTATACCAGTACCATGCTGGTTTGGTGACTATGGCCTTATAGTATAGTCTGAAGTTGGGTAATGTGATACCTCCAGATTTGTTTTTTTTGCTTAGTCTTGTTTTGGCTATGCAGGCTCTTTTTTTGGTTCCATATGAATTTTAGGATTGTTTTATCAAGTTCTTTGAAGAATGATGGTGGCATTTTTATGGGAATTGCATTGAATTTGTAGATTGCTGTTGGCAGCATGGTCATTTTTACAATATTGATTCTATCCATCTGTGTGCACTGGATGTGTTTCCATTTGTTTGTGTCATTTCTGATGTCTTTCAGCAGTGTTTTGTAGTTATTCTTGTTGAGGTCTTCCATGTCCTTGGTTAGGTGTATTCCTAAGTATTTAATTTTTTTTGCAACTATTGTGAAAATGATTGCGTTCTTGATTTGACTCTCAGCTTGGTTGCTGTTGGTGTATACCAGAGTTACTAATTTGTGTACATTAATTTTGATTCCTGAAACTTTGCTGAATTCATTTACCAGTCCTAGGAACTTTTTGGATGAGTCTTTAGAGTTTTCTAGGTATATGATCATATCATCAGCAAACAGTGACACTTTGATATCCTGTTACCAATTTGGATGCCCTTTTTTCTTTTTCTGATTGTTCCGGGGAGGACTTCCAGTACTATGTTGAATAGAAGTGGTGAGAGTGGGCATCTTTGTCTTGTTTCAGTTCTCAGAGCGAATGCTTTCAACTTTTCCCCATTCAGTATAATGTTGACTGTGGGTTTGTCCTAGATGACTTTTGTTACCTTAAGGTATGTCCCTTCTATGCCGATTTTGCTGAGGGTTTTAATCATAAACGGATGTTTGCTTTTGTCAGATATTTTTTCTGCATCTATTGAAATGATCATGTGATTTTTTTCTTTTTAATTCTGTTTACGTGGTATATCACATTTATTATGTTAAACCATCCCTGCATCCCTGGTATGAAACTCACTTGATCATGGTGGATTATCTTTTTGATATGTTGCTGGATTTCGTTCACTAATATTTTGTTGAGGATTTTTGCATCTATGTTCTTCAGGAATATTGGTCTGTAGCTTTTTTTTTTTTTTGTTACGTCATTCCATGGTTTTGGTATTAGGGTTATACTGGCTTCATAGAATGATTTAGGGAGATTCCCTCTTTCTCTGTCTTTTGAAATAGTATCGATAGGATTGGTACCAATTCGTTTTTGAATGTCTGATAGAATTGAGCTGTGAGTCCATTTGGTCCTGGACTTTTTTGTTGTTGTTGGCAATTTTTAAATTACCATTTCAATCTTGGTGCTTGTTATTGGCCTGTTCAGAGATTCTATATCTTCCTGGTTTAATCTATGAGGTTTGTATAGTTCCAGGAATTTATCTATCTCCTCTAGGTTTTCTAGTTTATGCACATAAAGGTGTTTATAATAGCCTTGAATAATCTTTTGTATTTCTGTGGTATTAGTTGTAATATCTCCTGTTTCATTTCTAATTGAGTTCATTTGGATCTTCTCTCTTCTTTTCCTGGTTAATCTTGCTAATGGTCTGTCAATTTTACTTATCTTTTCAAAGAACCAGTTTTTATTTCATTTATCTTTTGTACTTCTTTAGTTGCAATTTTATTTAGTTGTGCTCTGATCTTCATTATTTCTTTTCTTCTGCTGGGTTTGGGTTTGGATTGTTCTTGTTTCTTCAGTTCCATGAGGTGTGACCTTAGATTGTCTATTTGTGCTCTTTCAGACATTTTGATGTAGGCATTTAATGCTATGAACTTTCGTATGAGCACCACCTTTGCTGTATCCCAGAGGTTTTGATAGGTTGTGTCACTATTATTCAGTTCAAATAATTTTTTAATTTCCATTTTGATTTCATTGTTGACCAAATGATTATTCAGGAACAGGTTATTTAATTTCTATGTATTTGCATGGTTTTGAGGGTTCCTTCTGGAGTTGATTTCCAATTTTATTCCACTGTGGTCTGAGAGGGTAGTTGATATAATTTTGATTTTCTTAAATTTCCTGAGACTTGTTTTGTGGCCTGTCATATGGCCTATCTTGTTGCCTGAATACGTTTTTTTTCCATTGTGTTATTATTGTATAGATCCTGTAAGATTTATGCTTTAAGGGGGTTCTATTTTGGTGTGTTTTGAGGATTTGTTTCAAGATTTAGAGGTCATTTTAGCAGCTCTTGTAGTGCTGGCTTGGTAGTGGCAAATTCTGTCAGCATTTGTCTGGAAAAGACTATCATTCCTTCATTTTTGAAGCTTAGTTTCACTCGATACAAAATTTTTGGCTGGTAATTATTTTGTTTAAGGAGGCTAAAGATAGGACCCCAATCCCTTCTAGCTTGTAGGGTTTCTGCTGATAAATCTGCTGTTAATCTGATAGGTTTTCCTTTACAGGTTACTTGATGTTTTTGCCTCATTTCTTTCCTTCATCTTGACTTTAGATAACCTGATGAGTATGTGCCCAGGTGATGATCTTTTTGTGAGAAATTTCCCAGGTATTCTTTGAGCTTCTTGTATTTGGGTGTCTAGATCTCTAGCAAAGCCAGGGGGGGTTTTCCTTAATTATTCTGTCAAATATGTTTTTCAAACTTTTAGATTTCTCTTTTTCCTTGGGAACACCAGTTATTCTTAAGTTTAGTCATTTAACATAGTCCCACACTTCTTGGAGGCGTTGTTCATTTTTTAAAATCCTTTTTTCTTTGTCTTTGATGGATTGGGTTAATTTGAAAGCCTTGTCTTTGAGCTCTGAAGTTCTCTTTTCTGCTAGTTCAATTCTATTGCGAGACTTTCCAGTGCATTTTGCATTTCTCTGTTTTCTTGATTTCCAGAAGTTGTGATTGTTTTTATTTATGCTACCTATTTCACTGAAGAATTTTCTTTCATATCTTGTATCATGTTTTTAATTTTTTTTTTTTTAAGTTGAACTTCACCTTTCTCTGGTGTCGCCATGATTAGCTTAATAATTGACCTTCTGATTTTTTTTTTCTGGCAATTAGGGATTTCTTCTTGGTTTGCATCCACTGCTGGTGAGCTGCTATGATCTTTTGGGGGTATTAAATAACCTTGTTTTGTTGTATTACCAGATTTTTTTTTTTTTTCTGGTTTCTTCTCATTGGATAGACTATGTCAGTAGAAAGATCTGGGATTCAAGAACTGCTGTTCAGATTCTTTTGTCCCACGGGGTGCTCTCTTGATGTCATGTTCTCCCCCTTCCCGGAGGAATGGGGCTTCCTGAGAGCTAAACTGTAGTGACTGTTTTTGCTCTTCTGGGTCTGGCCACCCAGCAGAGCTACCAAGCTCTGGGCTGGTACTGGCAAGTGTCTGCAAAGAGTCCTGTAATGTGATCCATCATCAGGTCTTGTAGCCATAGATACCAGCACCTGCTCCAGTGGAGGTAGCAGGGGAGTGAAATGGACTCTGTGAGGGTCATTTGTTGTGTTTTTGCTTATTACGCTTGTTTTGTGTTGCTTGGTCTCGGCACCAGGAGGTGGTGCTTTCAAGAGCACATCAGAGCAAGGCGCAGTGGCTCATGCCTATAATCCCAGCGCTTTGGGAGGCCGAGGCAGGTGGGTCACCTGAAGGTAGGAGTTCAACACCAGCCTGGCTAACATGGTGAAACCCCGTCTCTACTAAAAACACAAAAAAAATTAGCCAGGCATGGTCACAGTCCCCTGTAATCCCAGCTACTTGGGAGGCTGAAGTAGAAGAATCTCTTGAATCCAGGAGGTGGAGGTTGCCGTGAGTGGAGATCGCACCATTGCACTCTGGCCTGGGCAACAAGAGCGAAAATCCGTATTAAAATACAAAAAACAAAACAAAACAAAAAGGCAGGGTGCAGTGGCTCAAGCCTGTAATCCCAGCATTTCAGGAGGCCAACGTGGGTGGATCATGAGGCCAGTAATTCAAGGCCAGCTTGGCCAAGATGGTGAAACCCATCTCTACTAAAAATACAAAAGTTAGCTGGGAATGGTGACAGGTGCCTGTAATCCCAGCTACTCGGGAGGCTGAGGCAGAGAATTGCTTGAACCTGGGAGGCAGAGGTTGCAGTGAGCCTAGATGGTGCCACTGCACTCCAGCCTGGGTGACAGAGCGAGACTCTGTCTAAAAAAAAAAAAGCACAATGTTGGTACCATAGGGAGGAAGCAAACTTGCCCTAGTGTGGCCTGGTTAAGTGTCCTGGTTTCTCAGGCGGTAGGCAGGATCATAAAGCTCCCAGGAGACTATGACCTTTGTCTTCCGCTACCAGGGCAGTTAAAGAAAGACCACCAAGTTGGGGCAGGGACAGGCATGTCTGAGGTCAGCCTCTCCTTGGATGGGGCTTGCTGCAGCTGTTGTAGGTGATGGGGATGGGGCTCCTAGTCCATTGGAGTTATATTCCCAGGAAGATCCCTCTGCTGAGTCATACAGGTTGCCAGGAAGTGAGGGAAAGCCAGCAGTCACGGGTTTCACCACACTCCCACACAGCCTGCGGTCCTAAAGGCCTATCTCACTACCACTGTGAGCAACACGGAGTCAATTTCCAGGAAGCCAGTGACCAGGTGCTGAGAATTTGCCTCAGACCGCAAGCCGCCCCACTGAGAAAGCAAGCCGATTCAGGTTTTCGGCGTCTCAGGGAGCCCGCAGCAGTGATCTAGTTCCTTCAAAGGGTGTGTGGATTTTCTCAGCTTTCCTGGTATGTTGCTGTGGTAGTCACTGGAGCAAAAGTTCGTGATGTGAATCTTCACACGCTGCTCTGTCTGTCGGAGTGGGAGCTGCAAGCGAGTCCTGCCTCCTATCCGCCATCTTAACCCCTCAACCAGTAAGTGTTTAAAGACGCAAATCTCATGCCCTCCCAGTCTCCACTCTTTAAAAGTCCTTCCTTTCCTGACTTCTCGTGGCAGGTACAAACTTTATCACTTATTTGGGAATTAATCATATGTTGCTCTGGGAGTCTCCCTTATATGGCTGCAATTTAAACCTTATAATGGTATTTAATATTTTCTCTCTTTTCTCAGCTAGATTTTGAACTCCTTGGAGGTAAGAGGAAGATTTTTATAATTTTGGGTGTTCTCAGTACCCAAAATACTATTTTCTATATATTACCTGCTTGATAATATTGGATCATGAATTGTTAAAACACTTCAAAAAGCAATAACAAGAGCTCCTTCCAGAGCACAGATTTCACTGCCATTGCTTTTTCACTCTCCATTTCCTCAAACATTAGGTCCGTTGTCTAATAACAGAGACTTCAGAGAAGCCCTTTTATTTCTCAAAGAAATCACAAGAACCTCTCAGGGAGAGAGAATGGAAGGTGTTTTTTTTTCCCCCCTTAGGGAAAGATAAAATAGAGGGACTGTGGAAACCTTCTTTATTTTTGAGCCCTCAGTTTCTTTATTTGTAAACTTCAGGTAATAGATGTTTCCCTGATGGAGTTGTGATGAATGGTCAATGAGAAAACGTATGCAAAGCATGTAACAGTGCCTTGCACACAGTGAATCATAGTAAAGGTTAGCTATTATTATTGTGAGCATTCACTATGGGCGTAATTGTTTGAAAGAGTTTCATAGAAAAAAAGCCACTTAGAGTATATTCAATTGGTTTATTTTTAAAAATAATGAACACTTACATAATGTTCTTATTCCTATGTTTAGGTACTGTTCTAGGTTCAAACTCATTTGAACCTTTAAACACTTGTTAAATACGTGCCATTATTATCTTCATTTCAGAAATGAAGCCTCTGACACACAACAGATTATCCAGTCACACAGCTAGTAAGTGGTAGAGCTGGAGTTTGAACCCATGCGCTTTGTTTATAGAGTCCATGCACTTAGCCATTATAAAATAGAGGGCATCTTCTAGAAGCATCTATTCAATGTCTAATTTGTGCTGGACACTGAGGTTAGAGAGACGAATATATACACTCTGCTTTAGTGGCTTTCACAGACTAAGGTGGGAGATAAACAAACTAGTACACAATTACTGATTAATATAATAGGAGCTATAATTAGGGTTATCTTATGTCCCAGTGTGCCTGAGATAGTCCTAGTTGATACCTGTCATTCAGCGTAATTATTAATAGTGTTTAATTTGATATTCAACAGTGTGTTGGTTCAGATGATGAATTATATAGTCTCTGTTAGTTGTACTAAGGGGATGCATGAGGTATTCTCGCAGTTCAAAATGGGAAGGACTGACTTCTTGGAGTGGAGCTTCACCTGACTGAATCTTGTAGGATGAGAAGCAGTTTTTGTCAGGTAGGCAAGGGATATTTGAAGCAGAAGGAAAGGGCATAGGAGTGTGAGAGTACTGGGTGTGTTCAGAAAAGATCAAGTAGATTGGGGGTGCTATGATAAGGTGATTCTAAAACCTGGATGCACATTAGAGTCACCTGGGGAGTTGGAAGAAAACTCCATGGCCAGGGTGCACCAATTAAATCAGAATCTCGAGCTGAGTTTTAAAGCTTTCCAGGTGATTACAATATGGTTTGAGACCCTCAGAGGTAGAGAGCCCTTGAGAGACAGCAAGGGTATTAATGGTAGATGGGAAAGGGGAAGTAGGCAAGGACCAGCTCATGGAGGGATATCATCATAATCAAAGGTACTTCAGCTTGTCCATGAATGAAATTTCTGGCTTTTGGCAGAGCTTCAGTCTGGTGGGCATGGATATCTTGAAGCCCTTTCACTACTGGCTGTTTCTTGTTAGGGCAGCAGCATGAGCCAATGACAAGCTGTGAATAGTAGCTTATAACTTGTATTCACAACCCTCAAAAAGTGAGTGTTATGGCCTAATTCCACTCGTAAAATGTCTTTCTGTGTCCCAGAAAAATCTTTTAGCAGTGCTAAGATTGCCAAATATTATTAGACATGTGAGGCAGAACATACTTTTATATGATAAGGATGGGCATGAGAATACCTTACAACAATTCTTTCTGTGAAAAAGAATCCCTAAAATACATATATATGACATATGTATGTCTCCATAAATTTCTGTGAAGAAAATTGAAGTTATTTTTTACTATCTCTTGATAGGAAACTAGCCCAGCTAGTTATTTAAGATGGAACATGTTAATTATCAGGACTGGTTAAGTGTATAAAAGTGAAATTAGAAAGGTTAATAATGATGTCCATACTTTATCTTGCAGAAGGACAGTCTGCCTTGCAGCACGTTTATGGATGATATGGAGTTCCCCTGCAATGAATACGTGAACACTCTGTTCTTCAGGATGGCACTTGGGATGATGTGGAGGTAAACTCAACTGAGCAAGTAGGTTTTACTGAGCCAGGGCAAGAGAGACCTTTGTTTTGGGCTCCATGCAGTACAGGCTCTGATCTGGTTCTCTGGTCCTATCCTTCTACATGGGGCATGTGTCCTCAGAGCCACCTGGAGTCCTCATGGCCACCTGGTGCCTGCCTCCCTTGTTTCTGGACGTGTTTTTGTACCTAAGACCCTGGAGTTCCTAGCCTCAATACTAAGCCTGGTTCTAGAACTCACAGAGGCCTCTTCCTTAGGAATTTCCTCTGGGAAAGAACCAACCATGATGTCTTTGGATGTACCAGTGGGCTTGATGGATAGTTTTGGGGTGGTAAGTGGGGATGGAGCTTGGATATGAGTGATCCACATGCATAGACAGTTGTCTTAATTGGAGCACACACGTGTGTGCAAGTCCTCTCATTTTGTAGGATAGAGCTGGGGTGGAAAGAGAAGGAAGAGCTGGCTTTTCCCATGATACTATGTCTTGTCACAGAACTCCAAGTCCTCTCACAATTATAAATTTGAATCTAGGCTTCCACGTCATTATGAAGTTACTTCTGTCTGGATTACAGGAGATAACCTATAATATTCATTTAAATTTTGTCAGGTGTTTTATGCATTACAAATATTTAGGAATATGGATTTTCATTGGGACTCTTGACCTGGACCTTTCAAAAATTAGAGACAAGCCTAAAGCCAGGTCACAAAAATGGTATGTAGAGAAACTTGAGTCACCTGAGAGAAGAGTGAAAAACTGTATCTCTGCTTGTTTCAAATTAGCTGAACCTCATTCATCCAGTATTTTATATAACATCAAATCGAACAATTCATCCAACTATTGTCCCAGCACTGAATGTAGGTGAGAAAAATAATATCTCAAAATCTGTGACTAGATCAGAACCTGCTATTGCAGAACCGGGAAGAGGAGACCTTGTTTGTATCTTGTAACTTGCTGGTGAATCCTGTAAAGGGTGAAATCAATAGTAATTCAGTACCTCCGAAGTGTTAGGCACTGTATTAACCACTTTGCTTTTGTTAAATTTTATTCCTTGCAAAGCAGGAATTATTATTCAAATGTTAAAAATGTAGAAACCTTTGTTTGGGTGATTAAACAACTTGCCCGGGGTCCTGGATTTATCTATTGGTCCCTAACCAGACTCAACTTCTAGAACTCATGCTTTTTCCTAACCCAGATTTCCTTCCATAAGAATGGTAAATGTCCTTCAAGACAAAATTACAAGCAAAGTCATTTTTACTAAGAAGTTGAGTTTGGCTTTTTGAAAATGGCTTTTATTTTCTTCCTCACATTTCAACACCCCACCCAGCTATCTGCCTTCCTCCTTTGCCTTTTGAGTAAATCACTCTAATTATAAACTTTGTAAATGAAGTTCTAAATAAGCTATTTAAGTTTATTCCTATTAGATGGGACAACAGATTAGAAATCCACTGCCACCTGGGGTGGGAACGTGTTAGATTTCCATGCTAATGCCTCATGCATGTTTTATGCCTTAGATTAGTAGCTAATGTGGTCATTGATCATCTCGTGTCATATGAGCTACAAACCTGCTGCTTTGAGCTAATTCTTTAAAAAACTTGTTTCCAAATCAGTATTCAAAGTCCAGACTAAGGTTTCTAGTTTGGAAAAGAGGTTATATTTGCTTTTGGTGAGGGGTCAGAAACATTTTTCTACCTGTTTATCTTCTTTGTAGATAATAAACAGTGTAATATATTGTTAGAATAAGTTTGAGAAACTGACAAAGCAAAAATATTTCCTAAAATCTAGACCTGAAAACACCTTTATATCCTATATAGTTCCTTTCTGTGCTACTTGTAAGTAAAAAAATGTTAAAAGCTGTCATTTGAAAGCCTATTCAATTTGTATTTGGATTTCTTAAGCATTTATCCTAGTAAGTAGGAAATTGAGAGCATTTTTACTTCAAGTCATATAGCTCTGCCATTAGTGAGGTCAAATTCAAGTTCTGCTCCATCCACTTAGTAACTGTGTGACCTTAAACAAAAATTTTATCATCCCTGAGTCTCAATGTTTTTATTGGAAACATGAGACACATGATAGTGCTTTCCTCAAGGGTGGTTATCAGGGCCAACTGATCCTGCTTAGGGGTAGAAACTAGCCACAACTCAGTCCTGTGCATTGGAAAGCTGGTGTAGGTTTTATGTTTACTCTTCAACAAGGACCCTTTTAGTCTTTTTAGAATCTGAGTTGACCCTGCAGCTAAGTCAATAATAGAGGAGGAAGTAAAGGACATTGAACAATGCCGACTTGTAGTGGAGCAGTCTCAATACTGGGCACAGAAACATCCCCTACAGCCTAGAAAGAGCAAGTTCACATTGAGATTGACACAGCTGGTCACGAAGCGGTATCCTACCACCATTAAGGGAAATGCCAATGCTTTTCCTAGTTCTCTTGATGTCCTCCTCTTTCTATGCATACATCTCTGAAAACTTCCACATTAATATATTCCTAAATGGACAGGGATAGCACTTTTTTAAAAAAGAATTTCTGGGGGAATTTCTCCAGAAGCAATCATGAGAGAGCCAGGGCTGCTCTGGTGCTGGCAGAGTGCTAGATCTGTTAGGCTGTCAGCTTGGCTTGCAGCTCTCTCTTGGTTGCAGCTACATCACAAGAGCTTGGGGAGCATTAGGCAGCCATATGAGGCTCTGGATGATTCTCTGGCTGCCAATTACCTCATGAGTTTCAGACTCAAGAACAGAAGTTTTGGTGATCAGGGAGTATTTGATTCAATGAGAAAGTCCCTGAAGTGTAAGTGGAACCAATCATGACGAGTTGAGAGGATTGGGACAATGATGTCTTTAAGTGTTTGCTGGGAAGTTTCTTATATAATCTTGTTTTTTGTTTATTTAATGGCCAGGGGGGATCGGGTTGAAGCTGTCACCAAATCTACCAACCTATTGCAGAATTCAGTTTGTTTTGCTCTTTTCTTTGGATTCTTTGCCGTGCATTTTAAATTATAACCGAATGTTTCAAAGATAATTACAGGATAGTTTCCTGGCAGGATACCTACAGTTTTCCTGATCCCTTTTATTTCTACATACAGAGTAACTTTAGACATATAAATATGTGTATGTTTGCTAGTTAGGCTCTCGTATTTTAAGTAGAGATCAGATATATAATTTTATAATTCATTGAGAACAATTTTGTTTAGATATTTTGTCTTCTCTGTTGAATGTGTGATTAGGACTTTTTGTTAACAAATCAAAACACCTTTCAGATTTAGCTTAAGCATTACCCAGGCTCTTAGTATAATGATGAGAACATGATACATGCTTAGCACATTGATAAATGAAAAAGCTTGAATTGCATAAAGAAAAATACAGGTATTAAGCTAAAGAAGGAAGTTTTCAGAGACTCAAGATGGTAGTAGTAGGCTTACTTGGTCGTAGAATTAAAGTAAATGTTCTAGATACTTTAGACTGCAAAAATAAATCAGAATAAAACTATGGTTGCAACCATTTTCAGAAGAAAATACAGAAACTGAACATTGCTTTCTGTATTAGAGGATGGAATAATAGTATGGAAGATGTCATAGAGTGCAGGCTCTGGAGAAAGACTGCTGGATGCAAATCCTGAGATTGCTCTTTTGATCTGCGGGATTCTGGGCAAGTAGCTTAGTTTTCTCTTTTGTAAAAGAGGCATAACAATAATATCTGCCTCAGCAGCGTGTTGGTAGGATTTAAAGAAGTATCTCACATGAAGGGCCTGGCCAAGAGTAAACACTTAATAATGAGGACCATTATTATTACTACCGTTCATTATTCAGGAGCATCATAAACCTTTTACTACAACATCTTGAGAAGATTTGAATGTTCTTCTTGGGTTTCTGATTTTTGAAATCTAGTTTCTTAGAGATGCCAGAGGCAGAGAAGATGTAGTCAAAGGTGATAGTGTCTTTAGTGGCCTGATTATGTGTTAGATTTCCAGCTGGTCTCCAGATCCTGTACTGATGCTCTTTCCCTTTTCCCTTACTGTGCTGTTCTGTGCCCTGGTGACTTTGCTGGGCTCAACAGTTGCTTTAGTGGCATAGCCAGGACTGTGAGATTTGTCTTGCTTCCCCCTTTCCTATCAGATCCTGAAAATGATAAAGATAGGATGCTATCAAATCTGAGGATACCATTGCTCTGAGAGGGAGAGCTAATGCCTGGATAACCAAGCAAGGATTCAGAGTCACAACTAAACTAAAAGATAAAATTTACTAAGATAAATACATAGTTTATTTTTAAAATTTTAATATAAATGATATTCAAGCACAGGCTTGGACAGAGTTGATTCAGTAATGTAGATAATTTTCTTGACTTTAAGGTCAGAATGAGACAGAAATATGAGCTGGTGCCTATTACATTCTGTACCACAGTTGACCGTTGCTGTGTATGCAGGATTTGGTCTAAACTTCTCAAGTCCTTAGATCTAAAATGATGTTCACCAACATGGGAAGACTAAGCAGCTATCTAGACTCACTCACTAGGCAAGTGGTTTACTGGTAAATACTAATCTTCAAGTGTATGTTCTTTAAATTAAGCCATGATTTTTTCTTCATTATTTAATAAAAGCAGACTATAAAGAACACATTCATATTCTTATTATGCTATGCATTTCATGGATTTGCTCGTGGCTTACAGAAAGTCAGAAGTAACATTTAATCAGAAATGCTAAGGTTCTTTGGTGTACCAAGGAACACCTTTGGAGACAAGGACAAGGGAGGGTAGACTCCCAGTACTATTTCTAATGGTCAACTCATATTTGAAATACTGTTTTTTAGTTTTGGTACCACAACGTAAAATTGTTGACAAACAATTGTAGTTAGGGGAGAGTGATCAGAATGTGGTAAGAATGGGAAGTATGTCATAATAAAAAGCGTTGACAGAACTAGTAAGTGTTTAGTTTGTAAAAAGGAGGTGTGAAGGAAATCTGGTTGCTCTTTTCATATACTTGAGGGTATGTCATAAATAGAGGCATTTGATTTATTCTGAGCTGCTCTTAGAGGCTGATCCAGGACCAATAGATATACATATCAATTATACAGATTCAACGGAGGAAGGGCTTGCTGAACAGGAGATGTTAAAAAATACCATGGGTGGCCTAGAGAGAAAATAAGCATCCCTCTTCATAACTGCTTAAGCAGAGACTGCCTAACCACAGATACTGACAGACTATCAAGTATAATGGGTAAGCAATGCCACTGGCATGGATGCTCTTCTGGGCTCTGTATCTGCCCATTACTAGCTAGGAGATCACAGAGAAATTATCCTATGACTCTGTCTCAGCATCTGCTTCGTAAATCCTCATGGGTATTCATGGGTGTAAAGTAACACATAGTGAGAACACAGCAAGTGTTAGCATTTTGTATGATTGTTCTCTAGAAATGGCGTAGAGGGGATTTCTGTGAAAAGTAAAAGGTTTTGTTAGCGTTTTTCTATTTTAAGACTGTTGCTACAATTACTTGTAATGATACAATCAAACTCTGTTAATTTTATAGGTAGACCATGGAGCCTATAAAATGCCATATATCTCCAAACAGGGACAATATGATATATTTCACTTTACTACCATAAATAAAACCCAAGTACAAATGGAGACATATAGATAAAATGAAAGAGATGGGCATATATTTTGTAAGGCTGTACATTGATAGCTATTCTGAAGAGACTGGCTTAAGCGTTAATTTTGGGAATTTATATTACCCATTCTATCTGAGTTATAGTGTACATAAACAGCATAAGGTATTTTATGTTAATTCTTGAGAGTGCTTTTTTAAATTTCATGTGAGTAAACCAGGCATATTGTTAACAATATAATTTGGGTTAAATTGAGCTCCTAGTAAATTGTGAATGGTTTGTTATTAGTCACTAGAATGCATTTACCCTGCTAATGCAGTATTGCAGCTTTTTATTATATGTTAATAGTTTAACAGCCAAAGTTAAATGCTATTAATAAAATGGTGCAACTAATAGATCTCATTTGTAGTATTCTGTGGTTTTTGTCAACCATTAGTAAAGTTGAAATATGTGAGAAAAAGAATACAAAACAAAAGCAATTTTTAGACTCTATATAGAGGATGGAAAACTTGAATTGCATGGTCTCAGCTAAAGCAAAGCAAGGTGTGGCACAGTGCCTCGTACATTGCTCTACAACAGCTTAATGCATACTGGTTGGTTAAGAAACAGTTCTATTGATGGCTTTATTTCCTTAAATTAGAATTCTTATTCTAGCTGTGTACATACAGGTAAACTAAGCAGAGAATTGATATTTGTTTGCTAGATTAAGAAAAAAAAGTATATGAATACTGTATTCTATTGTCTTCATTTTCTACTGTAGTAGATTATTTCTCTTCTATAGATGATTTCTACTAGCTTCTGCTTTATTTTGTCTATGTAGAAGTGGATAATATGATCATAATATATAATAGAGTAGAAATGTGGGAGCTTTTAAATTTTTCCAAACATGAGTTGGGTGTTCTTGAGCAATGAGTACATCCCAATTTAAATAATTGAGATAAATCTAGAGTCCAGTTTTCAAGTCTAAAAGCATAATGATATAATTACAGAGTAGAAGAAATACAACTTCATGAATATAAGTACAATGTTTTAGGGGATGTCCTCCACAGTACACTCAATGTCAGTCAATAATGTGATCAAACCTCCGAGAACATAAACACATTCTCCTACTGCCCTAGTACCCAAAGGGAGGGCCAAGATTCCTGTTCTACCCAGCACTAGTCAACAACTGAGAGTATTGGGTCATATTAGAGAAAATGTACTTTATGAAAATGCACATAACATTCTAAATCTAAATCCAGGAGTCAAAAATCTATTTTCTGCCAGAGGTCTTCATTGTCTTTACAGATGCAGTAGGGCTCTTCTGCCTTGCATTTCTTCCCATCAAAACTTGCCTGACCTATGTTTCTTTTTTTCATTCAGGATCCTCCTAGGGAATTGGCTAATTACCTGGATTAATTACAACCAAAGAGTTGGTGGCTTATAACTTGCTATATTAAAGTCACATTTCTACTTCAATAGCATTTACTTACCCATAGCTTTTCCCCCAGAGTGTGTATAATGTTGGTGGGGCTTTCTCACATTAGATTAGAAACAGTTGTTGAGATATAAGGAAAGCATCTTTCTTCCTGCCTTTCACATAATGCAAACACTAGAACATTTTCATTCTTTTATTTGTTAAGCTATTTATTTAATCAAAAACATCTATTAAGCCCCTACTATTTTCAAGTCTTTCTGAAAGCCTCTAGATAAAATACAGAGATGAATAAGACAGATCCCTTAAGGATATTACAGTTTAGTAAGATAGATAATAACAAATACATGACTACTAATAGTACAAGGCTTAATGGGATAAGGACCATAAAAGAAGGAGGTGGGGGACAAAGTAGCGTGGACTTAAAAAGAAAGGAATCTCTCGTCAGTTAAACCAATCAGAGATTCTTTCATAGACAAAATTAAAGCATTTTGTTATTTAATGTAAAGTGAAGAGAAAAAGGTGCTGATGGAGGTGTGAACAAACTGGTATTCCACCAAGAAGGCCCTCTTGCCCATGGGGTTTTCCTCTTATTTCGAGATCATAGAAATAATCATAAAATGTTTTTAGCATTATGCAAGTATTTATAGCATTTGTCTGATTTTATCCATGCTGCTAGCCAAAATAAATAACCGAAAGATTTTTATTTAGTATGCCTCCATCTTCATTGATTTTACCATTATGTAATCTCTCCTTCACCCTCTTCCCCCTTTCCCTCTTTTTTTCCTTCCACTAATATTTACTAAGTGGATCCAATGTGCTAGGTACTGCAATGGAGGTTGATTTAGTGATGTATGAGGCATAGTTCCTGGTTTCTGATGACATCAGCCTAGATAAAGCTGATAAGTGGCTATACTCAAGAGAGCAGCAAATATACACAGATCAAAGCATTCATTCTCTTCAAGAAACAGAAGGTAGATTCCCATGCCTTTACAGCGTGCAGATAGTTTCTGTGAATGTGGACTCTCTGAGAAGGCTTCGTAAAGTACCTATTAACCTCTCTTTGTGTCTTTAGGTTAGCCTATCCCTGTACCTGCCAAAAACAAGGAAGATGATTGAAAGCAAAATCCCCCTACTTCTTATCTGAAGTGTTAGGCTTATTCCAAAGTACAGCCACTTGATTTTCCCTCTGGTCTGAACTCCATTTCTTCTCATGTCCACTTATAACCCATGTATAATTAAAACCCAGGCTTCTTTGTAGAAGCTTTATTTGTAGTAGCTAAAACCTGGAAGCAACTCAGATATCCACCGCAGGTCAACAGAATAGCTAATTGTGGGACATTCAAACAACGGAATACTATCCGGCAATACAAAGAACAAGCTGTTGACATATACAACGACATGGATGAATTTTAAAATAGTTACGCTGAGTGAAAGAAGCCATCTGAATAAAAATACATACTATATGATTTCATTTCTACAACTTTAAAAAATGCCAACTAACCTGTAGTGATAGAGAACAGATCAGCGGTTGCCTGGAGGGAAGGCATATGGGGAGACTCAGGAAGGAAGGATTACAAAAGAACATGAGAAAACTTTGAAGTGATGGATGTGTTCACTATCTTGAGTGTATAGTGATATTCTCATTGGTATATACATGTGTCAAAAGTTTATTGCATGTCAATTATGCTTCAACAAAGCTGCCAAGAACAAAACAAAAACAGGCTCCTATTGTAATTATTTGATTTCTGATTCCCTTAATAGACTCTGAGCAACGTGATGGAGTGCGCAGAACATCCTCATTCAGTGATGTATCCCCAGTAAATGGTCCAAAGTGGTTATTCAGTAAATACTTGTCAAATGAATAAAGAAGTGGTTAAAATAAATTGCCATTGAGCTATCTAATATTTTGATCTTGCTTTGGTTCACATATTAAAATGCTGATCATGTCAGAATATTATTCATTACCCATATTATTTCCCTTGTTGTAAAGTCAACTATAGCATAAATGTCCTTGAAGTAGATTTTTTTTTAAAGGTAACTTTATTCCCCATCTACAATAAACCCAGAGTGAACTATCAATTTTAATAGGAGTTTATATTAGAAATTAAAGCCACAAAAGGTTAGTGAACATCAATACACAGCTGAACATGTTGCTTATAATATTTAGTATAACTTCTAAAGGAATACCACAGTGTGTAATCCCATTTGGATAAGTGAATTAATGTTATAATAAAATCACTACTGACTTCAGCTTTGCCAAATGTTTATGACTACAGATGAATGTCCATCACATCAGTGGGGAGACTGAGTTCAGTTTCTTTAGTTTACGAGTATGGTTTCTGAACAGGGATGGGAGGCAGAAGTCTGGAGTCTATGTGTATCCTTTTTATTGCTTTCAGCGTCATCATTTTTAAATTCTGATTTTCTTTTTAGCTTAGAGGTCATTAGTCATTCAGAACTTTCCTCTACAAAATTTTCAACTCTGTCTGAGGCATTTGAGAAATTATGAGGGAGTTAAACCTGGAGTCTGTCTTGGAAACTGGTCTATCATTTTCTTCCTAGTACCCTCAATGGCAACACCATTACGCATTAAAATGGTAAAAGCATACATTGTGACAATCCCATAAACAGCCTTCTATATAAATGTAAACACCGAGGCCGAATTGCCTCAACTGTGGCAGCTCTTACTTTTTAACAGTGTTTTATATTCTCCATACTTATTCATTTCACTGACTCCCTACTGCAATGCTCACTTTGCCTGCCAGCTTCCCTCGCCTTAAAATAGTTGTTTGAGCAGCTGTGAATGCTCTCGATGACAATTGCTTTTGTGATTTACTCAAAATCCTGACAATTTTTAGGTCTGGAAGAATAAAAAGCCTAAGATCTCTGGGGATATCACTGTTCAAGATCATATTTAATCTTCCTGTACTGTCTTCCCTTAGTACTTTTCTGTTTCAGTACACTGCCACGGGAGTTGTGAAAGACACCCTCTCCCATCGCCCCCCCTCTGCCAGGTATTATCGTGAAGCTCTATTCTTTTATTTCATTTGGTGCCAATAACACATTTTTTTTTGGCTGCACTCACCAAGAATAATAGATAGTAGCTCAGCTTGCAGGGTATAATTTGTCCCCTAGCATTCATGTTCTAAGTTGCTGTTAAACTATCTGTTGAGTATTTGTGGATTACATTTAAAACATGGTCATTAGTACTGGTTCATCTTTGGTTGACAATAGGAAATAGGAAATTAAGAAGAATTAGCTGGTCCTGGATCTTGAAAGTCTAAATTCATTATAAATATAAAGAACCTCCTATTTCATAGAGCTTCTCTGTGGTTTTAAAACATTTTGACAAGAAAAACTGCATTGTCTAACTTTAAAAAGTCACCACTTTTCCACAGGCAAATTAATCAAGAAAAAAAGTCTGTTGTGACTTGATGAAAAGTCCACAAATATACATAGATATCAGACACTTGACATTAGCATAAAGATAAAAAAATGGATCCAAACCAGTCAAGTGTATATTTCCCCATTTACATGATAATAAACATTTCTTGTATCTTTCACACTGTTTACGTAGATTCCTTTTCCTTATGACTTATGAGATTTTTGCAAACCTTTTAGGATATTTCTCAGTTAACTCCTACAAAAATATAATTGACACTAGGTATAGTTGCTCTAAAAAATTGGAAGAAATAATATCTGCAATTTGTCTAAATGGTTTACATATTTTGTTTTGATACCAAAAAAAAAAACCCCAAAAACCCAAACCTACTGAGTTTGTACTATAATAACCCTCATTTTACAGATGAGAAAGTGAGAAAACTGAAGCTTGGAAAGTTTAAAAAATTTTCCCAAGGACTCATGCCTAATAACTGGAAATCCAGGCTGAACTCAGGTCTGTAGGGACTAAAGCCTATATCTAGTCTAGCCATAATACCCCTGAGATGTGCTGAACTTCCCTTAGGATGCTGTGGAAGGAGAAAATAGAATGTTTCCTCTCCAGTTTGGATGTCTGCCATAAAGCAAGCCATAAACTATTAGAACTAGTTTTGTAGTGAATTTAAATATAGAATTGAGTTGGGAGAGGTGTTGTTGAATTATTTTTGTGTTTTCAGGTTTAATTGTGAACAAAAGTAACCTAGTCATTGTCTTGGTCTGTTCTGGCTACTACAAAATACCATAAACTGGTAGCTTATATACAACAAAATTTATTTCTCGTAGTTCTGAAGGTGGGAAGTCCAAGATTAAGGAGTGGGCAGACTCAGTGTCTGGTGAAGGCCTTCTTCCTGTTTCATAGACAGCTGTCTTTTTTTTTTTTTTTTTGCCATGTCCTCATAAGACAAAAGGGTTAAAGGAGCTTTCTGAAGTCCCTTTTATGAGGGCACTAATTTTATTTGTGAGGGCTTTTCACTCATGACCTGCTTACCTCCTGAAAGCCCCACCTACTAATACCATCACCTTGGTGGTTACAATTTCAACATATGAATTTTTTGGGGGACGCTAATAGCCAGTCTGAAGCAGGCATCTTTGGAAATTTTTACTTAGACTCATGTTTGAAGATGATGATTCACTAGGCTTTAGGGCTTAGAGAGTAAGGGTGATTTAACATTTTTCTCAGGTGATTCTCATGGTGGTTATTGGGTTAGATGTCTTCTAAGGGATCATATAACCTTGTGATTTTATTAGTATGACTTGAAGATTCCAGGAGTTGGTCTCATCTCCCCATTCTGCACCCTCTGTACCATTTCCCACACTCAGAAAAGCATTCCTTTATTGTGCAGTGCTTTCTCTTATTCAGATGAAGAAATTGCTGGGAAGTCACATTTTGTACATGATCAATCACATACAATTTAGAGAGTAGTGTAGTGTCTGAAAGATAGCACTAAGTTAAAATTCAGAAGTGCTTCTTTCACCATCACAAAATGACTTTATTCGTTCTTTTATATCTGTTGCTTTCACAAACCTGAAGAATGAAGGATACTCAACATTTTCTTCTGTAAAATTGGCATATGACCTGTTACCAACATTGATTCAACAAACTTTTTTTTTTGTAAGCTAGTCTGAAAAAAACCCCAAAACCAAAACAAAGAAACCAGACACTGTGCTACATGCTTTGGATACCTAGGTGAGCAAACTAAATTCAACTCTTTTCTGGACAAGATACTATAACCGGCTGAAGCAAATGGACCAGTGAAAGAATCTGGGAATATAGATTTGCCATCAAGTGAAATCTGCTTGTCAAGTGTTGGCCTTGTGGAATAGACTACTAACTGTTGCCTAATATTTGTTTTTCTCATCATCCACCTAAGAGAATTTGAAGCTGTATGCAGAAAACATCAGCCAACCTTTTTTTCTTTTTTTGGCAGTGAAGTGTGATCATATAACTAAGTTCTGATCAACAGGATAAATATGAAAATACATGTGGCAGTTTCTAGATACCTGATGGATGTCGTTTGTCTCTAGTTTTAGTCCGTTTCCTCTGTCCTGCTGATTGGAATGTGGACAATGGTCAGAGCTGCATTTTGGATCATGAGAATGAGGGAAATTCCTTAAGCCACAGTAGAACAAAAGACCAGAGAGGGCCTGAGTCCCTGGGAAGTTTGGGAAACAAAGCCACCATCCCATCCCTGGATTGTCTTCCTTGGGAATTTTACATGGTATTCTGAGAATAAATTGTGGGAAGATGGGGATCTGATCTAGTCTGGGAATCAGGAAACTATTTCCCAGAAGTGGTGACACTTCAACATATATTTGAAGGTTAGGTGGATGAAGTACTGAGGATGAGGTGTACTGGGGGAGGAACAGTAAGGGAGGATTTCAATCTATAGGAAGAAGGTTATTGTGAGAAAATAATGCATGTGAAAATAATTTGCAAGGTAGCATTGCTTTAACTGTAAGACATTCTTATTATAAAGTCTGTGCTTCTCATGTCATGATTCAAGGACTGTTTGCAATTAATTAACTGCCCACATCTCACCGCTTTCATCTTATTACCCCCTGCCATAGATTTCGGACTAGGCTTATCAATTTGTAGTTTCCTTCTTGCATTCTTCTCTGCTAACCTTTGCCATTTTCAGATGACCCTTTAAACTCTGTCTTCTTCATGGAGAATGTTCTAAATAACCCTGTCCTCCTCCCCAGAGCTCTGATACCTGCAGTTCCTTCATCTGTACTCATTCTTAGGCTATATGACTTTCCCTATATTTTTCTTCTATATCTGTTTTCTCCATTTCCTATATGGATTATCCAAGAGCAAGGACTGTTACCATACTATCTTTTATATCCTGGAATGCCTAACTTAGACTTCTGGCCCAATACATTTTGTTGACTGAATGGCCTGCACCAGGTTGAAAGTCCTTTCCAGCAGTCCTGCCCATAGATGCTGACTGTTTAGTGACAAGGCTCTTTGAGGACCAGTCAAATGTAATCATTCCTCATCTTGAAAGCTTCAATATTAAGGGTGGCCCTGAAAAATTCATCAGGGGAATAAAGTTTTGCTTATCACGTCTGCTGCCCTGAAGGCCTTCAGGTAAATGATGGCAGATGGATTGAGGCTATAATGGCCAAATGCAATATTAAATCTACTTTCTGTCTCTCTCTGGTCTGCCTGGTAGATTTTGATGTATTGAGTTTTACATTTAGGAACCAATTTCCTTTTGATAAATTCATGCTCCAGGCTGTACAGGGCTGGCCATTGCATTAGAGACATTCAGACAAATGATCAGATATGCAGGCAGAGTATGTCATCCATGAGGTGGGTGGCTTCTCCTGAGATCTTTGATTGTGGAGAGCTTTTGACTCTTCTTACTCAATTCTGGCACTGCTGGCTGTGAAAATAGGTGCAGAGAGTTTGCCGTCTTTGGGGACTTTTCTACCTCACATTCATTGAGCCTTTGCACTTGAGTCCTTCCATAAAAATTCAATGCTAACACTGATAAGCAAAATCTCAGCTGTACAGAGCCAGGGGAAAATTAATTACTGCATATAGTTGAGGTTCCATATTAATTGAAAGAGCTGACCCAGCTAATGTAAGTATATTTTTTCAATTTAAACATTTTTGAAGAGACTTTCTTTAAAATTTTCCATTTGCCTCTTTGCCTTTTTACCTGTAAAATATGCAAAGTATTTCCATTTTAAAAAGATTCATGTATTCAAATAACGTTTGTTGAGTATCTATTATATGCTAAACGCTAAAGTTAGAAGTATAGAAAATAAATTGTCTCTGACCTCAAGGAGCTTACAGTCCAGAAAGTGATTGGCAAACCTCTTCTGTAAAGGGGCAGATAATATTTTTGGCTTTGCAGGCCATGTATTCTATGTCACAACTAATCTGCCATTAGGGTGCAAAAGCAGCTATAAATCCTGAGCCCATTTTATTCATCTGTCAAACACCTCATCATCACTAAGACTCTCAGACTGTTCGTAGGAAACATTTCCTAACCATGACAAGTAGAAAAAAAGCTCCTCCCTCTTCTGTGTTCTGCTATATTCAGTATAGCTCTTTATCAAGGAACCTCTAACTCTCTCCTCTGTCTGTTTTCTATTTGTAAAAGGAGTCCAAGCAGAGAACACAGTCTCAGTAGAGCCATAAAGACATGGACTGTCCTGGGATGTTTGCTAAACTGTCTGGCTAAATCAGGTATGAAGATGAGAGGTCTAGTACAGTAAAGTGTAGGGTGGGGGTGTGATCACTGGGGCTAGGCACTGGCCAGCCCATTTGGACTTGATTCAATATAGATTAAAGGTCTACTAAAAGACTTTCTGAAGGGGAATTATGTGATCAGATTATTGTTCAGAAAGATCACTTTAGTAGCCTGGTGAAGTGGGTTAAGACTGGAGAAAAGGAGAACAGATGGATGGCAGCCAGACTGCTAGGATGATTGCCAAAGAAGCCAGAATACTGCTTTTGGTGCAGAGGTCTTGGTTGTCACCCTTACGTAAGATCAAATTGCACAATAGAACCATGACAAGGATGGGCCCTGAATTGGAATCGGAAATTGTTCTAGGATCTAGTCTTAGCAATTCTCAACTGTATAACTCTGGAAAAGCCATTTACCCGCTTTTGAGTTTATATTGTTAGTTGAAACATGAAGAAGTGATTTAATAGATTTTGAAACTATTTTTTAGCTCTACATATCAGTAAGTTAATTGCTTGACTTCCAGCTACAGTTTTTCATATAAGAATTATTCTCCATCCTTCTGCCCCTCTTTTGCTTAATTTGGGAAATCTTAAGAGTAACTCCTAATATTTTTGAAGAGTACCATTTAGGGCTTGGTTTTACAAAAGTTATGTTGAAGAAACTTCTAAGACACCTTAGAAGTTCTTTTATTCTCCTTCACCATCACCCGCCACTGAATCTCCCTGTGAAATATTTATTTCATGAATCTGCTTGCTTGCTTTCTTTTTTCTTTTCTTTTCTCAATTCCACATCCTGCTCCTGAGTTATTATTCCTTACCCTGGCTTTTGTGGCCTTTCACTATGACCCTACATTATTTTTCCATGCTCATTTTCTCTTCCTTTCCATGCATTAGTCAAAAATACTGCTCTGCTTTGAGCCTATTTCTTTGGTATGTATCACGTGGTACTATAATAATTACCTCATTGTCTGTCTCTTCAGTAAGGCTGGGACTGTGGCTGATTTATCCTTGTATTTCCAGAGACCAGTACAGTGCCTAGTACACACAAAAAACTCGATTAGTGCTTGAACCCATGGAAGGCTTCAGTTGATGTCAGTTCTCCTGTCTCCCTAGAGTATCTTTCTCATCTTTCCTGTCCAGTCCATGCTGCTTATCTCCTGGCTTCAAACACAACCCTTTGCATGACACTTTTGCTGCGGCACGCAAACAACAGGCTATGAATTCCCCTTCTCAGAATTTCTTGTAGTACAGTTTTCTTTACTTCTCTTTTGCACTTATCTAATTTTTGCTTACATTTTAGTTATGTAGGGATCTCTTCCCTCTACAAGACAGTAATATCTGCAGCACAAGGATCACTATCTTATTTTGTATCTCCTCTAGCATCTATTGCAATTCTTATCATCAATAGCTGCTCAATTAAGGGATTCACAGTGAAATGAGGAATCAACCTTACTGCTACCCAGACACTATGCAAATTGGGCTGCCTCTTTCATGCCAAACAATCATGGTTTTTGTAGAAATGGACAGTATCAGCTGTCTTCTTCTACTGTGGTCTGATTCTGTTAACCTGGGAACAATTGAAAGCAAATTTTCTAGAGGAAAAAAAGGAGTTCACAATCTCTGCATTCTAAATGCTAGAAGGGATTTACCTGTGGGGTCTACAAGCAACAATTTGCATCCTGGTTTATGTGAAAGATAGAAAGCCCAAGCATCTGAGTGAGGCTGCTGACACAGCAGGGATTCGAGAAGCAGCCACGGGAGCAGAAGCAGGGGCTCAGGGCCAGAATGAAGAAATTAATAATCCACTTATTATTCAGAACAGTGAATGGCTGCAGGCTATTGGCAAGAGGTTTAGCAATTATCTGATTAACTGCTAATGTTACACCAAGAAACCTCTTCAAGACTGCACTTTTTTTGTTAAAAGTCACAGAATGGTAAGAAGCTGCTATTTTGTGCAAAAAGCTGAGAGCTGCAGGTAGGTGGGCCATACTGAGACCCTGGTGGGCTGTCACTCTTTCAAAGTTAGAAGCAAATGGCCGTTTTTGCTGCTGTTATAACTCTTCCTGGAAATATCAGCTTCTCTGTGGCACCATAACTCAAATTTAATATGAGAACTGAAGTTGTTTTCCTTTTCATTTTGAGCTCTTGCTTAGAACAGGAGGACCAGGTATCTATCTTTTCAGTGGGAGTTTAGAAAACAGCCTTGCATATCTCTCCCTGTGACACCCAAGCCACACCAGGGCGGGAAGACATCTACGCTTGCTGTGTGCTGTCCGTCAGTTCAAACTTCACCAGTCTCTGCCATGTGCTGTAGTTACTTCCAAGATATTGCCCTTATTTAAAAGCCGTATGCCACCACTGTGGCATGCAGGTCTTCTGTTTGCGCCTATTCCTGCTTTTCTTTAGGCCACTCATCTATTTGAGTAGTCAAAAAGAATTGCAAAGCCCACGCTGTCTTGCGAGGAAAACTTGATTAAGATTCATCAAGACTAAACTGTGTGGGCTGATAGTAAGCCACCTTCTCCAACATTTAAAAATAAACTCAGTCCTTAATTGTATAAAAATACATGTGAAAGTACTTCTTTCTGACCAACAGTGATAAGTAGAATCATCACCACAATTGACCCCCTTTACTTTGTGTTCCTGATGATTCAGGATTTTGTAGGATGTGTCTGTAATAATGGTGAAAAGCAATTTCCTATTTCTACTGATAATATCCTAGAGTATTCTCAGCAAATCCCACTCTATCTTTGACTTCCCAACTGTAAATTCCTCCTCTCCCCTCCAATCTCTGGGGGAAAATTGACTTCTCAAATGCAAACATTTGATGTAATTTTTCAGTGGGGTAATCATTGATGTCAGTATCAGGGAAAGGTTAAGCAAGAGAATGTTCACATAAAAACTTTTTACTTTGTAACAGTTCATGAAACAGAGGTGCTCTGAAAGCAAAGGCATTTTGCAGCTGAAAAGGCATTTAAGTGAGAAAATCAAATCCTGTATAGAAGTATTACAGTAGCTTTATTCTAAAATTAGTTAATGGAAAGTCTTTTATGAGGATATCAATTATACCACGGCTAAAAAGTCAATTATCTAGTAATTGGAGGGTAAAATAATGGATTTACCTTAGGTAAATTCAAAGTCATGTTTGAAATGTAGCTCTTCATTATTGCATCCTTGACATACAAAATTAATTTTATCTATATAATGGTATTCATTAAATGCAAAGGTTTAGTGATAAATGTCTTATACAAATTTGAAAACCGCCGTATGAAAACAACGAGGGGGTTGAATTTTTAACCAATTCTATTGGTTTTTTGAAATTACTAATGCCACGTCTCCTTATCACATGCTTAAAATAAATTTGACTATTAAGTTTCAAATTTATATTTTCTTAACAAAATACATTAAGGATAAAAAATTGATTTGTATGTTGCCATTATTCAAGGCCTGTTTGGTTTTAGCCAGTCTTCAGTGAGAACAACAAGAAGCAAGCTTAGCTGAGAACTTTGGCTATTGTGTGGACATCATTCTTACACTGCTGCTTCAATGCTCTTTTCCTTCTCTGTGTAAGAACACTGTCACGCAGAGGCAGCAATGATTTTTTTCTGAAGATCAGCAGGCTCAGTAAGGGCTGTATCCTGCACTGCTTCCAAAAGAAGGGAGCCCCACTAGTTTCCTGACTAATAGGTATCTCCAGGTAATCAGAAAGTGGTAGGAAGGACTTTCCAGGGCTTACACAGATTGAGTGACAGCCCAGTGCATCTTCCTCTGAGAAGTAATCAATTTGTGTTCTACCCCATTACTACTCCCTTCTTTAATCCCTGAAACCGAAAATCTGGAATTTATTAAAGCTATTCAGTCCTTGATTATCCTTAAGTCAAAATCAGCTTCCAGGCATGCAGTTTGACAATCCCGAATTTTGTATCACATTCAATTATTTATTCATTAAACACATAATTGAACACCTGCTTAATGTGTTTGAGACACTGTGAAGATCTTGAAATTTACTTTTATGTAGAAGATTAAAATGTAAACATTTGAAAACTTCTCTACTATTGGTATTTTATATCATTTACTGATCTTAAAAACAGATAAAAATGGAAAGTAAAAGAAACACCAAACAGTTTGAATGTTAGCCAGGTAATCAGTTTCTAACATCTGAGCTGCAGTTGCAATGACAACACATGTTGCAGCCAGTGTCATATTAGAACTTTTCTTGTCTGTTTCCCCTTCTAGGTTGTAAGTGCACTCATGCCAGAATGTTAATTATTACAATCATGAGTGTTGCAGTCCTAAGAAATTACATTGCACGTGGTAGACAGTGCATAATGCTTATTGAATTGGAAGGGAAATATTTTACAAATCTCCTACAGGGTTTTAGTTTCCTTTAAGACACCTTTTTGTGAGCTATGTGCCAAGCCCCTACTCAGGGTAACTTTTGAAGAAAAAGAGGCAGTAGGAAAGCCTCTATTCATAGAGGATGTGAGCTGGGGACAGTGGGACAGGACTCATGGCATGGAATGATTAAAGATACTTACTAATCAACTTGTGAGTGAAGGGAGAGAATAGTGTCCCATAGTGTGATCCAACATGCAATTTCTTGAATCTTGAGGAATATTCTTTGATTGCTTTACATCTGACAATTGCTTTCATGTTGAATTATCTCAGTTATAAAGTTAAAACTTTTATTCTGTAGTAATATTTTTACAACTTATAGACAAGTTAGTAAAACACTGCTTCAGTTTCTTAAGACAGAAAATTTCATAAGAAAAAACTTGCAGTCCTGGAGAATATGACTGAGAAATACTGGAATGTAGAAAGAGTTTACCTGAGCTGTGTTCTTCCCCAATTCTGCTATTGACTGGCTTCAGTATCTATTGGACAGATCTCTAACACCTCTGTAACTTTCCCACTTTTAAAATGAATGTCCCAATTCTGGGGCAAGTCATTCTGTTTTTACATGGAGTGGTTCTTCTTATTTCTGTTTTTAGATTGATGACTTATGGAGGCAAAGTGAACCAACATGGAAAATAATTTATCTACTTTCCAGAACATTCCTCCAAATAATCAATAAAGGCTGATACTTCACACAGATATAGTGGGATGCCTAAACTGAGTATTTTAGGACAGCCAAATGTTGAAAGTGTTTTATGTGCCTGTGGCATAATTTTAACCTTTCTTTGCCTCTGCTAACCTGCTAGACAGGTTTAATACCTGTTTCGGTATGTCTCTGCAAGTCCCTGTGTGTCTGCCTGTGTGTTTTAAGTTTACCTGTTTAAAGAAGGGTGAGGAGCTCTTCAATACCGAATTCTGAAGAGCCAAAATGTAGCAAACTGACCATGAAAGGTGCCTCCAGTTGTGTTACATAGACCTGACAAAATAGTTATTTTGTAATTTTAGAAGGTATATTTGGTACTAAATAGAATATACTTACCTTCCTTGTCAGGACTTCTTTCTAGTTTTTCAAAGTGATAGGCATTTGGCTAAAATGTTGCTGATGGAAAACACAGAGTTTGCAGTTATTGAACAGAAAAATATTTGTAAAAAGCCAACACCAAACGATAAAAATAACAATATAACAATAAAAATAACACAAATAAAAATACAGTATAACAGCTATTATACAATATAATGTTTATATCATACTATATATATTAAGTAATTATAGATTATTTAAATAGGCAAAACTGTGCTTGAAATTTAAATGTCCAGTGCCACTTACGAAACTGGAATATGGAGCTAAAGAGAAAATAAACTGGAAAGTAATTGCAATAATAATAATAATGTAGTTAAATAATAAGAGTGCTCACCCACTATAGAAAATGGAGTTGCACAATGGACCTGATTCTTTGGTTGGAGAGTTGGATGTCTCAAGGTATCTTTAACATTCGTTCATTCAGCAAATAATGATTGAAAGTCCATTTTGTGTCAGATTCTTTTCTAGGTCCTGAAGACAAAGCAGTGGAAAACACACACACACACACACTCTTAAACTTGTGGAGCTCAGAGGAAGGAGAAAGAGAATTAGAACATATAAAAGCAAATATATAATATTCCTAATGATAATAAGAGCTCTGGTTCAAAAGAAATCAACAAGCGTGATCAGAGAAGGTCTCATGAATATGGTGACATTGGAGACATGAAGGAAGTGAGAGGGTGATGTATGAACATGCCCAGGTAAAGAGTTTCAGGCAGAGGAACAAGTGCAAAGGCCTTCAGATACAGCCATGAGAAAGTTCTCTTCTGACTATTTGTGCTTTCTGAGTGAAATAGGAAACAATACCATCAGAATGGTGGGGGATGGGAGGAGAAAGTATTAGAGGTTTGAGAAGGGAAGAAAAGATGTAAAATGTTTTTCTAAAATCTTGGGATAATGGGATATAGAACTATAAATAGCATTTCTTGACCTTGGGAAAGGACTGCTTGAGATAAGCGGCCATAAACCCTGTATGAGACCAGTCAGCATGCTCATGTGATTTCTCAGATGATCACTGCAGGTGCAGATGTGGAATAGGCAGGCACTGGGATTTATCTAGGGTTAGAGCTTTATCAGGAAAATATAATAGAGGAGAGAGACATAAGGAAGTTTAAGGTATAAGAGGTCAGTGAAAAGGAAGTTGGAGCAAGAGAATTTACATTAAGGTGACTGATCATTTAAAATACTACTATTGATTACAAACTCTCCCATCACCCCAGTATTCATCTGTAAAGTTATGAATTTATGAGTAATTGACTTCCTGTCTTGGGTTAGGTTCCCTAGAAGCAGGCCCTGTAACAGGATTCCTTGCAAATGATTTACTAAGGAAAGAATCATGGGAGACTGGTAAGGAAGTTATGGAAACAGAACAGGGAGAAGAAGATGTCCAGCAAGAATGAGATCTCAGGAAAAGTTCCCATAAAATGTGGATTCCACCAGATCTCTCAGGGAAACTCAAGACTCCAGTTTAAATCTCCAGGTTGTCTTGACCCTAGTGGGAGCTTTCATACTCCTATACTCACTAATCACTAGTTAAAAACTTCCAAGGGAATGTGCATCCCCAGATTCTGAGCTCTCTCTGTTGTGAGCCAAGTGGCTGCAGTAGCTCAAGAGCAGTCCTCCAAAGAAATCATAAGTATTGGCTAATGGAAGCAGAGATTCACCAAGAAGGAGGTGGAGGTGCACACACAATGGTTAAAAGGAATCCAAGGTGATCTGGGTAGAGCATGCTATGCTATTCTTTCTTCTCCTTTATCCACAGTATCCAATTTATCTGTAAATACTGTGAATTTTAAGTCCAAATATATAGCTGTTTATATTCCCTCTTTCTCTAATCTATCTACTTTAGTTGTTCTTTCTTGATTCCATTTTAGTTAAATCCACTATAATGTCTTCCTTCCAGTCTCCTAACTGGTCAGCCTTCTGCCATTCTCAATCTCATCAATTCATTCTCAAGCCAGAGGAAAAATGTTCTCACAATATGAATCATATTATGTGAGTCCTTGACCTAGAATGCAATTCAAACTCTGTGTAAAGTTCTTCAAGTTCTGCATCTGTCTCTTCAGCTTAAGTTGTCAGACTCATTGCTTCACTATTTTCTCTAGCAAAGTTCTGAGTTCTTTGAAAATGCCAAGCTACTTCCTGCCTCAGGCTTTTTCTGTCTAGAGACAGACATACTCTGTCACTACTCCAATGGTACCACTATTTGCACTGTGCAGAATTAGTTCCTACTGTCGTTACTGTTACCACTTGCCTTCATTATTCTCAGTTTATGTTTGTTTCCATTATAGTATTTTCACAACTTGTGATTATTTTAATTTATAAATCTGTTCTCTCCACTACAGTGTAACCTCATGAGAACAATGACAGTGGTATCACCACACAGTAGATGCCCAACAAAAAATTATTGGATTACTGTGTTAAAACCTGGGTGGGTTGGCTGCTGGTTGTTGTTTTCTTGAGCTCAGCATAGTTAAATAGGAAGATGAACTTTCTGTTAGAACTTCCTGCTATACATTCCTCCTTTCTGAAATTGACTGAGCCTGAGGTTTAAATCCTGATGCCTTCTGGAGGTACAAAACACTAAACCTCCCCCCTAGTGTGGTTATGAAGTGATATAGCTGTGGATATTTGAGGATTTCGATACATTTTATTATTGTGTTAAGTATATAATTATTACTCAATGGACAGTGTTTGCATTGGATACAATTAAAAATGTTGTCTATATTCTTTTGAGTAGTGATAATTTTACAATGTTTAGTTTTTGCTTTACGAATAATTTGAACCTTGGGAATTTAGAAGTATAAATTACTACCATTATAATATGAGCTCATAAATGGATGCTTAGTGAAAATTCTATGGAGACCAAATCACAGTTCACTCAAATGCATTTAGATGCTTTTCTATAGATAGTTGCATAACAATAGAAATAGCAAAATTATTTTAAAATATAACTAGTTAAAATAATTAGAATTGTTACACTTAAAGAAAACCCACAGCATTTCAAGCCTTGCATGGAACTTCCAAATCTCCTCTAGTGATAAATGAATTGTATCTATTTTCTTACATGAAATATATATTTACCAGAGCCAAAGTATATACCATTTTAAAAGTATGATTTTATTTTAAATATCTAGGGGAAACATTGATCCCACAGTTTTCATTTTCTACACATGAAGCTGATTGATTTCTAAATTACTTTGCTACGATGATCCAATTTAGGATTTTAAATCCCACAATGACAAGATTTTCAGGTTATGAGGAAATTTTAATGCTCAGTGCCTAAGTCACTTTTTATTATTAAGCCAGACACTTGGGGAGACCATCAGCTCTTTTCACTGCCAGAAAACCATTGGTGCATTGCAGCTGCACTCAATCTAACTGTGATCTGACCTCATGTGAAATTTTAAGAATTCTGACTTTTGAAATGGAAGCAATATGTTTGTTTATGACTCTGTGAGCAAGGCGTAGGCCCAGAGGCCCTGTTCTCTTCTATTTTGAACTGTTCAGGGCTTTAGCAGCATTAACACCTATGAAAAGCTGACATCAAAAAGCCAAAATACTCCAAATCCTGTAGGCTTTAAAAAAGAACTTTATTATAATTTACGTATTAGAAATTCACTAATTTTAAGTGTACAAGCCATGATTTTTAGTAAGTTTACTGAGTTGTGCATCCATCTCTATAATCCAGTTTTAGAACATTTTCATCACTCCTGCAGTATCCTTCATGCCCATTTGCAGTTAATCCCCATTCCTACCCTGAGCCCAGGTAACCACTAGTTTACTTTCTATCTCTGTAGTTTTGGTTTTTCTGCATATTTAATATAAATGGAATCATACAATATGTCATCTTTTGTGTCTGGCTTTTTTCACTTTGCTAATGTTTTTAAGGTTTATCTGTATTGTAGCATGTATCAGTGTGTTGTTTCTTCATTATTGCTGAATAGTATTTCATTGTATGGATGTCCTACATTTTGTTTATTCACAAGTTGATGTACATTTGTGTTGTTTCCAATTTTGGGCTATTATCAATAATGTTACTATGAACATTCATATGCAACTCTTTGTGTGAACACATATCTTCATTTCTCTTCAGTAGATACCTAGGAGTGTAATTGCTGAATCTTATGATAGGTCTCATAGGAAGTCGAACATTTTAGAAATTTAAAAAAAAGTTTGCAGTGCATTTAATGAGCTGCAGAGTTCACTGAGATAGATGTGAAGAAGCAATCCTTTCTTCAAGAAGCTTATGATCCATAAAGAGGTACAAGAACTTTACAAATCACTAGACTCCTAGAAATCATTAGACCATGAGGGAGAGTATGAACACCATAAGAGTTTCTAAAACAGAGCTCTCCTCAATATATGGGTGGGGAGAGTGTGTTCTAACATGTGCCTTTGGGAGTGATTTAAAGGTTTTAGGGAGATGACAAAATAATCAAAGTAAAGAAAAAAGAAAATGCAGAAAGTGTTGAACAAACACTCAGTCTAACATAGCATGTATTCAAATGTGATTTCTTCGTCTTTTTTTTGCCTGAGAGCCCTAAAGGACTGGAATATTACATTACAGGCCAAGTCACCAACATTCTAAATGGAGTTGCCATGAACCTATACACAACATGCTAAAAGTTTAAGAAAGCATTTTTTCCAATGACCATCTATCAAATAGTAGGATCTGAGGTTTGGAAGAGAAATTAAATAATTGGGTAAGGGAAAACATTTTTCCATTGTAATCGTCTTTGAGCTTTCCATTTCCCACTCCTATTCCATCAGCAAGGAAAAGGAGAATGGTCTTTTCCATCTTCAGGTGGGTTGGGGTGCTTTAAGAGGGACACATGGTTCCCTTAATGTGTGTCTCCTGGGGTTTCAGCTTAAACAGCCAGCTAGACTGGTACTGCCTGGAAGTGAGTAATGTGTGTGAAATTCCCATGGGCTAGGTGGGTGTGTGAGTGGGCCAGGGGTTATTTTAAGGAGTACCTGGTCCAAGAGGACTGCCTGGAACAGCAATAAACCATGATAGAGAGTCTAGGTGGGATAAACTGCCTGAATTCCAGAAGCTGAGGACAGAACCTTAAGTACCCACATAAAGAAGGGGCCTGGTTCATGTCTGGGATGCTACCATTAGGCAGTCTGTGGAAGGTTCTTCGAAAAAGCCAGGAGATCCCATGCAAAGGGAGCTTTCAAATGGAGCCTGTATAGCACTAGCTGTGTAAGGTTGAATTCTTTTCCTTGAACCTCTAACCTACTCACCTTCACCTCAGGAGAGTCAGAGGCCTTGGCTAGTTTTTGATTGAAGGTAGGGCTAAAAGAGAGAATGAAATTTTGAAAGACATTATAGGCCACTTGGAGGGATTTACATATTACTCTGTGAGTGGTGAGCAGATCCATAACAATAGCTATATGTTAAGAAGTTTAATCTGGAACTTGTATGTAGGCCGCTTTGAGATAGAATTCAAACTTCAAAAAATTCCGAATTTTGCACTAGTTGGAAACACAGGATGGTGTTACGGTTTGCAGTGGTATTAAATAATACAGTTGAGTTCTTTTAAAAAGAGATACATATGAGCAAACTTTGCCTTTCAAAGTAGGCAAAAAGTTACGTAACCATTTTTGTTTCTTGTTATATTTAACCTCTTGAGTCCTCAGAGAAGCCCCTGGTGGCCTGAAAGAGTTAATGTTCCACCTTAAGTACCCCAGTTAGCACCAGGATATTTTTAAGACAATGGTGAGGAGGAGAGAATTTAGTCCATTTATTCATTGAGCTCCCACAGGGCTGCGAGTCAACCAAGTACAGAAAAATCCAAGAAGGGGAGAAAGATCAGTATGTATCACCTTACTGCTAAAATTTTAAATCAAGCAGCATGTTCCTGCATATTACTCCCCTGAAAACCAAGAGGAAATGAGAAAGTTCAGACTGTAAATGTCAGTGAACTGCTAGATTATAGCGTTAGTAGAAAAAAAATTTGTGACCCTAAATGCAGTTAAGCAGAGCTTCAGGGAGAAGCTGGAATTTTCTAATAGCAGTTTTGATTTGCAATCAGTTTGTTCAGGCTATTATTAGAAGAATAAAGTTGCTGTGGTGTGTGAGTGGGAGAGGGATTGTCTAGTTTTCCACTTAAACACAGTTTTCACGTTCACTTTTTAAGGAAGAGCCAGGCCTACTCAGTACCCATTCCACTTTTTGGGAAAGAGACTTGGATTCTCTGAATGATGAGGCTTACAGGATTTTGTACAGCTGTGTCTCCCAGGATCCAGTAATTTCACAGGTCACAAGTCTCGAAGACAGCTATCTCTGCTCTCGGTTACAGTCCCTCCATTTGAAATATTAAGTCCTTGTAGTTCGAACATGAGGCTGTTAGTAGTTATAGTGACTGTTTATTGAGCACATGGCAAAACACGACATACATTATCTCATTTAATGTTGCCAGAACCCAGCAAAAAGGCTGTTGTTTTATGGGTGAGAAAACAGACTCTGACAAAGATTGAGTCTTGCCTGAAGGCACATGAGGAAATGATGGATCAGGATGAAAACTAGGTCTGTCTTACTCCACAGTTAGCTTTGTCCACACCAAGTCACTGTAAGAAACAAAACCTTGAGGACTTCAGAGATCCAGAATGATACTCACTGCTCATGTTAGTCGTTGCCACACTAACCTAATACCCAAAGGCTTTATGTGGTGGAGAATGAGCCCTCCTATTGGTCTAAGCACATTTTATAGGCATTTTCATATAGCCACCTATCACCTATTTACATCGCATTTGTGTTTCCAAGAACACATGGAACATGTCAATTTTATTCCCTTCTCCTTTTTCTAAAATGCTTATCTTGAATTCCTAAGGAATTTGTTCTTCCGTGTCCTGATGTTACTTTACTGTCACGTGTGTTTTCTCTTCAGGAATGTTTAACTCATGCACATTGAGGTTCAATTTCCCCCTTTTCTTTTTCCCTTATTTACAAACTTTTAAAAAAATTTCTTCTATGCCTAGTCTTTTGTTTGTTTCTCATGGTTTTTCTTGATTGCCTCCTGTTCTGGGTTTGTCAAAATCCTTTCTTTTGCCCTTCATCTACTTCAGTGTCGTAACTTCATTTTTCCCCTCTGGGATAATTTCATTTCCTCTGAAAGGAGCTCATTCAATCTATTTTCTCTCTCTCTTCTGATTCTTTGGCTTTTAGAACCAATCAGGCTGGGAACTAAATTGTTACCACTAGAATTGAAATTCTACTACCTGTGAGGCATTGGGCAGGTTACCTAACTTCTTTGACCAAAGTTGCTGCATGAATTAAATGAGAATGCCTATCAGGGTCATGTAGCTAGGATTCCAGAGGTCCCTGGCAAGAGTGGGTTGTCCTGCAGTGACTTCACTCACCCCTTCGTTAGGAGCTGTTCAGGGCTGGGTTTGTTTTCTTACTGTTGAGTTTTAAGAGTATGTGTATAGGTGTGTGTGTCTGTATACGTATATATACACACATATATAAACACACGTATATATATACACACACATATATACGTATGTATATATACACACACATATACATATGTATCTCAGGGAACACATATAGAGAAGGCATATAGAAAGGTACAAGATAGATAGATAGATAATGTTATTCTCTTGAAAATGTGTTTTGTAGACCAGAAAGTTTTAATTTTAATAAAGTTCAACTTATTATTTCTCTTGTGGATCATGCCTTTGGCATATAGCTATAAAAAGTCATCACCAAATCCAAGGTCTATATTTTCCCCTATATTATCTTCTAGGAAGTTTATCATTTTGTGTTTAGTATTACAGTTTTGTATATTTACATTGACCACTCTTAGCCACTGCTAGAGCTGAAGCACTGGGAGGAAGGGCACCATGTCACAAGGCTACACTGAGCAGGGGGTCCCTGAGCTTGGCTCATGAAACCATTTTTCCCTCCACATCCCAGGCCTGTGATGGGAGGGGCTGCTATGAAGTTCTCTGACATGCTCTGGGGACATTTTCCTAATAATCTTGGTGATTAACATTCAGCATCTTCTTACTTATGCAAATTTCTGCAGCTGGCTTAAATTTCTCCCCAGAGAATGAGTTTTTATTTTCTATTGCATTGTCAGGCTGCAAATTTTCCAAACCTTTATGCTATGGTTTCCTTTTAAACTTAAGTTCCAGTTCCAAACCATATCTTTGTGAATGCATAAAACTGAATGCTTTTAACAGCATCCAAATCATGTCTTGAATGCTTTGCTTCTTGAAAATTTCTTCCTCCAGATACCCTAAATCATCTCTCTCAAGTTCAAGGTTCCACAAGTCTCTAGGGTAAAGATAAAATGCTGCCAGTCTTTTTGCTAAAACTTAGCAAGAATTACCTTTATTCCAGTTCCCAGTAAGTTCCTCATCTCCATCTGAGACCACCTCAGCCTAGACATCATCTGCATCCCTATCAGCATTTTGATCAAAGCCATTCAGCAAGCCTCTAGGAAATTCCACGCTTTCCCACATCTTACTGTCTTCTTCTGAGCCCTCCAAACTGTACCAACCTCTGCCTGTTACCTAGTTCCAAAGTTGCTTCCACATTTTTGGGTGTCTTTACAGCAGCACCCTACTACCTGGTACCAATTTTCTGTATTAGTCCGTTCTCCCACTGCTATGAAGAAACACCAGATACTGGGTAATTATAAAGGAAAGAGGTTTTATTGACTCACCATTCTGCAGAGCTGGGGAGGTCTCAGGAAACTTATGATGGCAGATGGAGAAGCAAACATGTCCTTCTTCACATGATGGTAGGAAGGAGAAGAATGAGAACTGAGCAAAGGTGGAAGCCTCTTATAAAACCATCTTATATTGTGAGAACTTACGAGAATAGCATGGGGGAAACTTCCCCCATGATTGAATTTCCCTCCACTGGGTCCCTCCCACCACACATGGGGATTATGGGAACTACAATTCAGGATGAGATTTGGGTGTGGACACAGCAATCCATATTACATGCATTGAGAAATGGAACAAGACCAGGATGCCCACTTTCACCACTCCTATTTAACATAGTACTGGAAGTCCTAGCCAGAGCAATCAAGCAAGAAAAAGAAATAAAACACATCCAAACAGGAAAATAAGTCAAGTTATCTTTCTTTGCTGATGACATGATTCTATACCCCGCAAACCCTAAAGACTCTGCCAAAAGGCTCCTAGACCTGATAAACAAAGTTCAGTAAAGTTTCAGGATGCAAAATCAATATATAAAAATCAGTATCATTTCTATACACTAATAACGTTCAAGCTGAAAGCCAAATCAATAATTCAATCCCAGTTAAAATAGCCACAAAGAGAATAAAATACCTAGGAATACATATAATCAAGGAGGTGAAATATCTTTACAAGGAGAAGTACAAAACACTGCTGAAATAAATCAGAGACGACTCAAATAAATGAAAAATATTACATGCTCACAAATTGAAAGAATCAATAGCATTAAAATGGCCATGTTGCTCAAAGTAACTTCTGGACTCTATGCTATTTCTATCAAACCACCAAATTATTTTTCAGCAAATTAGAAAAAAATCTATTCTAAAATTTATATGAAATAAAAAAGAACCCTGAGAGCCAAAGAAATTCTAAGCAGAAAGTACAAAGCCAGAAGCATCACGTTACGTGACTTCAAACTATACTACAAGGCTACAGTAACCAAAGCAGCATGAGCTGGTATGAAAACAGACTCACAGGCCAATGAGACAGAATATAGAACCCAGAAATCAAGCTGCACACCTACAATCATCTGATCTTCTACCAACTTGACAAAAATAAGCAATAGGGCAGTGACTCCATATTCAATAAATAGTACTGGGACAACTGAGTATATGCAGATGAATGAAACTGGACCCCTACCTCACCATATAGAAAAATTAAATAAAAATGGATTAAAGATTTAAATGTAAGACCTCACACTATAAAATTCCTAGAAGGAAACCTAGGAAATACCATTTTGTACATTGGCCTTGGCAAATAATTTATGACTATGTCCTCAAAAGGAATTATGACAAAAACAAAAATTGATAAGTGGAAACTAATTAAGGAGCTTCTGCACAGCAAGAGACTATCAAGGGATTAAACAGACAACCTAAAGAATAGGGAAATATTTGCAAACTCTGCATTTGACAAAGGTCTAATATCCAGAATCTATAAGTAACTTTAATTTACAAGCAAAAAACAACCCCATTTAAAAGTGGGCAAAGTTATGAACAGACACTTCTCAAAAGAAAGTGTGTAACAACCAACAAGCATGTAAGACTTTTTTTTATCATCACTAATCATCAGAGAAATGCAAATCAAATCCATAATGAGACACCAGTCAATGGCTTTGTTAAAAAGTTAAAAAAAAAAAAGCAGATGTTGATGAGGTTTTTGAGAAAAAGGACATTTATGCACTGTTGGTGGGAATGTAAATTAGCATTGTGGAGAGGAGTTTGGAGATTTCTCAAAAAACTAAGACTTCAGCTACCATTTGACTCAGGAATCCCATTACTGGGTATATACTCAAAAGAAAACAAGTCGTTCTACCAAAAGGACTTATGCTCTCACAGCACCATTTACAATAGCAAAATCATGGAATCAATCCAAGTTCCTATTAACAGTAGATCAAATAAAGAAAATGTGGTACATATACACCATGAAATACTATACAGCCATAAGAACAAATATCCTTAGCAACAATGGGGATGCAGCTGAAGGTCCTTATCCTAAGTGAACTAATGCAGAAACGGAAAACAGATTATCGCATGTTTGCACTTGTAAGTGGGAACTAAACATGGGGTACACGTAGGCATAAACATTGGAACAACAGGCTGGGCACTGTGGCTCACGCTTGCAATCCTAACATTTTGGGAGGCTGAGGAGGGTGGATCACGAGGTCAGGAGTTTGAGACCAGGCTGGCCAACATAGTGAAACCGCGTCTCTACTAAAAATACAAAAAAATTAGCCAGGTGTGGTGGTGTGTGCCTGTAATCCCAGCTACTCGGCAGGCTGAGGTAGGAGAATTGCGTGAACCCAGGAGGCAGAGGTTGCAGTGAGCTGAGATTGCGTCATTGCACTGCAGTCCGGAAAACAGTGCGAGACTCTGTCTCAAAAAAAATGGAATAAAATAAAAAATAAAAAAGAAGATTGGAACAACAGACAATGGAGACTACTAGAGGGAAGAGAGAGTCAGGGGACAAGGGCTGAAAAACTACCTATTGGTTACTGTGTTCACTACCTGGGTGACAGGTTAAATCATACCCCAGATTTCAACTCATGCAATATACCTTTGTAACAGACCTGCACATGGACACCCTGAATCTAAAATAAAAGTTGAAAAGGAAAAAAAAAAAAGCAACCCTATTTGAAAATGAGCAAGAGATCTAAGCAGACAACTTAATAATGAATGTATACAGATAATAAATAAACATGTAAAAAGATGTTCAACATTACATGTCATCCGAGAATTGCCAATTAAAACAATGAGATACCATTATGTACTATTACAATGATGAAAATCCAAAACATTAACAACACGACTTAGCAAGGGTATGGAACAACAGAAACTCCCATTCATTGCTGAGGAAATGCAAAATAATACAGTCATTTTGGAAGCAAGTTTGGTAGTTTCTTACAAAACTAAACATACTTTTACCAATGATCCAGTAATCACACTGTTTTTGGCATATATCCAAATAGGTTAAAATATGTGTACATAAAAATCTGCACATGGATGCTTATGGCTGCATTATTAATAATTGCCAAAACTTAGTGTCAACCAAGATGTTCTCCAGTAGGTGAATGGATAAATAAACTGTAACATGTTAAGATAATACTGTTTTTCAGTACTAAAAAGAAATTAGCTGTCAAGCTATGAAAAATATGGAGGAACCTTAAATACACATTGCTTAAAAAAGCTAGTCTGAAAAGCCTCCATACTATATGATTCCAACTATATGACATTCTTTAAGAGGCAAAACTATGAAGAAAGTAAAAATATTAGTGGTTGCCAGGGGTTACTGGGGAGGGAGGGATAAGTAGGCAGATCACATAATTTTTAGGGCAATGAGATGATTCTTTATGATACTATGGTGGTAGATACTCCCATGATGCATTAGTCAAACCCCATAGAATGTACAATGCCAAGAGTAAAAACGGAATATAAACTATGAACTTTGTGTGGTAATGATGTATCACTAATAGGTTCATTGATTGTAACACATATACCAGTTTGGTGTGGGATCCTGATAATGGGGAAGGCTGTGAGTATGTGGAGGCAGGGGATAAACAGAAACTCTCTATGCTTGCCATTCAGTTTCTTGTAATTCTAAAGGTGCTCTAAAAAATAAAGTCTATGAAAATATAGGATGCATATATTCTGCATGTCTTCTACCTATATTCTAATCTCATCTATTTTCTGACCTATTGGCATGAGTGTCAGTACAGTATTCACACTCTACCATTTTTGTTGTTGATAACTGCAATGGCCAAGTGTTTTTCTTCTTTGAAAAAATTACTCTCTTAAACTTACTTATTCAGTTAGTTATTTTGTAAAAATGTGTTAAGTGTTTACAATAACTCTACCAGGCAGGTAGAACATCTGATTTTTTTTTTTTCTGTTTGGTAAAAGACAAAACTGGTTTGCAGGGAATTTAAGTGGCTTTTTGCAGGCCACACAGCTTGTTAGAGGCAGAGTCAAATAAGACCTCTGATTCTCTTATCCCCATCTTGGGATTTTGTGCTAAGATTATGAAATGAGAAAACATTAACCAATTTAATTTATTGGCCAGGCGCAGTGGCTCAGGCCTGTAATCCTAGCACTTTGGGAGGCTGAGGTGGGTGGATCATGAGGTCAGGCGATCGAGACCATCCCGGCTAACACAGTGAAACCCCATCTCTACTAAAAGTACACAAAATTTGCCGGGCGTGGTGGTGGGCACCTGTAGTCCCAGCTACTTGGGAGGCTGAGGCAGGAGAATGGTGTGAACCCAGGAGGCGCAGCTTACAGGAAGCCGAGATCGTGCCACTGCACTCTAGCCTGGGCAATGGAGTGAGACTCCATCTCACCAAAAAAAAAAAAAAAAAAAAAAAAATTTTCTACAGTTCTATACGATGTTGTATAATTTATAAATAGTGCTTCTTTGCACAACAAAGAGTTACAATGTTTGACAATGTCATTTAGAGGGACTGGTTGATAGTAAATACAGGAGGGTATTATAACTCTTGTGACTTTTATGCAAGAGGTAGTCTTCAGATCCAATATATATATATTGCTCTTTGAAAAGCTATCAATATTTTCTCTTACTGAAGGGCAACAGAAATTATCAGAGTACTGAAAACAGAGAAAGCACAGCATAGATAAGTAAACGAAGAGAAGACATTCCTATATAATTCTCCATAATAACATGGATAACCATTTAAAGACAAGATTTTGAGCAATTGCTGACAAAGGAAGAGTATTTTATGTAACCAGCAAATTAAGAGATATTAGGGAGTAACTTTTAATTCTCAACTCTTAAAACAATAGTACAACAGAATATTAACCAGATCAAACCCCAAACAATTTCCTTAACAACAACTGCTAAGGATTTTCGTGTGTGTGTGTGTGTGAGAATTGACAGTTGTAGCAAAACATCCATTCTTCCATAATGGAATTTTAGCTAGGTACGTGGACACTTGATTAAATACTCTATTTCTCATCCTTCTTTAGAGGTATATGGGATTGTGTGGCTAAGGTCTGGCTAGTGGAGTGTTAACAGAAGAAAAATGTGAAAGTTTCCTGTTATGCTTGAAAAATAGGGGGATTTACTTCCCTCTCCAGATTGTAATGAATATGTAATAATGGGATCTGGAGCAGACATGTTGGACCACAAGGCAGAACCAAGCAATTGAGGATGGTGAAGCAACTAGATAGAAGTCTACTTACCTCATTTTTGTGTGAGAAAGAAACTTGTGTTCTATAAGTCATTATTCTTGGTCTCTCTGTTACAGCAGCGAAACTAGTGCCTAATTAATACAGAAGTTAATGGCAAAGCAATAATATATGCAATTTGTGATTTATAACATATTATTTAGTTCTAAAACTAATAATCATAGCCATGTTTATTATTCTCTCTCCAGAGTATAGTTTCACTTATTCTTTTTGACATCTTGATAAATGTTAGAGTTAATAGGACCTTGTATGTGTTATTATAGATCATTATTTGGATTGAGAGTGCTCTAAAGTTGGTGGGGGGAGACCACTCAAATTACAATAGTAGTAAAAATCTGGTTCCTCAAGTGAACATATGAGCTTCCAGTGCTTCATTCAGTATCGGGTAGTACCAAGGCCGACTTTATCTAAGCGATCCAAATGATTATCTAAGTGATCCACTCACTTCCATTTCTCACTTAATTAAGGCCTTGCTCTGTTATATACACAGTTTCAGTTTAAATAACATTTCTAAGAGTTTATTTCCTTATCTTTAAAATGAAGATAATAGCTTTCAAATGCCCTCAAGCACTGCTTGGTCTATATTTGATGCTCCAATAATGTTTTTGTCTTTTCATGAGCATACAAAAATCTAGCCCCCAATGACAATACAAAAAAAAAAAAAAAAAAAAAGCATGTGAAAGGATAGCAATATTATTTATTTTTCAATTAGTAGAATCAGTCAGAAAAATAAAGAAATATTACTAATGTACAAACTTTTACACTTTGGTGCTAGAACTTTGAGCCAGGTCTCCTTACTACAATAGGCATTAATTTAGACTGCCAGTTCCACGAAACGAAATTAGGCATGTTATGGAAAAGCTTTTCCATTTAACCTGCATCTATTTTGGATGTGTGTGTTTGAGCCAAAAGAAGTACTTAAGTTGAGAACCTATTGATTTAAGCAGTACCGTTCTCATATGTTCTTTTTGTTCCTACTGCTTCCTCATTATTCTTGCCTTTTTTGTTTGCTTTTCAGACCTCTGTTATTTAATGAAGTCACATCTTCATTGAATTCTCCACCAGGATGCTTATTTCCTGATCCAGCAAATTCGTTAACATGCATAAATAACAGAGACTTAGGGTAGAAATGGCCAAAGCAATGGATTGGCTGCTAGTCATAATTTCATAGTCTTTTCTGTCTCCTGATCTATGTATTATTTTTGTTATTAGAGAGAGTTTGAGAAGTAGTCTGGAAAAAATAAAGTAGGAAAGAGCTAAAGGATATTGAATACATATACAGGGTCAATTTAAATTTAAGAATAGAATTTAAATTGCAGCTTGAAAAATTTCAAATATATGATTTTTTTTAAAAGTGAGCTTCCCCTATTTTGAGATTTTGTGCATCCGTAAAATTTAAAAAGAAATTTGGCACATAGTCATCAACCCTTTTATCTTTCTCAGAATGACTACAAGAACTGTGATGAGAATGCAGAATAGGTCTTTGTCAAGGCACAAAAATTCTAGTTTAGTCACAGCAGAGAAGAGGAAGTATTAGAGCATTATTTACCCTAACTAATATAACTGACTAAAGATGAAAAAAGGATAAATCATGATAAAGAACAGGGTTTTTTTTAAGTAGAGTAAATTCATCTCTATGAGATACTCTATATGTGGGTCTCACTATTATTATTTTTTTAATTTTAGCCATGGACTGATGAAATATCTCCATTAACCCATAACCAGATTATGTACAAACATTATGGTTTGTGAGTATAAGCCACTCCTTCTATTGAAGGTTAATACCTTCAATGTTTGTGCCTGCTCTTTTATTGGACCCTTTCGTCCAGTTACTCACATTTGCATTATTTCTGAGGCCACACACTTCTTTTTGGTCTGGATCTAATCTTCATTTGCTGGCACATTTTGCCTTCTTACTTTCCAGGTTCCTTGCCTGTCTTTGGGATATTGAACACCATCACGCTTTTGTTCAAGTGATCCATCAGTTGAACCTTGCATCTCCCATGAACCTTTCCTGAGACACAGCTACGATTTCAAGTCATTTTTTTTTACAGATCACTGTGATCAGTTACTTGCTAAGGTAGGGGAACCTTGACAGCTGTGACAGATGTTTCTGTGGATAAAATGTGGTGGGGAAAAAGGTTGAGGCTATCCTTTTAAATAGAATCAATGCCTGCCAGCTGCCTCACCATCTTGTATTAGCATTACATTGGTGGCTAGAACTAGGCTAGCTTATGATAAATATCTCTTCTAGGACCCCTGTCCTGCAACAAATATCTTAAAGGTAACATAAGAACAGTAATCCCAATAAACTACACTAACCAACAACAGAAATAACATTTTGAAACTCTTTTTCTGCTTATCCCTATTTATTAACTGATTTTTTGATGTTGTTGGGGAGTTATAAGCAAAATGTAAGAAAATTTTGTTAGAATTCTATTGCTCAAAAAGTTAAGATTATAGGCATATAGCTATTATATGATTTTTATATATTTTAAATAATGTATCTCTTTTAAGCCAACAAATGGCGTTGCACTATATTCCTTTTCATGCTGTTCCTCTTTTGCTATTAACCATCTGTACTGTGCAACCAGAATATTAGGGGCCGGTTTCCATTATAAGAGTGCCAATAATTAACATAGAAGAACAGTTGTGACCATGGCAAACACAGCAAGACAAATCTCAGGATGAGCTGCAGAAACGCTTGGGGGCAGTTGTATTGTCATATGTGGAAATGTTACTCGGAGGAAGAAATTAATTCTCCTACAATCTTTTCCCTTTAAAGGAAAAGGTGATGAAAATCTTGACTTGGAAAATCATAGACAAAATTTCCTTCATGTGACCAACTTAGAAATCTCCCATGTTGTCGCTTGCTGTCTCACACCTAATTACAAGGAAGTAATTAACTATTTTGATTTCAAAGAAAGTGTTTCAGACCTTGTTCTTTCCTACCTGTTAGCCTGTAATATTGAAGTAGTAATGGCGACAAAGGTATTATTTAAGCAGGAGGAGATAAAATGTAAAAAAATTTTATATTAGTTTAGTTAATAACTACTGAACAACTCACATGCTAGTTATTTTCGTGGTTAATGGAGAGACAAACACATCTCAAATATACTGCCTCTCCTTTCAGTGATCCATAGATTCTTTAGAATTAATGATATTTTGCTTTATCACTCAAATGACACATTTATTGCATAAGGTACCTGTTTTCTTCTAGATTTTATAGGAGTAATTTAGTTTGTGTTTCCTTGAAAGCAGAGCCTGAAATAAAGGCTTTTGTGCTCTTATTTTATTTGGGAAGTGATCTGAAAGAGCAAGAGAGCTTGGAATAGGGCAGAGGCCCCTACAAGGATGGCCCTTGCTGCAGTCAACCACCCTGGTATCCAACACAACAGATTAAGAGGAAAAAGATGTAGCATTTATAATGGAGTACTTTATGATCTAATTAGTTAAAGATGTAAAATTAATACTTGAAAACTATAGTGTAGAATATTGAGAATATATGCTTGGGGACAAAATAGTTTCACATAGACAAGGATTTCTCAACGAGGCCTGATTTTTCAACCTCTGCAGGTGATACTTAGCAATGTTTGGAGATTTTTGTTGTTGTTGTCACAGTGCAGCATTGGGGTGGAGTGGGAAGGTATGCTACTGGTATCTAGTGGGTAGAGGCCAAGGATGCTGCTAAACATCTTACAGTGTACAGGACAACTCCCTGTAATACAATGAAATATCTGGCACAAAATGCCAATTATGCTGCTGTGGGGGTATCTTCCTCAAACATTGAAATGGCTATGAATCACCTGGGAGTCTCATTAAAATATAGATTCCAGTCAGTAGGTCTGGGGAGGAGCCTGACAGTCTGCTCTTTCTAACTAGCTCCCAAGTGATGCTGATGCTGCTTGGTCTACAGGCCACGATTTGAGTAGCAGGGCTACAGACAGTGAGCGTTGTAAAAGATTAGAAAAGTGAGAGATTAACAAGTAGCACAGCTTTTCTTAGGGGAAAGCCCTGAGAAAAGGTGAAATTCATAGTGGCTGAGATTTCTTGATAGGTATGGCGATGAGAAAAAAGAGAACAAAATGAGTGAAGGAGTGAGAATGACAATTCTCAGCACAAAATAAACCTGGCTCAGGAAGAGAGACGGTGTGAAAAGAGTATGTGGTGAGAAAACTTGGGTTGCAAGATTTGTCTCATCCTTGATGTTGCTCAGTGGCTTTAAGCAAGTTACATAATCTTTTGGGTCTCAGTTTCCTCATTGTAAAGATGCTTCAGAGCTTTCTTTTATGGAGATTAATGTGAAATGTGTAAATTTAATACTTTTCACATGTAATTCTAGAGCCAAACAGCCTAGGTTTGAATCTCTGCTGTGCTTCTTGCTGTGTGACCTAGAGCAGTGCTTCAATGGTTTTTATAATTTTACTAGAAGAGAGTTCAGTAAAAGTTTTCATATGAAATATGGGATCATGTTTTACAAAACTAATATTCATAGATGTTAGCCTTTATTTCATGTGCTTTACATGTATTCTGTATGCCATCTTAAGTTTACCCAAACTACTGGATGGAGATATTTGTTGGGATCCGCATTTTACATATGAGCAACTAAGGTTAAATAAGTTGCCCAAGATCCAACAGCTAGTAAATGGCACAGCTGAGGTTCAAACACAGGCCATCTGGCTATAGAATCTGCTCTGTTAGCAACTATATTGCTGGAGTTTTCTTAAATACGGGTATTCTGTCTCCTTATTTCCAGCTTTTGTTTCCCTGAAGACTTTTGCCGTCTCAACTGGCTTGCTCAAGAAACTTCAGTATTTTCATATTTTCAGGTTACTAGAGAGGATTCAGCAAACAAGCTTTTTAACTGGTTGGATATTTGCAAGTTTTCTACTTATGGGGGTGGAGGGAGGGACATCTCCCTGGACTCTTCTAAATTTATTGTTCTTTACCTTGTTTTTCCAGGATCCTAAGATCCTACTGAAACAGTAATAGGTATTTACAACTCATCCTAAATATTTCAGAATGTCTAATGTATACTATATATTTATCTCATGATAATACAACACTGTTCTACAAAAATATCAGAGTGGTGTGTTTTTGAGTGGAATTGTACAACTCAATAGATTCACAATATATAGCTCATGCTAATCATAAATTAATAATAAAGTAATGTTAAAAGTTCCTGTAAAAGTTTTGGTAATCACTGATCAAATAATGCTCTCCCTCCCCATCATGACTAGGTAAAACTAGTTTACGTGCCTGAGGTTTTGCTCTATGAAGGCCTGTTTTCCCATTAAATAGAATATCCAATTATTTTGTCTCTTATAGGGACGTTTTTGATTTATCGGAGAAAATCATTTAAGTTGACAACTTTTAAAAACTCAGACCATTTCAAAGTATGTCAGACACTACACGTACCCCCTACCTCCATTTCCCTTGAAGTGGGGCATACATGGTTTTCTTGACAGCAGCGAAGCTTGTGCTTGGGCAGAATGTGACATTGCTGATTCCCCATCTTTTATATTCTCTGAGGGGGATGTGTTTGGGACAGGAACATACCAGGGATTTTTTTTTTAAGTAAATGTGTCATGAAATCTGTTGTGACAGATCTTAAACAAGTCCTTGTAACTGGGCAAAGTGAAATGACAGCACAGAGAGACTGGACAGAAACACATCAACCCGGCAAGTTTCTTGATTTCTGTTGCCTTTGTCTCTCCCGCTGTGTTGAAATGCTCCTCCCGTGGAGCTGGTGATGCCTAGTGGAAGGTCTCTGGCACTCCAAAGCAAATATCCTCCACCAGCCTCCAGCTCCTAACTAAGAGGCAATTACAACCCTTCTTTCCTGGGAGGTGTCAGTCATGAAGGCAAAGGAGCCTTTGGAGGTAGGCTGGAGTGTGTCAGTCAGTCAAAGAGTAAACTCCGGCATTGAACAAATGGTGTGTTCCTGCATGCAGTGCCAGCAGGCAGCTTCTGGCTACAAACTCTTTTGCAGAGATAAAAGCCTTCCTACTGGAGTTCTAGCGGTTCTAAATATTTCATGCCTGTGCTTGAACAAAAAGTTGCCATGGGAAGGCAGACTTGAAGATGTATTATCAGCTTGGTGTTTTCCAAGTTAAAGATTCTCACTACCTTGTCCTTCTTTGCCCCGTTTCCACCCAAGTCAGAAACTCTAGTTGCAAGCATTCTTTACAAATTACGATTTTTATCTTATGTATCTTCTCTACTGAAATCTGTTGGTTCTGCCTATGAGTTCTGCTAAAGATATCACACAGTCTAATAGGAGAGGAAGCAGAAGCTGCTTTATTCTATGATGTGGTTAGAAGTATTTGTGGTAATCCAGTTGTATTAGTGATCTGTTGTTGGGAAACTATCCCAAAACTAAGTAGTTAAAAAAATAATGAGTATTTATTACTTCTCACAGTTACTGTGGCTTAGGAAGTCAGATAGGGCACAGTGGAGATATCTTTGTTCCATGGTGTCTGGCCTCAGATGAAATGTTTGAAAGCTAGGGGCTGGTGTCATCTGAAGATTTATTTTCTTGCATGTCTAGCAGTGGATACTGGCTTTCAGCTTGGAGCCTAGCTGGGCTGAACTTGTAGCTGTGGCTTCCTCAAAATAGGTTGGCTAGATTTCAAGGACAAGTGTACTAAGACACATTAATTTTTATGACTTGCAGAAGTCACACAGGGTCACTTGTGCTCATTTTATTGGTTAATGCAGTTATAGAGGTTTGCCCAAGTTCTAGGGGACTGCCCTATGGAGGGATGTCAGCAACATATTGTAAGAAGAGCATGCGAAATGAAACACATATTGGTATGGTCTTCTTTGGAGAATATAATCTATTTCTAGTGTATAGTTGAGAAAAGTTTAGACTAGCTAGTGCTTTGGGAATAATGTCTATGCTTCATAGTTATTTGGCTACGTAATTTATGAACTAATGGAAGCTGTTCAGTTGTCACATTCTGGCAGATCCAGGTAGTGATTTGTAATATTTCAGTTGCTTTTATATTTAATATTTATTTTAAGTATCACTTAAAGTACGGTCAGTCAGGAACTCTCACCCTCACATTATGCATGATGCTCAGAGAAGTATAGATATCTTAAAGTATAGATATCACCCAGTTATTTAATCGCAGCTTTGGGACTAGAAAACAGCTTCTCTAATGCCTTGATCTTTTCATCAGAACTTATAACACCTACAATTTGTAGCATCCTCAACAAATGAGGATTTATTGAGTAATTTTCATAGGTGGAGGCACAGAGGTGGATACTGAGCTTATAAAGATGAATATAACCATAGTTCCCACCTTTATGGAATGTATGGTCAAATGGAAAAGATAAACACATAAATGCAAATGTTCAAAAGAGTGGGACAATTGCAGAGATGAAAGTAGGCAAAGGTGCTATTTGAGCACAGAGGGAACTACTTGTTTCATTTTGGGGTTTAGGGATGACTTTTTTGGGGAACAATATTTAAGCCTAAATTTTCATTGCTCAGCTCACTAGACAGCTGTCTGGAAACAGCCCACTGGACACTTACATTTTAACATATATATTTTAAAATAATATTTGTTTTACCTGAAATATGGTATGGCAATTCCTTTTTACTTTTGTCCTCCAATAAAGTTACACATTTCTAAAATCTTAATGATATGTATGTCTTATTTGTTGTTCTTTTGTATAGTATTATTATTAAATATTGTGGTTTCTGATTGGTTATTGCTGGTATATAAGACTTCCAGTGTCTTTCCGAAAGAACAGATCTTTTACACAGTGATCCTGCTGTGCTTTTTCTAGCTTCTTGAATAGGATGCTTAGCTTACTGATTTTCAAGTTTCCTTCTTTCCTCATGTATGCATTTAATGCTATGTATTCCCTTTTATTATGACTGTTGCTATGTTCCACAAGATAGATATTTAGTTTTCATTTTTTCTCAGTTCTGTATGATGTAATTTTTATTATGAATTTTTCCTGAAAACATGTATAAAATGTATATTTTACAAGAGTATATTTTAATGTCTGGACACATGAAGGTTGTTCTTGGTGATCATTTCTTTTGCATTTTTATTTATAAATTTTTAACATATAACTTTTTAAATAGTTAATATTTCAAAGTATAAACTTACACTTATGAAAAAGTTCATTATCAGTGACTTTTATTGTAAATCCACATTCAAACATTTTTCTTGTTTCAATTTTTTGTTGATTTCCTCACATAATTTCATTTTTTTGTTTGTATTTACAGTGTACAGTGTGATGTTTTGGTATATGTATATGTTATAAAATGATGAAGTCAAGCTGGTTAACATATCCATCACCTCACATACTTAGTTATGGGTGAGAACATTTAAGATCCAATCTCTTAGCAATTTTCAAATACACAATACATTATTGTTAACTATAGTCACTGTGTTGTACAGTAGATCTCCACAACTCATTCATTCTGTCTAACTGAAACTTTGCATCCTTTGACCACCATCTCATCATCTCCCTGCCCAGCCCTGGGCAGCCACCTATTGGCTCTATTATTATTATTATTATTATTATTATTATTATTATTATTTTGAGATGGAGTTTCACTCTTGATTGCCCAGGCTGGAGTCCAACGATGTGATCTTGGCTCACTGCAACCTCCACCTCCCAGATTCAAGTGATTCTCCTGCCTCAGCCTCCCGAGTAGCTGGGATTATAGGCACCCACTACCACACCCAGTTAAATTTTGTATTTTTAGTAGAGACAGGGTTTTGCCATGTTGACCAGGCTGGTCTTGAACTTCTGACTTCAGGTGATCCACCCGCCTCAGCCTCCCGAAGTGCTGGGATTACAGGCATGAGCCACTGTGCCTGGCTGGCTCTATTTTTAATACATTGAGAATTTAACCACTTAACACAGTATTCTCTGTTACCATTGTCATGTAAGTCATCATCTCCCTCTAAGATTATTTTAGTAACCTCTAACTACCTGCTTCCACCTTTGCCCCACTAAAGAGTATACTTCACATGTCAGCCAGATGTTTCAGCTATGAGTCAGATGATGTTAAGCCTCTACTCAAGCCTCCAGTAGCAGGTATACTGTTTCCTCTGGGTTTATGCCCTGGCTCTTGCTTCTTGCTGGAAGATTTTTTTCACCAGATACCCACATGACTCACTCCCTTCCTTTTTTTCATTCCAATGACATCTTTTCAGTGATGTGTTTCTTGACCACTCTATTTAAAATGGAAACCCCTATTCCTGATTCTTCATGTCCTCTTTCCCTGTTTACTGTTCTCCAAAGTATTTGTATCATCTGATAACCTGTATAACATATGATTTTGGCTATTGTCTTTTTCTCCTCAATGGAATGCAGTCATCATGGAGACAAAGAGTTTTATTTCTGTTTTATTTTTTATTTACTTGTTTTTAGAGAAGGGGTCTCATTCTGCCACTTAGGCTGGAGTGCAGTGGTGCGATAATAGCTCACTTGAGCCTTGAACTCTTGGGCTCAAACGATCTTTCTGCCTCATCTTTCCAAGTAGCTGACATGCTCCGCCACGCCCAGCTACCTTTTTTTTTTTTTTTTTTTTT
>NW_012104854.1:1070038-1149898 GCF_000951045.1 Mandrillus leucophaeus | reverse complement strand
GATTCTTCTTTTGTATTATGCCAAAGAGTTATTCATAGACAACAAATACCCTCACACCACTGAGAGGAAATGGCTATTTAAGCTGAGTTTTTGTGTGTGTGTGTGTGTGTGTGTATGTGTGTGTGTTTTTTTCCAACTCCCAAGTGACTGAATTGGATTAACATTGACAGATTCTTAGCATAGGTAGATCTGGTTTAGTGGACAATCTATTGATAAGTATTCTGAGAGTATGGCTGGGATTTTCTTCAACGTTTTCATCAGCCTCGGGCCTGTTGTGTCATGTTGTGGGAAAAACGTGTAGGCTTAGGGGACTGTTTTGAAGGTCAAGGTCATCTGATTTTAGTACAGCCCTACCTCCAACAGATAATAGACTCTTAATAGTAGACAACTTTTTTTTTCTTGCTTAGGATGACTTACTTTATGAAATTTTCTGTTGAAATTTTCTGTAATTTCATATTAAGTATATGATTCCCAATAATTTCTAAGCTTTATTCTGAGACCCATATTCTGCCTACTATCTTGAACTTTTCTGAGATTCAGCACAGTACTTTCTCTTGTCAGTTCTTGGAAATTGTATTCATGTGCAACAATGCACATATAATTATTTATAAATGGTTTTTAAGTAACCTTGATGTCAAAATGAAGTATTCAATCCAGGAAGCATTTGTTGGTCAGCTACTCTATGGCAAAAAACCCATCTTTTGCCCTGGCAAGACCAAGTTGAGTAAGATTCATTTACTGATTTCAAAAAGATGATAGTGTGTTGGAAATGGTGGAGTGGTTTGATTGGAATAACCCTCTGCATATAAGAATTATAAAATTTGGAAAAGTATATCTATATGTATATTCATCATCTTCTATATTCACCAAACAACTTGAAGGCAGAAGAGAATGAACAAAAGCAAGCAAGAATTATAGATTATGATATGCTTGAAAGATGAGTATAACAGGTGAAATTTGCTATTTTTAAGCTCTTTGCTGGAGGTCATACTCAAACCTACCTGAGGCTCTAAAGGAAGAAAGCCACTGGCTTACTGGCTTGAGCTGTCGGAGAACAGAGTTTGGGAACATAGCCAGAAAATTAGCATTAAATTCTGAAAGAAAGGGACTAAGAGTGGTTCAGCCCCTAAATCAGCATATAAAATTCATGCAAATTCTTAGCTATGTGCTAACCTGGCTAAACTAGCTGGCATATGGGGAAGAAATATGTCCTATAGGACTCAACCAAAAACAACAAACAAGCAACAACAAAAAAGCAGCATCTGGAAGCTGAAAGAGCCGTACAGAGGTAACAGATTATGGTCTTTGCAAAAATACAGAGTTTGGAGTTAGAATCCAGACAAGTTACCTGATTTTCCATGAAAAGAAATCACTCATCACAGTAATATAGCAGTATCTATATTTACAACTTATTTATTAGTCATAGTTTGTAGTATATGAAAAAATAAATGTGAAAAAGCAAAAATGTTATTTATTTTCAAGAAAAAAGCAGCTAATATAAATTGATGTTGCAAAACCCAGATGTTCCATTTAGCAGAAAAGGACTTTAAAGCAGCTATTTATAAATATTTTAAGGACATTAAGGAAGATACATGTATAATGAATAAAATGATGAAAAATCTCAGTTGAGATTTGGAAACAAAATGAATATGTCTAGAACTTAAATATCCAATAGCTACAATGAAAAACGATTTATCATATTGAAGATGGCAAGAAAAAGAATATACTTGAAGACATATTAACAGAAAGCATCAATGTGAAGAACAGAGAAAAAAAAATGAACAGTGCCTTAGAGACATGTGAGCAGTAATAAGTAGTTTAACATACATGAAACTGGAGTCTCAGAAGTAGAGGAGAAAGAGATTGGGCAGAATAAACAGAATTTAAGTTCTCTTGCATAGGACCTGAGTATGTCTTATTCACAGTTGTATCCCAGCACCCAGGGCAGTGTATATTGTACAAGCATATATTTAACATGACCGACATTTTGATGAATATATCAGTAAGCCTCAGGACCTGAGAAAATACATTGTTTAAGTACTTGCTTATGAAGTTATGGTGAATAATTGAGTGAATGATATATGTAGGGATGCTGGTAAATTGTGGTAGTAGATGGAGTCCACTAATGTCTCACTCTTTAGAATGTAAAAACTGGAATACTGGGTGCCGTGGAGAATTATTTTGATTAATTCATGGTTCCAAGTAATTGGCTGTCTAGGCTCTCTAGATTTTTTTTTTTTTCAATTGGCTTTGCAGTGACCAGCTTTATTTTCATCTCATGTTCTATTTCTTAGGTCTAAGCTAGGTGCCAAAATTCAAGTGTATCATTAATTATTGGGTAGCATTAGCTTTCTGGTCAATAGATTGACATTCAAATTGCATTATCTGGACATGCTTGGGTCAAGGACTTACAAGGCAAAATGAGTTAAATATGGAGTAGGGATACTGTATAAGGGAAGAGACTGACAGGACTAAATATGATGTCTTACTGTCCTCACATTGAAGATTTGGGATCCTTACTTGAACTGAATTCAAGAGCTGTTTTTGAGCTGTGGACATTTCTAAGTGCATGCATGTGAGGGCTGGAAAGATATGGTTAATCAGCATTTTTGTGCCTCCATCTCTGAGCAAACTCATGCTAGAGTAGTCATAGTCCAAAAGAATACATGGCATTTCCAATGGGAATCAGGTGAATATAGGATAACTGAAAGTTTTGAGAGGAGCATACACATTTTTTTTTTTTTTTTTTTGAGAGGGCGTCTCACTCTGTCACCAAGGCTGAATGCAGTGGTGTGATCTTGACTCACTGCAGCCTCCGCCTCCTGGGTTCAAGTGATTCTTCTGCCTCAGCCTCCCGAGTAGCTGGGATTATAGGCACCCACTACCACACCCAGTTAAATTTTGTATTTTTAGTAGAGACAGGGTTTTGCCATGTTGACCAGGCTGGTCTTGAACTTCTGACTTCAGGTGATCCACCCGCCTCAGCCTCCCGAAGTGCTGGGATTACAGGCATGAGCCACTGTGCCTGGCTGGCTCTATTTTTAATACATTGAGAATTTAACCACTTAACACAGTATTCTCTGTTACCATTGTCATGTAAGTCATCATCTCCCTCTAAGATTATTTTAGTAACCTCTAACTACCTGCTTCCACCTTTGCCCCACTAAAGAGTATACTTCACATGTCAGCCAGATGTTTCAGCTATGAGTCAGATGATGTTAAGCCTCTACTCAAGCCTCCAGTAGCAGGTATACTGTTTCCTCTGGGTTTATGCCCTGGCTCTTGCTTCTTGCTGGAAGATTTTTTTCACCAGATACCCACATGACTCACTCCCTTCCTTTTTTTCATTCCAATGACATCTTTTCAGTGATGTGTTTCTTGACCACTCTATTTAAAATGGAAACCCCTATTCCTGATTCTTCATGTCCTCTTTCCCTGTTTACTGTTCTCCAAAGTATTTGTATCATCTGATAACCTGTATAACATATGATTTTGGCTATTGTCTTTTTCTCCTCAATGGAATGCAGTCATCATGGAGACAAAGAGTTTTATTTCTGTTTTATTTTTTATTTACTTGTTTTTAGAGAAGGGGTCTCATTCTGCCACTTAGGCTGGAGTGCAGTGGTGCGATAATAGCTCACTTGAGCCTTGAACTCTTGGGCTCAAACGATCTTTCTGCCTCATCTTTCCAAGTAGCTGACATGCTCCGCCACGCCCAGCTACCTTTTTTTTTTTTTTTTTTTTTTTTTTTTCTTTTTTTTTTTTTTTTTTTTTTTGATAGAGATAGAGTTTTGCTATGTTGCCTAGGCTGGTCTTGAACTCCTGGGCTAACGTGATCCTCATGCCTCAACCTCTTGAGTTGCTGGGATTACAAGCGTGAGCCTCCATGCCCACAGAGTTTGTTTCATATAGTACTATATTGTTATTAGAACAGTACCTGGCAAATATAGGAGCCCCACATATATATATTTTGAATGTATGAATAAATGAAATAACTATTTTTTAAATTACCAAAGGGCATTTTGCTTTAGAGATTACTTTGCCATATTGTATTTGCCCAGAGTAGTTTTTCTATCTATATACTTACTTTCAGTCTTTCAGTGTTGATATGGTTTGAGGATGATCCTTTTAAAACATATTGCTGGATTTTTGTTGTTATTTTCCAATCTGAGAGTCTTTGCCTTTAATCAGTGAATTTAATTTATTTACTTTTGCTGTAGCTACTGATATACTTGCATTTATTGACCTCACTTTTATGTTCTATTGACCTCACTTTTACGTTGTTTCTTTTATTTCTTAATTCTTGCCTTTTGTGTAAACTCTTTAAATCACTTTTTCTTTATTTTCTTTTTGTTTGGGAAGATATGCATTGTACTTATTTCTGTAGTTTTATCTTGTTTATTTCTGTCTGTTAAATTTTAACGGCCATACTTGAATTACATAGTGTGAATATTGTCTCTCAGTCTGGTTTGCTTTCTCATTCTATTAATAGTATTATTTAAAATGCAGCTTATAATTTTTAAATTTTAATAATAGTATTTTTACTATCCATTTTTGTTGTGTATACTTATACCAATATCACACTGTCTTCTTTTTGTTCCCTCTGAATGGTAAGCCCCTAGAAGTAAGAAAATTTTTTGTATTATTGATCTTTGTATTCCTAGTGCAGATGCACTAGTGCATAGATGCCTAGTGCAGGTTTATTTGGTAACGCTTGGTTCATAGTCAGTAAACACGTTTGGTATACTGAATTGAGAGAGGAATATAGTTCAAAGACTTGTCAAGAAATTTTCAGACTTTCCATTTTTGTCATTTGATCTCCTCATTTTATTGTTCTGGAAACTGAGGACCAGATAAATTACATGCTATATTGATGCTTATATAGCTAATTAAATGTTTGAACTGGAATCAGAATCCAGGAATTCTTATGGATAGTTGTTTTTTACTAACCAATTTGGCCATGATTATTGCTTTTTAGTTGAGATAAAAAAGTGCAAATAATATTTAAAAATGGTAAAATTTTTATTGGGAACACCTTTTTTAGGAGCTACTTCAGCATTTTCAGGTATTAATACCATTGTGTGTTAGTGTGATTCTCTATAGCTTTTTGAAAATCATTTTCATTTTGGCACAGTGGCAAGTAGAAAAGATAAATGCCAAAAAGGGACAGAATGATGTCATCTTGGAAGCAAAGAAGCATAAATTGTGTGCACCAGACACAAACTGATTCCTCATTTTTATACTTGAGCAAAACATATTACCATGAATTATTAAAATTATTTCCCTATCTGATTATTGGAGTTAGAACTGAATCTCATGTTCTTTTCAGGACAATGTATAATGGAGGCAAGTTGCTGAAATAATTTAGCTATTTCATGTTCACTTGGTATGATGGTTAGTTTTATGTGTCAACTTCACTGGAGTGCCCAGGTGTTTGGTCAAACATTATTCTGGGTGTGACTGGAAGGGTGTTTCTGGGTGAAATAAACATCTGGATGGTAGACTGAGTGGAGCAGGTTGCAGTGCTTCAGGTAGATGGGTACCATACAAACGGAGGCCTGAATTCAGGGGAAAAAAAAAAGCTGACCTTCTCACACATAAAAAGAAGTTTCTCCTGCCTGACTGCTTTGAACTGGGTAGGAATTTTTTTTTTCTGCCTTGAGACTCCAACTGAAATATCAATTTTTCTGGTTCTCAAGCCTTTGGACTTGGACTAGCTACACCATTGGCTCTTCTGGGTCTCCAGCTTTGTGACTGCAGATCTTTTAAGCTTCCACAATCTACTGAACCCCAGTTCCAATTCCTTATAAGAAATTTCTTTTCTCTCTCTCTCTCTCTCTCTCTCCCCCCCCTCCCTCTCTCTCTCTCTCCCCCGCTTCCTTCCCTCCTCTTTCTGTTTTCCTGGAGAATCCTAACTAATGCATTTAATGATTGCAGTTTTGAATACTGTATTCTAAAACATTTCTACTCATCAAACAGTTCCACAACAGGGGCAAATCTAGGTGTGCCTAGATAGTTAATTGAACTTCCTTAGATAAATACATGTGGAGAAGTATGATTGGGGTGCTTCCAAAAATAGAAACGCATCCTTTTAAAATTCTAAATAAAAATATAATTACCAAGTAATTCCTCTTGATTAGCACCTCTGTTCTCATAAGCTAGGAGTTTGTGATAATGTTAGAAGAATGACACTTAGTCAAAAGTTCAAGTGATATGCCACAAGTATAAGCAGTACAATCCGGATCTCTTCAATTAAGTACGTTTAGCAGCAGGTGGGAGGTTATTTTTCTCCATAGAAATAAAGTGAGTATCTTTCCTAATGATAAATTGATTATTTTCTTAACAGCCTATCCAAAATAGAAACCTTACCTATAAGGTCCTAATATCTAATGTTTTATTCTTCTGTGTATCCTATTGAATAAGTTATTCATAAATAATTTCACTTTAATAAGATTAATGGATTCTTCTTTTGTATTATGCCAAAGAGTTATTCATAGACAACAAATACCCTCACACCACTGAGAGGAAATGGCTATTTAAGCTGAGTTTTTGTGTGTGTGTGTGTGTGTGTATGTGTGTGTGTTTTTTTCCAACTCCCAAGTGACTGAATTGGATTAACATTGACAGATTCTTAGCATAGGTAGATCTGGTTTAGTGGACAATCTATTGATAAGTATTCTGAGAGTATGGCTGGGATTTTCTTCAACGTTTTCATCAGCCTCGGGCCTGTTGTGTCATGTTGTGGGAAAAACGTGTAGGCTTAGGGGACTGTTTTGAAGGTCAAGGTCATCTGATTTTAGTACAGCCCTACCTCCAACAGATAATAGACTCTTAATAGTAGACAACTTTTTTTTTCTTGCTTAGGATGACTTACTTTATGAAATTTTCTGTTGAAATTTTCTGTAATTTCATATTAAGTATATGATTCCCAATAATTTCTAAGCTTTATTCTGAGACCCATATTCTGCCTACTATCTTGAACTTTTCTGAGATTCAGCACAGTACTTTCTCTTGTCAGTTCTTGGAAATTGTATTCATGTCCAACAATGCACATATAATTATTTATAAATGGTTTTTAAGTAACCTTGATGTCAAAATGAAGTATTCAATCCAGGAAGCATTTGTTGGTCAGCTACTCTATGGCAAAAAACCCATCTTTTGCCCTGGCAAGACCAAGTTGAGTAAGATTCATTTACTGATTTCAAAAAGATGATAGTGTGTTGGAAATGGTGGAGTGGTTTGATTGGAATAACCCTCTGCATATAAGAATTATAAAATTTGGAAAAGTATATCTATATGTATATTCATCATCTTCTATATTCACCAAACAACTTGAAGGCAGAAGAGAATGAACAAAAGCAAGCAAGAATTATAGATTATGATATGCTTGAAAGATGAGTATAACAGGTGAAATTTGCTATTTTTAAGCTCTTTGCTGGAGGTCATACTCAAACCTACCTGAGGCTCTAAAGGAAGAAAGCCACTGGCTTACTGGCTTGAGCTGTCGGAGAACAGAGTTTGGGAACATAGCCAGAAAATTAGCATTAAATTCTGAAAGAAAGGGACTAAGAGTGGTTCAGCCCCTAAATCAGCATATAAAATTCATGCAAATTCTTAGCTATGTGCTAACCTGGCTAAACTAGCTGGCATATGGGGAAGAAATATGTCCTATAGGACTCAACCAAAAACAACAAACAAGCAACAACAAAAAAGCAGCATCTGGAAGCTGAAAGAGCCGTACAGAGGTAACAGATTATGGTCTTTGCAAAAATACAGAGTTTGGAGTTAGAATCCAGACAAGTTACCTGATTTTCCATGAAAAGAAATCACTCATCACAGTAATATAGCAGTATCTATATTTACAACTTATTTATTAGTCATAGTTTGTAGTATATGAAAAAATAAATGTGAAAAAGCAAAAATGTTATTTATTTTCAAGAAAAAAGCAGCTAATATAAATTGATGTTGCAAAACCCAGATGTTCCATTTAGCAGAAAAGGACTTTAAAGCAGCTATTTATAAATATTTTAAGGACATTAAGGAAGATACATGTATAATGAATAAAATGATGAAAAATCTCAGTTGAGATTTGGAAACAAAATGAATATGTCTAGAACTTAAATATCCAATAGCTACAATGAAAAACGATTTATCATATTGAAGATGGCAAGAAAAAGAATATACTTGAAGACATATTAACAGAAAGCATCAATGTGAAGAACAGAGAAAAAAAAATGAACAGTGCCTTAGAGACATGTGAGCAGTAATAAGTAGTTTAACATACATGAAACTGGAGTCTCAGAAGTAGAGGAGAAAGAGATTGGGCAGAATAAACAGAATTTAAGTTCTCTTGCATAGGACCTGAGTATGTCTTATTCACAGTTGTATCCCAGCACCCAGGGCAGTGTATATTGTACAAGCATATATTTAACATGACCGACATTTTGATGAATATATCAGTAAGCCTCAGGACCTGAGAAAATACATTGTTTAAGTACTTGCTTATGAAGTTATGGTGAATAATTGAGTGAATGATATATGTAGGGATGCTGGTAAATTGTGGTAGTAGATGGAGTCCACTAATGTCTCACTCTTTAGAATGTAAAAACTGGAATACTGGGTGCCGTGGAGAATTATTTTGATTAATTCATGGTTCCAAGTAATTGGCTGTCTAGGCTCTCTAGATTTTTTTTTTTTTCAATTGGCTTTGCAGTGACCAGCTTTATTTTCATCTCATGTTCTATTTCTTAGGTCTAAGCTAGGTGCCAAAATTCAAGTGTATCATTAATTATTGGGTAGCATTAGCTTTCTGGTCAATAGATTGACATTCAAATTGCATTATCTGGACATGCTTGGGTCAAGGACTTACAAGGCAAAATGAGTTAAATATGGAGTAGGGATACTGTATAAGGGAAGAGACTGACAGGACTAAATATGATGTCTTACTGTCCTCACATTGAAGATTTGGGATCCTTACTTGAACTGAATTCAAGAGCTGTTTTTGAGCTGTGGACATTTCTAAGTGCATGCATGTGAGGGCTGGAAAGATATGGTTAATCAGCATTTTTGTGCCTCCATCTCTGAGCAAACTCATGCTAGAGTAGTCATAGTCCAAAAGAATACATGGCATTTCCAATGGGAATCAGGTGAATATAGGATAACTGAAAGTTTTGAGAGGAGCATACACATTTTTTTTTTTTTTTTTTTGAGAGGGCGTCTCACTCTGTCACCAAGGCTGAATGCAGTGGTGTGATCTTGACTCACTGCAGCCTCCGCCTCCTGGGTTCAAGTGATTCTTCTGCCTCAGCCTCCCGAGTAACTGGGACTACAGGTTTGAGCCACCATGCCTGGCTAATTTTTGTATTTTTAGTGGAGACGGGATTTCACCATGTTGGTCAGGCTGGTCTCGAACTCCTGGCCTCATGATCTGCCCGCCACAGCCTCCCAAAGTGCTGGGATCACAGGCGTGAGCCACCATGCCTGGCCGCATACACATTCTTAAAAATAAACTAGCAATATAAAATTTGTAAAGGAAAGTGATTTCTTGGGAGTGAGGGGGTGAGGTTATATCTGTGGTCTAGTTCTACTCAGGATTTCAAAGATCCACTCTAATGATAGATAAAACAAACTCAAATATTTTGTGGTGCATTTGGTATGCAAGAAAGAAAAAAATTCATCCATATAGTAGAATGAAAGTAACACTTGGCCTGGAGCTAGGTGACTTCAGCCACGTACTTGTTTTTCCCCTAACCAATTGTGTGACTTTGTGTAATCATGTCCTCTCACTGAAATTACGTTCCTCCTGCGTAACATATGGGTTTCTTAAGTCCCTTTCAGTTTTGTGAGACAACGGAAAAAGATATTATAAGGATTTGCAATTATTTTCCGTAATGAGAAATTACTCCAAGGACTGTTTCTGTTCTCGTGTGCACACCAAAACCAACATCATTATGTTTAAGCAAAAGCATATATGACTAAGTTATTTCATTGATTAATCTTGTGACTATCTGGTATACTGAATATTTGAGGGAAGAGGTACAAACACATTTAGAAGCAGGAAGCCTAAAGAGTTTGGAGATATATTAGGGAATGTCTTTTTTCCTCTGTTCTATTGCTGTGGTATTTCTTTGCAGATATGAGTTGTTATTTACTAATTCAATAAATGTTCATTGAGCACCTACTATGTACCAGGCACTGTTTTAGATGCTGGGAACAGAGTGCAAATGGCTGCCCTGATGGCAATTGTGGTCTGGGACTACTCATTTTTGTGATCCATCTTGTTTAATGTCATTAATTGATCCTCAATCCTTTAAAAAATAAATTCCAATATTAACACAAACTAGGGAAAATATTTTGTACTGAATAAAGAAATATCCTGCTTGGGAAATACAATGGCAGGAGACAAATTTGCCTTCAAGGAATCTGAGAGGATAGAATTCTATAAGCCCTGAATTGTATTTTGTGCCTTTAGGTGGAAAGCGCCAACACATTCAAAGCCAAATCCATCCAAAGTCACCCATTTTTATATAAAGCCATCTAGCACAGACACAACCATCATATGTTACAATTTTCCTGCCAAAAAAATTAATTGGCTCAGGCTAACTTTGAATTCATCCAAGATTTGCACAAAACTTGCTGAAAGGTTTGTCTACCTCAAGAAAACTTTTCATGAACCCAGTTCCAAGTTTCAAATTTTTATAAAAACCTGAAACCAAGGAAGATTTTCTTGGTTTTCTGTTTGGTGCAGAGGTACTGCAAGCTCTAATTATGGGGCCTCAAGGGAATACAAAGAAAGTGAGACACAAAAAGAAAAATCTCTGAAACAGGTAATTAAGGAGGAAAACACGTCAGGGAAACAAATAGGAATCAGAAGTTTAATTTGAAATTATAAAATTATTGATAATATATTTACATGGCAAATGTTCATATGGTATAATGCCACTTAATCAGTATGCATTTCTAGGTGCATTTTATTGCTAAAAGTGAGTAATTTTCGGAATGAATGCCAAACCTATACAGAGGGTGATCCATAAATAGAAAATACAGATCAGAGCATTCTCTCTACTGCCCTCAACCCTGCAAATTTCACATTTTTCCCTTGTTTACTGACATTCAAAGATGAGTTAGCATAAAATAAAAAGTAATTCCATTGGAAACGTCATTTGAGTCATATAGAGGGCATACTGTAAAGTTTAAATGATCAAATTAATTTGCGTTTGGGAAACTTAATCAACAGAATTGGTCTCAATATTTGATTTTAGTCTTTTTATTCAAAATGATGCCTGGTAATCAAATTGTATTATTACATTTTTCCTACTTACCCTTAGTTTTAGGTCAAAGTATATCAAGAGAGTTGACTCAGGTTGCTCTTGTTCTTGACTCTGGCTTCATAAGATATTTTAAATGTAAAGACATTTGAACTGTTTTTATTTTAAAGAAAAGCTTATTTATTTTTAAGAGAAGCTTGATTCCTATAAGTGTTGCTTTGAAACTGAAGCCCCTTTGGGTTTCTCGTTGAAATGGAAACGTCTGTGAATATGCTGTTGTTTCACTACTGAAGTAGGTTTTGAGCACCTGCTATATGCTCACTCATAGGTGATGTATAAACTCAAGAATCTTCTCATTTAACACAACATGAGAACAATGATAAAGCATAAAAGTACATGTTAAATTATGTTGAACATACACATGGTTTAAACAAAAATTAGAGAAAGAATGGGTAGTATAATTGAAGATGGTTGCAGTTTATCTGGATGGTAAGGATATATATGGCTTGGAAGGGAGTAAGACACTAAGCCAAGAAAATGGTATGGTTAAAGGGAAGAATTAAGGAAGAAGTAGTATTAAGGAGGAACCAAAGAATTAAGAAGGATCATATGGACTGACATGAACATACTTACTAAAGTCATTTTTGTCTGCTTAAGAAGTGTCTGAATTTCAATAGAGTACACTTGGTGCATTTGGTAAGATGGGGGAGCCATTGTGGGTTTGACGGCAAAACATAAAAAATTAGTCTTTGGTTGATTGGTCTTTTGTTTTCTAATCTTTTAATAGTCATTTATGCTTTTTGATGATATATGCCAATGAGAGATAGACAGAAGCAGTTTAAAGAACATTTCATGAAGGAGAAATGTAGTAGGGAGTAAAGAAGTGTATCTCTGAAGGCACATGTCTGCTTCTGTGCTGTTTCTGACAATTAGTGGCTGTATAGCCTTAGCCAATTTACTGTTCATGTAAAAAATGAGCAAAATGGACAAACCTCATAGTTTTTTTTAATGAAGAATAAAGTTGTTAATGCATGCAGAGCCTTACATCTTATATATAGAATATACCCATATCTTAGCTATTATATTGTGATTAATATATCATCTGCTTGAATCAAGTAACTTGGTTTAGTTGTTACAGATACCTGCCCTTGAGCAAGTCACTTAACCTCTCAACTTCACTTATCTCAAAAGTAAAATAGGAAAGGTTGTAAAAGTACCTACCTCAAGGTAGAATTAAAGAATTATATATGTGATAGCACATTGTACATTATAAAGCACTATGCCAATATATATTTTTGACTGTAACTGATTTATGACCTTGGCATCCATAGCCTTCTCAAATGGAGGAAATTATTGAGAATAAATACAACTAGAATGAATCTCAAAATATCCCAAAGTTTAATCGAATTGTAATAAAATTACAAGTTAGTGATCTAAAAGGGATGAGCCAATGCCAATATTATCTGTTTACAAATGTTTGTCTCTCATTTGACCATAAAACTCTTGAGGGCAGAAACTATTTTTCAATTTTGTTTTCTAAACGCCTGTCCAAGGCCTGGCTTATGAACTGGCATGTATTAATTAACTTATAGGTACAAAAAGGAAGCGTATTTGCAATCAAGACTGTGACCCAAGTTAGGAATATAGGGTCACTGTTACCAGGAGGTATCTTCCTCTGTCAAAGCAGAGTCTTAATTCTAAGGGTGACCATGCCATAAATTTTCTATAATAACTCAGAAGACAGAAATTATAAATGATAGAAGAATCACTTCTTAGGTTTAGTCCAAATCACTTTGACCTTCTTATTATATGAGTGATTTTTTGAAAAATAGTGTGTTTATTTCAAATAAAAGAGATTATCATGAGATTTCAAAAAGACAGCTAAGAGCACAGATACTATGGCTGTATGAGAATGATGCATTTTAGATCTGCACATTTACTAAGGAGATATAAGCAATGCTTTCACATGCATATGATTTTGGAAGGTTAAAATTTCAATGAGAATTAAGGTTCTAAATTTGGCTCATTCAAGATGGCACCTTGAAGTAAAACTTTTACTATTATCAAAATGCCCACAAGAAAGCCTCAGGGGCTTGAAAAGAATGTCTAATATTTATATTATCTGATATTCAGTATGTCATTTTTTTCTTTTTTTAACCTGAATATACCTTTCCCTCCTAAATATCATTAATAAAAAAATTGGATATTAACATAGTCTTTAATAATAATATGTTGATTGAGGGCATGAGCATTTCAGAGAGTAAATAGAAGAGAAACAGTGCAGTCTCAATTTAAGTTTAATATAAATTAAAGAATAGCCCATTGGAAGTAGAATTTCTTCTCTAAACTAAATTGGCTTTCTAAGGGTGGTGGTTGTTCTCTCTCTTCATGCATGTGCGACCTTAGTGTTATGAGATGAAGGGTGTGAAAGTTCTGGGTTGTGCCTCTTTTCACAATGCTGTGTGCTCCCTTCCTTGCTGGCTCATCTCTATTTGTCCTTTAAATGGTTGCTTCGGGCATCATCTCCCACAAGACTTTCTTGATTTTACTTGCTGGTTTATGACTTCTCTCTAAGCTCCTGAAGAACTCTGTCTTAGTCAATTCAGTCTCCTGCAACAAAAGTACCATATGATGGATGGTTTAAACAACAGAATGTTATTTCTTACCCTTCTGGAGTTTGGAAAGTCAGAGATCAGAGTCCATGGTTGGGTTCTGATGGGAACCTTCCTCCTGGTTTGCAGTCAGCCATCTTCTCCTTATGTCCTTACATAGTGGATAGAGAGAGAGAGCGAGAGCAGAAGCAAGCATATTAGTGTTCTTATAAGGCTATAAGTCCCATCATCAACCTCACTTCACTCCATCATGCCCTAATTAACTCCTAAAGGCTCACCTCCATCCTCATCCCCTAAGATGCCCTCACCTCCATCCTCATGCCATAACTACCTCCTAAAGGCTGCATTTCCACATACCATCACACTGGCTTTCAATATATGAATTTGTGGAGGAGACACATGCAGTCCATAGCATACCTTGTCATCTCTATTGTTGTACTTACCTTATTGACTTGAATTTGCCTATTTATGCATATCTCATATACTAGAACCTTAGGTCTTCAAGTACAAAGGTTATGTCTTATTCATCTTTGTAGCACAATGTTTAGTATGAAATAGATATTCCTTAAATGTTGAAATTGGTAGAAAAGTTACATTGATACTAATTGTGATGTAGCAGTAGTCAAAATCAAGTTGTACTTCTTTTCAGACTTCTTTTACTTCAACAAATTATTACTTAGTAGACTTTTCAGAACATAATAGAATTTGTTTATCCTCATTCCCTAGTGTGAAATTCAGAGCTTGTAAAATTTAAGCATGTCTTTACAATTCAAACTTATTTGCATAAGTTTATGTAACGAATGACAAATGACCTCAGATGATAAAAGTGAAAAAAATTTATTCATTTGCTTTTTACCCTTTCTAGGCATTAAATAGAACCTTTTAAAAGTAAAGACATATATAAATCATGCCTACACTACTTGAATTATGTGAGTATATGTGTATAATGTATGTAAATAAGTATTTGCAAATGCATATATATGCAATTTTAATATAGTGGGTTAAGAAAGTCATTAATTTAGCAAAGAGCAGTTTAGTACAGCCAACTTTTTTCTTTTTAATGCACAGGGCTTACAACCAGACAGATATGGGCTTAAATTTTGAGTCTATAACTTATCATCTGTGTGATTTTGGACAAGTTATTTAACTTGTCTCATCCTCAAAATCTCTCACATATAGTGTGGAGACAACAATATGTAGCTTGCAAAATTTTGTTATGATTGATGGGGTATTATATTTAAAGTGCTTAAGATAATTCCTGCCATTTATTAATACCAAATGGCCAATAACTGGTGGTCTTGTTTTTATGGTTATTGTTGTTAAATCAAGTTTAACCTAAAGCTGCCTCCTTACCTATTTTAAGTTCAACATAAATGATTCTCTGTACGTAATGAACTGTAACCTAATTGGATGGCTAAATTAGACTAACCTACTCTTGTGCCAATCACTGAGTTTTGGCCAGTTGAAAGTGGCCAACTATTCAAACCACGTTCAAATAAGGCAAATGCCCAGCTGTGACCAATCTAGCTATTTCTGTACCTTACTTCCCTTTTCTGTACATCACATTCCTTTTTCTGTCCATAAATCTTCCACTCCATGGCTATGCTTGAATCTCTCTAGCTCTGTTTCAGGAGGCTGTTTGATTCAGGAATTGTTCTTTGCTCAATTAAACTTTTTAAATTTAATGTGTCTAAGGTTTTTTTTTTTTTTTTTTTTTTTTTTTTTTTTACACTGTCATAAGCAAGAATAGCAAGCAATTTCATAATTTTCATAATTTTATTTTTCTTCACTGCCTTTAGTTTCTTCATCTGTCAGATAGTAATCATAACTCAACCTCATTGGTGGTTAGGAAGGTCAAGTATGATAAGGTCTCTGAAAATACTTTGTAAAATGTAAAGTGTTATTACACAAAATAAACTAACACTTTAATTTTGCTTTTATTTTAAAGAGGTGGAATGCTGGCTAGAGACAAAGTAATGTTTAAAAATGCTACTGAATTGTAGTTCTATACGTTACAAAACAACCACTCTAAATTTCCTGTCTCACTTCATTTTCAATTTTTAGTATTTGGTAACCAGGACTCCTTTGGTTTCCTTCATTGCTCAGTGTGTGGGAGACCTAATCAGTATTGAAGCAGGTTCCACCAATTAATTGGAAGAAGCACTTGTCTCTCTTTCTGATTGTGTAAAAGACATTAGGCTTTGTTTTATCAGTTTAAACAGGTTTGCTACATGACTGCATCTTCGAAAGTGCCAATAAGTGCATTTAGACTTAAAAAAATTATGCCCAAGTGAAGGTTTATTTCTTCCTGTTAAACATTCTTTCCAAATATGCATATGTCATTTTCTGTCTTATCTCTAATCTTTCAGTAAAACTTGGTTTAGTCCTTTGAACTCTTCTTGAATTCATTCTTCTTTCTGGTGTTGATATTTATATAATTATACTAAGCCTGAGAATTTCAACTTGAACTTCTACTTTGAAAAACTACAGCCCTAGTTATTTTCAGGAGTTGTTTTTTCCTCCCAGAGTTTAATAGCGCAATTTAGTGTCCTTTACAGGTTTGTTGAAAATATCATGTAACAAAAAGCCAACAGATGTTATATGTATACTTGTTTCTGAACAAGAAAATTCTCAGAAACTGGAAAGTAGCTTTAGAATTATTATTGACTATTTCTTAGTAATTCTCTTCCAGACTTCTCAGGATATCATAACATAATTTTTATTATCCAATTTTCAATAGCATCTACTTCCCATATATTTGTACATGAGGCATAAAATCAATAAAATCTTGACTTTACTTCCTTAACCATTATTAAATACTCCTCCTTGAATTGCCAGACTGGGTTCTTATGCGTTCACTCTTTAATGGAGCAGGTCCTCCATTGGTCAAATTTTCATGCCTTTCCAAAGTACCAAGTCCAAAGATGTAGACTGTGGAGACCCCCGAATGTGAATTCCCAGTTGTTTACAAAAAAATTCAAGAAAGATCTCTTACTGATATTACAGGAGAGCTGAATCCCCAAACTGGGGCTTCATCCAGGAAAGAATTCAACAATAATCTAGTGTTGTTAGCAATCTTTTACTGAACTGTACTGCTTCTTCCAAAGCAGAGCTAACTCATAGGCAGCGTGCCTAGAGTCAATAAGGTATGAGCTTTTCGCAACTCTATTTATACTCAGGCAAACTCACTTTCAATTACATGCAAATTAAGGGATAAGTCAGTGCAAATTGACGGGGGCAGGGTATTTAGAAATTTCTAGAAAAGAGACAGTAATTTTTAGAACATTGCCATGGAAAGAGGTGGTAACTTCTGGGTCATTGCCAAGGCTTTTGTAAATTGTCATAGCATTGGTGGGAGTATCTTATGCTAATGAGCAATGGGACAGTTAGCGATAGCTTTCTTTGCCAACTACTGGTTCCTTTCCATTTCTTCACTTCATCCCTTCTGGACCAGATACTGTTTTGGTCAGTAGTATTGTGACCGGAAGACAGGTCCTGCTGGTCTCCTACCATTATTGCACTACTGGGGAGGCCATAGTGAAGAGCGTGAACTTTCTACTTGGGTAAAATAGATTTAGAAAGTGGCGGACATTGTGCCAAACTGAGTTTCCGTTTCACTGTCTGTAAAATAAGCACAGTAGTGCCTATTTTATAAAGTCAGTTCATTATGAAATTAAATATGACAATTAATGTAGACTCTTATTATTGCTATGATTATTGTTTGTCCGTAAAAAAAAACACCACAGTAAAGTGGGATTTCTGTGTACTCTTGGGTAGTTCTAAAATCCAGCATTCCCCAAGAGGCATTTGCATCAGTTAGAGTTGCTTTTGGCTCCAAGTAATGGGAATCCCAACTGTTCTGGCCTTTGTAAACCAGGGTTCATTTTTTACCCTACAAAATAGTCTGGAGGTAGACAATTGTTGATATTGGTTTAGAAGCTTAATGAGTCAGAGTTCATATCTCTCAAAAATCTCTTGTATATTTCCTCTTGTTGCAAGAAGGTTGTTGTAGCCCCAGATATCACAAAGATGCAAAAATCCTTAATAAAATATCATCAAGGTAAATAAATTCAGTAGTCTATAAAAACAATGAAACATCATGACTAAGTATTATTTTTCAGCAATATTTTTATATGATGTAGTGTACAATGATAAATTTAAGTGACCATATTATAAACATTAAAAAAAGTATAGAATCTTAATACATGTACAAAAGCATTTGACAAAATTAAACACTTAGCAAACCAGGATATAAAAGAAAACCTCCTCAATCAAATACAATCTCCACCAAAATCTCCAGATACATCATACTTAATGATGAAACATTAAATACTAATCCTCTAACATTGAGAATAAGTCAAGGATGTTTATTCCTATGATTTTATTAAAATTGCAGGGGAAGTCTTAGGCAGTAAAATAATGGAATAAAAAAGAAATAAAAGTCATATAGATAGGAAAGGAAGAAATAAACAGTTCCTATTCACAGATGATATAATTCTTTATGTAGAAAGTCTTAAGAAATCAACCATAAAGCTGCTAGAACTAATATGTAAATTTACCAAGATCCCAAGACACAAAGACACATAAAAATCAATTGCATTTCTGTATACTAGCAATGAAAAATTGGAAAAACAGCATCATTTATGATGGCATCAAGACATGAAATACTCAGAGAAAAATTTAACAAGATATGTATTTATCCAAGAGAAATGGAAATGTATATTCCCAGAAACATTAGCACATGAACGTTCATCACTGCTTTATTCACAATACTCACAAACTGGAAACAATCCAAATGTTTGTCAGCTGGTGAATAGGTAAACAAATTGTGATATATCCAAACAATGTACTGTTATCTGGCAACGAACAGGGACGAACTTCTAGTGTACTCGACAACATGGATAAACATCACAGACATTATTTATTTATTTTTTTGAGACAGAGTTTCATTCTTGTTGCCTAGGCTGAAGTGCAATTGTGTGATCTCAGCTCACTGCAATCTCTGTCTCCTGGGTTCAAGCAACTCTGCCTCAGCCTACCAAGTAGCCAGGATTACAGGCACCTGCCACCAAGCCTGGCTAATTTTTTTGTATTTTTAGTAGACACGAAGCTTTACCATATTGGCCAGGCTGGTCTCGAACTCCTGACCTCAGGTGATCCACCCACCTTGACCTTCCAAAGTGCTGGGATTACAGAAGTGAGCCACCGTGTCAGGTCCACAGACATTATACTAAGTAACAGAAATCATACACAACAGAGTACATACTATGTGGATATAGATTTACACAAAGCAGATCAGTCATTGTTTGGGATGAGAAATATTGGGTGTTTTGACTATGAGTGGTACAAAAGAACTTTTTGGGGTGATGGAAATGTTTATATATTTTGATTATGGTTATAGTTGTAAAAATTCATTGAAAGGTTGACTTTTTCTGTGTGTAAATTTTACCTCAATAAGAATGGTGTAACCTTTCTAGTCACAGTTATTCATAGAAAATGTTCCAGATAGAAAGTGAGGGGGTGATGGTCCATCACTAACTGGAAATGATACAACTGTCCTCAGAAGGTAGTGGGTTAATACTGGTGCCTACATGCTAATCAGAACCTGTTGAGTCTCTTAAGAGAACAAAACACCGAAAGGCAAAATTCTGAAGTGAATGAAAATATGTGCAATTTACAATCAAATAAAAATGCTGTAGGCATAAAGCCAAAGAATATTCTTAGATTGGACTTTGTTTAGCTTTCTAAATTTAACCAGCTGGAATTCTTTAAGTACATCCTTATTCAACATTTTGAAGTGAAGTATGTGCTTTTTATATTAAAAGATTGTACTTTCTCTGAAATATATAGGAAAGTACATTTTTCTTTGTAATAAAGAATATGATGGCTTATTATAGGTTTGATATATAGTGAGCACAGATTGCAAACTCCACCCACCTCCCAACATTGGGACAAATTTGTGGCAAGGCTGGTGAAAAGACAGAAAATATAAATTAAGCTGTACTTATAGAGGTGACATTGCTAAACTCTGCCTTGTGGATAGAGATATATAGTTCAAGTTCACAGAACAACAAAAAAGAGCTTTACAATATATGATATAATATTTTAATCATTGATAAGCAATATGGAAAGTTTTCCAACAGGACAACACTGTACATTATGTCTTATATTTTAATAAGAGTATAAGGCTCTCATAATATTTTTTCTTTCAAAATATTTTTTCCCAAATAAATACAATTATATTTAAAACATGAACTTATTTACTGGCTCAACACCCATTCTGTTGTGTTCCTTTGTTCATAGATTATCCATGCCAATGAAAATTCTTTCCATACTAACACTTGACAAAACAATTAAAGCAGAATATTGAACTAGTTTTAACAAATTTGGGGAAGCAATTTATTTTCTTTATCAAGAGATGTTGTTCCCCTTAGGGAATAGAAAACCAAGTTCAAGATACTAATTTCCTCATAAAGAGATTTGGAGGGATTCTTTTTCCCATAGAGGCAGTATTCCAATTAATTTATCCAAAGAAGAAGATTTCTCATGTCAAGCCAAACTTGAAGCACCGAGAATGATGTCATGAATTTTAAAAAGGAGACCACTCTGCCAGATACTTGAGGTTCCAGTACACAAACTCTGCTTCAGAATTGGGTTGATTGACTACATGATTTGTGTAATAGCCTTTCTGCTAAATAAACATCTTTCAGTGCTAAAACCTCATTGTTTTTCTTTTCTTAAAAATTTTTGAGACAGCATGAGATAAAATTCTTATTCACTAAAGCATCTGATCTCTTTGAAAAGGTTCCTAAATATTCTGTGCTTCAAAGGAGTGCTAAGACATACAAGACAAGATGAAAGCTAGATAATACAGAAGATTTACCTGATTCATATGCTATGAACACTTTCACTAACATGGATCTGATATTTGGTTGTGTAGTTCCTATCAATTCAGCTAGACTATTTTTTGGTTTGGATATGGCTCTGTAGTATAGGAGCCTCTGCATGGAGAACCAAAAAGCACTGGAACAACATACCTCACTGTCTGGAATGAGAACACAGGCATCTAAATCAGAGGGATAGCAATTATTAGAAAATGAGGACAATGGTATTTCCACTTGACGTATCAAATATGTCTCCCTCCTTGTTTCCTAGTTAGAAGTTGAAATATGCAGCTGTCCTACTCAAAATTTGGCACTTGGGAACATTAAGTGACATAGTGACTAGGGAATAAGTTACTATACATGTTAAGTACTATTAAGAAGGAAGAAGTAAAATATATTATTTCTAAGAGTAAACAATATTAATAAGAATTTTGTTAGGCATGCTTTCAAGAGTCATGTTATAAGACAAAAGCATCATCTATGCTTGTTCACTAGTCCTCAGGAAAGTCAATTTTTCTGTACCAGTATGTACTGAAGTAAGGAATACATATTGTACATGATTTTTAACACATATTTCATGGAAAAATTGTGAAGCAACCAACTAAGTTTCTAGCCTAAAAGGAAGTTTGTTTTGCTGTTTTGTAGGTTTCCTAAATATTACCATGTTTATGGGTGGTATGTATTAACTCGTCCTGAAGTTGCTGATTAACATACAGTAGGGATGACAGAAGGCATCCTTTCAGTGATATATTTGAACTGTAAGGTCACATGCTGAGTTTTTAAGAAATTGTATGGGAGACAGGAACTGTCATTAGGCTTTGAGTATGTGTAGTTTTTGTTCTGGGTTTGCTACAAATTGGTATCATTTAACAGAATAAAAAGACAATGTACATATATTAATGAGAATATTGCATTTCGGATATATAAAGTGATGTATGCTCTTTCAATAAGACAGATGGTAACTGTAAGAAGTCATTTTGAGCCAACTGCATTTTTTAAAGCATTTCGTTTCTGTCTGGTGATAATTAAATGTGGAGCCATTTGATTTGGAAAGCAAGTATAAGGCTATAATAGCAATAACAACCCTTTTACAGGTGTTGAAATTATTCACACCTTTACATATTCAGTGTCATGGGCAAATAGTTGCCAAAAATGCCAAGAACATTGATAGAATTCTAAGAACTCATCAAGCAGAACTGTATACATAGACTACAAAATCAAGTGAGCGAAATAATTGAGCAATATGTTCCTGATTTTCACAGTCTCTGCATGTGAGGATGGGGGGCATTATGTAATAGTGTTAAAGAGAATATCTTGGGCTCAAATGACTTCCACAGAGATTGAGAGAAAGACACCTTTAATATAGGCTTAATTAATAAAATCTCTCTCAACAAGAATCAGAGTGGTACTTCAAAGAACACTCAGAACAGAAAAAAAATTGAAAAGTTAGAGGAAAACACAAATAGTGAGATACCTTGAGTAATAGAATCTGAAATTTTACAAATTTTATTAGAAGCATCATAACTTTCCTAAATTATTTAAAATGAAGAATAAATTTTATGTTACAAAAAGTATTGAAGACTTGCTACCTGATATCTAAATGTGAATTAACTTCATATGGAGAAAATCAGAATATTCTGCAGTTAATATTAATGGATTTTACATAAGAAATTATGTTCTCTCTCTAAGTTTTGTTGTGGTGACATGTAACATGTAACTCTTAAATTTCAGTGGCTTTAAATGGAACGTATTTATTTTTTTGTTCACTGGTCTGCAGATTGAATACACTTCTATGTGACCCTGCTTGTCTTTATTTTTTGTGTCTTTTCAATCTTGAACCCAGGATGACAGAGTAATCTTTATCTGAACTATATAGACTATGCTGTTCTCATGGCCCAGGGAATAAGGAAGGCAAGAGACCAAAAAACGATACAATTCCATTTAAAGCTTCTGTCTCAATATGGCATACATCATGCCTGCCCACTTTCCACTCCAAATAAATTGCATAGCTTAGCCTGAAAATGAGATAAGGATGTATACTCTCTGCTTTCAAGCACAGCCACTAACATGGCCAACATGTCAAACCCCTTCATAGGGGATTAACTGGAGAGTTGGAGAATTGTAATTTATGTCAGGAACCCATACTTTGTTAACTTTCATTAAAGTGGACATGGGATTTTATTCAAAATAATTATTTTTATTTAAATGTGTGTTTGTTTATCTAGCTTTATTGAGGTATAATTGACAAAAATTGTATACATTTAAGGAGTACAGCATGATTTGGTATAACTATACATTGTGAAATAATTAGCAAAATGAAGCTAATTAATTTATCCATCAATTAAAACAGTTACCTTTTTTAATTGATGTGGATACTTAACATATACTTTCTTAGCAAATTTCAAGTAAGCAATACCTTATTCTTAGCTATATTTACCATGCCGTACATTAGATTTCCAGAATTAATTCATGTTATAACTGAAATTTTTTTTACCCTGTGACCAACATCTTTCCATTTCTCCAATCCTCCAGTTCCTGATAACCAGCATTCTACTCTCTATTTCTGAGTTTGACTTTTTAATATTTCACATATAAGTGATGTCATGCAATATTTGTTTTCAATTCTGACTTATTTTGTTTAGTATAATGTCTTCCAGGTACCCGTGATGTTGCAAATCTAGGATTTTCTTCTTTTCAAGGCTGAAAAATAGAATATTATATCATTATATATACATCGCATGTCATACATACACACATCACATTTTCTTTATTATTCATTCCATTATGGACACATACAGGCTGTATCCATATTTTCGCTTTACAAATAATGCTGCAATAAACATAGAAATCAGATGTCTCTTTGAGATATGATTTCATTTCCTTTGGATATGTACTCAGAAGTGGAATTGCTGGATCACATTGTAGTTCTAGTTTTAATTTTTTGAGAAACCATTTTCCATGACTCTACCAATTTGCATTCCCACCAGTAATGTATAAGGGCTTCCCTTTCTCCACATCCTTGCCAACTTTTGGTATCTTTTGACTTTGATAGTAGCCTTTATAACATGTATGAGGTAATATCTCATGGTTTCATTTGCATTTCCCTGATGATTTGTGATGTTGATCAGTTTTCTTATACCAATAGACCATTTGTATGTATTCTTTGGAAAAACGCCTATTTAACCCTTTATCAGACAGATGGTTTGCAAATATTTTTTCTTATTCCATAGTTTACCTTTTTATATTGATATTTCTCTCCTGTGCTGTGCAAAAACTTTTTAATTTGGTGTAGCTCTGCTTGTTTATTTTTGCTTGTATTGCCCATGCTTTTGGTGTCATACCCAAAAAATTATTATCAAGAACATTGTCAAGAAACATTCCCCTATGTCTTCTTTTAGGAGTTTTATGGCTTTAGGTCATATGTCTAAGATTTTAATCAATTTTAGTTTATTTTTGTGTATGATGTAAGATAAGGGTCCCATTTCATTCTTTTGCGTGTGCATATTCAGTTTTTCCAGTACCATTTTTGAAGAGACTATCCTTTTCCTATTGTGTCCTCTTGGTACTTTCACTGAAGATTAATTGACTGTGTATGTATGGATTTATTTCTTGGCTCTCTCTATGTTGTTCCTTTGGTCTATATGTCTGTTATCAGGCCAGTATCATACATTGTAATCTATGTGTATATATGTAATATTTGTAATATATGTCAGCTTTGTAATATAATTTGAAATAAGGAAGTGTGATGTTTTCATCTTAATTATTCTTTCTCAAAATCATTTTAGTTTTTCAGGGTCTTTGGGGTTCAATACAAATTTTAGGATATTTTACTGTTTCTATGAAAAATACCTCTGAAATTTTAGTAGTGATTGCATTGAATCTGCAGATTGCTTTGGGTAGTATAAACATTTTAACATTAATTTTACCAATTGATGAATATAGGGTATCTTTCCATTTATTTGTGTCTTCAATTTCTTTCACTAATGTTTTATAGTTTTCAATGTATAGGTCATTCACCTTCTTGGTTACATTTATTTCTAAATTTTTTTCTTTCTGATGCCAATGTAAATGGCATTGTTTTCTTAGTTTGTTTTTATGGATAGTTCATAATTAATGCATTGAAAGCAATTGATTTGCGTGTTAATTTTTCATCCTGCGACTTTACTGAATTTGTTTAATCTGACAGTTTTTGGTAGGCCACATAGGGTTTTCAATATATAAGATCGTGTCATCCTCAGAGAAAATTTTACTACTTCCCATCTGATTTTTTAAACTTATTTTTCCATAAGTTATTGGGGCACAGGTGGTATTTGGTTACATGAGTAAGTTCTTTACTGGTGATTTGTGAGATTTTGGTGCACCCATCACCTGAGCAGTAAACACTGCACCATATTTGTAGTCTCTCTCTTGCCCTCCTCCCACTCTTTCCCCCAAGTCGTAAAAATCCATTGCATCATTCTTATGCCTTTGCATCCTCCTAGCTTAGCTCCCACATATCAGCAAGAACATACCATGTTTGGTTTTCCATTCTTCAGTTACTTCACTTAGAACAATAGTCTCCAGTCTCATCCAGGCCACTGCAAATGCTGTTAATTCATTCCTTTTTATGGCTGCATAATATTTCATCATATTATATATATATGTGTGTGTGTGTGCATATATATATATATATATATATATCACAGTTTCTTTATCCACTCATTGATGAGCATTTTAATTGATTCCACGATTTTGCATTTGTGAATTGCATTGCCATAAACATGCATGTGCAAGTATTTTTTTCTAATAATGACTTATTTTCCTCTGGGTAGATACCCAGTAGTGAGATTGCTGGATCAAATGGTAGTTCTACTCTTACTTCTTTAAGGAATCTCCACACTGGTTTCACAGTGGCTATACTAGTTTACATTCCCACCAGCAGTGTAGAAGTGTTCCCTCTTCACCACATGGTGAACAAAAAAAAACCTACTATTTTTTTTATTTTTTGATTATGGCCATTCTTGCAGGAGTGAGGTGGTATCAGATTATGATTTTGATTTGCATTTCCCTGATCATTAGTGATGTTGAGCATTTTTTCATACATTTGTTGGTCATTTGTATGTCTTCTTTTGAGAATTGTCTATTCATGTTTTTAGCCCACTTTTTGATGGGATTGTTTGATTTTTTTTCTTCCTGATTTGAGTTCGTTGTAGATTCTGGATATTAGTCCTTTGTCAGGTGTATAGATTGTGAAGATTTTGTCTCATTCTGTGGGTTGTCTGTTTACTCTGCTGACTGTTCCTTTTTGCTATGCAGAAGCTCTTCAGTTTAATTAGATCCCAGCTATTTATCTTTGTTTTTATTGCTTTTGCTATTGGGTTCTTGGTCATGAAGTCCTTGCCTAAGCCAATGTCTAGGATTTTTCCAGTGTTATCTTCTATATTTTTATAGTTTCAGGTCTTAGGTTTAAGTCCTTAATCCATCTTGAGTTGATTTTTGTATAAGGTGAGAGTTGAGGATCCAGTTTTATTCTCCTACATGTGGCTAGCCAAATATCCCAGCACCTTTTGTTGGAAAGGGTGTCCTTTCTCCACTTTAAGTGTTTGCTTTGTCAAAGATCAGTTGGCTGTAAGTATTTGGATTTATTTCTGGGTTCTCTATTCTGTTCCATTTGTCCATGTGCCTATTTTTGTACCAGTACCATGCTGTTTTGGTGACTATGGCCTTATAGTACAGGCAGTGTGATACTTGCAGATTTGTTCTTTTTGCTTAGTTTTGCTTTGGTTCTGTGGGCTCTTTTTTGGTTCCATATGAATTTTAGGATTTTTTTTCTAATTCTGTGAAGAATAGTGGTGGTATTTTGATAGGGATTGCATTAACTTGTAGATTGCTTTTGGCAGTATGGTCATTTTCACAATATTGATTCTACCTATCCATGCGCATGGGATGTGTTTCCATTTATTTGTGTCATCTATGATTTCTTTCAGCAGTGTTTTGTAGTTTTCCTTATAGAGGTCTTTTGACTCCTTGGTTAGGTATATGCCTAAGTATTTCCTTTTTTGCAGCTATTGTAAAAGGGGTTAGGTTGAGTTGAGTTTTTTATTTCATTCTCTGTTTGGTTGCTTTTGGTGTATGGAAAAGCTAATAATTTGTGTACATTACTCTTGTATCTGGAAACTTTGTTGAATTATTTTATCAGTTCTAGAAGCTTTCTGGAGGAGTCTTTGGATTTTCAGGGTAAACGATCATATCTTCTGCAAACAGTGACAGTTTGACTTCCTTTTTACTGATTTGGATGCCCTTTATTTCTTTCTCTTTTCTGATTGCTCTGGCTAGGACTTTCAGTACTATGTTGAAGAGGAGTGTTGAGAGTGGGCATCCTTGTCTTGTTCCAGTTCTCAGAGGGAATGCTTTCAACTTTTCCCCATTCAGTATTTTGTTGGCTGTGGGTTTGTCATAGATGGCTTTTATTATATTAAAGAATGTCTCTTGTATGCCAATTTTGCTGAGTGTTTTAATCATAAAGCGATGCTGGATTTTGTCCAATGCTTTTTCTGCATCTATTGAGATGATCATGTGATTTTTGCTTTAATTCTGTGTATGTGGTATATCACATTTATTATTATTATTATTATTGTGTTGCTTTCTATTTAATTTCTTAGGTCTATTAGTAATTGTTTTATAAATTTGGGAGCTCCATTGTTAGGTGCAAATATGTTTAGGATTGTGATATTTCCTTTTGGACAAGGTCTTTTACCATTATATAATGTCCCTCTTTGTCTCTTTAACTGCTGTTGCTTTAAAGTTTGTTTTGTCTGATACAGGAATCCCTACCCCTGCTTGCTCTTGTTGTCCATTTGAATGAAATGCTTTTTTCTACTTCTTTACTTTATGTGAGTCCTTATGTAATGCCAAAGATTCTTGTCTTAGCCACGCCAAAGATTTGGTGTGGTGTCAGCCCTCAGTGAGAGAGAGACACAAATCAGACTGAGAGAAAAAAGGGCTTTATTGAGCAGAGTGACAGTACAAAGCTCCCACAGCATGGAAGGGGTCCCAAGCGGGTAGCCAGTGTTAGATTTTTTGATCACCTTTTAAACTCTGTAAGGCGGTAAATACATGCGGTGGGAAGGTGGGAAGATGTCACCAGAGTGAGAAACAAAGACAATTAACATGTCTTAGATCTTGAGGAAAACCGGAATTGTAACTTAAGTTTTATCTACTTTATAAGGTGGCATGGCAAAGGAGACAGGATCTCACAGGATTTTACAAATTGTGCTTACAATGAATTGGAATTGGGAGCATAGATAAGGTCTGCTGGTCACAGAAAAATGGGCTTTTAACATTCCTTTTAGTTTCAGGGGAGAGGGAAGGGAGAGAGGAAGTGAGGACACAGGGAAGCTTACAGCAAAAGTTTTGCCATTTATAGCTTTCTTGGGGAAGAAAACACATGCACAAATTCTGATGTTAGGAATATTTTAAGCATGTATCTTTAATATTATTCATGCAGGACCAAAGTAAGTCCTGTTACAGGAAATGAGTGAGTTTCACAGCTTTCTGAGCCCTTACTTGACCCAGGAAGCCCAACTGGAACCTCCTCTCACTTATGTGTTAGGTGAGTCTCCTGAAGGCAGCAGATAGTTGGTTGTTGAGTTCTTATCCATTCTGTGGTTCTGGATCTTTTAAGTGGAGCATTTAGGCCATTTACATTCAATGGTAATACTGAAATGTGAGGTACCCTTGCATTCATCATGCTATTTGTTGCCTGGGTACTTTTGTTTTTTTGTTTTTCGTTTTTGCTTTTTAACTTCTATTTTTGTTTTATGGGTCCTGTGTGATTTATGCTTTAAATAGGTTCTGTTTTGATGTGTTTCCAGGATTTGTTTCAAGATTTAGAGCTCCTTTCAGTAGTTCTTATAGGGGTGGCTTGGTAATGGCAATTCTCTCAGCATTTGTTTGTCTGAAGAAGACTCTATCTTTCCTTCATATATGATACAAAATTCTTGGCTGATAATTGTTTTGTTTGAGGAGGCTGAAGATAGGGCCCAAAGCCCTTCTAGCTTGAAGGGTTTCTGCTGAGAAATCTGTTAATCTGATAGGCTTTCCTTTATAAGTTACCCGGTGCTTCTGTCTCATAGCTCTTAAGATTCTTTCCTTTGTCTTTGGATAACCTGATGACAATGTGCTTAGGCGAAGATCTTTTTGTGATGAATTTCCTGGGTGTTCTTTGAGCTTCTTGTATTTGGATGTCTAGATCTCTAGCAAGGTCAGGGAAGTTTTCCTCAATTATTCCCCCAAATATGTTTTCTAAGCTTTTAGAATTCTTTTTCCTCAGGAACACTGGTTATTCTTAGGTTTGGTTGTTTAACATAATCCCAGACCTCTTGGAGGCTTTGTTCATATTTTCTTATTCTTTTTTCTTTGCCTTTGTTGGATTGGGTTAATTTGAAGACCTTGTCTTCAAGCTCTGAATTTCTTTCTTCTACCTGTTCGATTTCATTGCTGAAACTTTCCAGAGCATTTCACATTTCTAAAAGTGTGTCCAAAGTTTCCTGATTTTTTTGTTGTTTTTCCTTTAAGCTATCTATTTCCTTGAATATTTCTCCCTTCACTTCTTGTATCATATTTTGGATTTCCTTGAATTGGGCTTCACTTTTCTCTGATCCCTCCCTGATTAGCTTAATAACTAACTTCCTTAGTTCTTTTTCAGGTAAATCAGGGATTTCTTCTTGGTTTGGATCCATTGCTGGTGAACTAATGTAATTTTTTGGGGTGTTGAAGAGCCTTGTTTGGTCATATTACCAGGGTTGGTTTTCTGGTTTCTTTTCATTTGGGTAGTCTCTCTTAGAGGGAAAGTCTAGGGCTGAGTGCTGTTGTCCATATTCTTTTGTCCCATGGGGTGTACCCTTGATGTAGTACTCTTCCCCTTTTCCTATGGATGTGGCTTCCTGTGAGCTGAACTGCAATGATTGTTGTCTCTCTGCTGGGTATAGCTACCCAGCAAGTTTACCCAACGCCGGGCTAGTGCTGGGGGTTGTCTGCACAGAGTCCTGTGATGTGAGACATCTATGTGTCTCTCAGCTATAGATATCAGTGCCTGTTCTGGTGGAGGTGGCAGGGGGCAGGGTGCAATGGATTCGTGAGGGTTCTTAGCTTTGGTGGTTTAATGCTTTACTTTTGTGCTGGTTGACCTCCTGCCGGGAGGTGGCTCTTTCCAGAGAGCATCAGCTGTGGTAGTGTGGAGAGGGACCGGTGGTAGGTGGGATCCTGGAATACCCAAGATTATATGTCCTTTGTCTTCCACTACCAGGGTGAGTAGGGAAGGGCTAGGTGTGTCTATTAGATGACATATATGTCCTTTGTCTACCACTACCATTTCAGCCCTAACTACAGAAATGGGAAAGGGAGACCCTCCTCTCCTGAATACATACCCCCACTGGAGAAGCTGAAGGTCTGTTTGAGGGAGAAATTTCCAACTTTACCTGGAACTGAGTCAATCTGGAGAGCACAGTGAAATACAGGGGCAGAGGAAGCAGTAGAAAAGCTCTACGAGCTTGCTGCGTTCCCTAGCAGGCCTTTCCTGCCTGGCACCACAAAGATCCAATGGGAGAGGAGCGTGGTAAAACTACACAGGGAAAAGAAAATCTCTAGGTGAGCTCTGTGACAATTTGAATGGGTTGAGAAGCCTCCTAGCCAGAACTTGGGGGAGGGCACAAATCCAGTGTGCAGACTTCACAGGTGGGGGAAGAATCAAGCCCTTTTTTTTTTCTTGCAACTGGGAGGCAGGTAGCCTGGGGCAGGTTTTCAAGCCCATCTTATGTGAATGCTCTTCATTTCTTTTTCTTTTTCTTGCATAATTGCTCGGGCCAGGACTTTCAGTACCATACTGAATAGAAATGGTAAGTGAACATCCTTGTGTTGTTACTGGTCTTAGAGTAAAAGCTTTAAACTTTTACCATTGAGTATGATATTAGTTGTGGACATTAAGTTGAGGCACATTCCCTCTCTACCTAATTTGTTGATCGTTTTTATCATAAAAGGATGTTGAATTTTGTCAAATGCCTTTTCTCTATACTTTGAGATAATTTTAAAATTTTTATTCTTCATTGTTTTGGTGTTATCACATTTATCAGTTTACATATTTTGAACCATCCTTGCGTCTCAGGGAAAAATTATACTTGATCATGATGTATAATATAATCCTTTTAATGTACTGTTGAGTTCCTTTGATCATGATGTATAATATAATCCTTTTACTATACTATTGAATTTAGTTTGCTAGTATTTTGTTGTGGTTTTGTGCATCAATATTCATCAGGGATATTGGTCTGTAATTTTTTTCTTGAGGTCCTTGTCTGGAATTGGTATCAAGATAATGCTAACCTTATAAAATGAGTTTGGAAGTGTTTTCTTAATTTTTTGAGGAGGATTTGAGAAGAATTGGTATTCCTTTTTAAATGTTTGGTAAATTCATCAGTGAAGCTATTTGGTCCAGGACTTTTCTGTGTTGCCCATTTTTTTTTTTAATTACTCTTTAATCTCCTTACTTAAAATTGGTCTGCTCAGATTTTCTATTTATGATTCTGTCTGGGTAGGTTGTATATTTCTAAGAATTTGTCCATTTCTTCTAAGTTATGTAAGTTGTTATTCATATATTCATATTCTACATTATATTCATAGTAGTCTGTTATAATTCTGTCTTGTATATTTCTTATATTTCTGTCTCTTATGTATTCTGTGACATTCATTATAATGTCTCCTCTTTCATTTATCATTACGTATATTTGAGTCTACTCTTTCTTCTTCTTCTAGCTGAAAGTTTGTTGATTTTGTTTATCATTTCAAAAAGTCAACTATTAGTTTTGTTGATCTTTCCTATTACTCTCTAGTATCTATTTCATTTATTTCTACTCTGATCTTTGATATTTCCATCTTTATACTAGTTTTGAGTTTAGTTTATTCTTCTTTTACTAGTTCCATGAGGTATATAGTGTTTAAGATTTTTCTTCTTACTGTAAATTCCTCTATTGGAATGATTTTTGATGCATCTCATATGTTTTGACATGTTGTGTTTCTATTTTTATTTGTTTCAGGTTTTTTTTGGTTTCTCTTTAGGTTTCCTTTTGAATCATAGGTTGTTATTTAAGAGTGTGTAGTTTAATTTCCTTGTATTTTTGAAATTTCCAGTTTTTCTCTGTTATAAATTTCTAGTTTCTTACCACTATGGTTAGAAAGGGTACTTGATATAACTTTAATTTCCTTAAATTTGCTAAGACTCATTTTGTGGACTAATATACAATCTATCCTGGAGAATGTTTTATGTATTCTTGAAAAGAATATTTATTCTGCTGCTGTTGAACTGATGTTCTATGTCTGTTATGTCCATTTGCTCTGAGTGAATGTTTCCTTATTGATTTTATGTCTGGATGATGTATCCATTATTGAAAGTGGTTTACTAAAATCCCATACTACTATTGAATTACTGTCTACTTTTCCATTTAGATCGGTTAATATTTTCTTTATGTATTTGGGTGCTCTGATATTTAGTGCTCATATACTGACAATTGTTATATTGTCTTAAAAATTTGATCCATTTGTTATTAAATAATGACTTTATCTTTTCTTGCGGTTTTGTCTTAAAGTCTATTTTAACTGATATAAATATAGCTATCTCTGCTCTTTTGGTTTTCATTTCCATGGAATATCTTTTCTCATCCCTTCACTTTCATCTTATTTGTGTCCTTGTAGGCAGCATATAGTTGGGTCTTGAGTTTTTAAAAATTCATTTACCCATCCTGTGTCTTTCGATTAGAAATTTAGTCTATTTACATTTAATTATTTATAAGTAAAGAGTATTACAATGTGTTAATTGCTTTCTGACTATTTTATGGTTCCTTTGTTCCTTTCTTCTTGTTGATTTTCTTCCTTTGGAATTTGATGATTTTTTATACTGATATGCTTTAATTCCTTTCTTTTTATCTTGTTGCATCTACTATGGGATTTTTCTTTGTGGTTATCTTGGGGCTTACTTAAAATATAATAGTCTGTTTTAAGCTGATAACAGCATAATTTTGACTAAATACAAAACTGTACACTTATATTCTCCCAGACATATTTTATGTTTTTGATGTCTCATTTTAATTCTTTTGAATTTTCTCTTTATTAACAAATTGTTATGGCTCTGGTTGTGTTTAAATACTTTTGTCGTTTAATCTTTATACTAGAGTTAAATTGTATATCACCTAGAGTATTAGAGTATTCTGCTTTTGACTATATACTTTACTGATGAGTTTCATACTTTCATATACTTTCATGGTTACTAATTACTGTCTTTGGCTTTAGCCTAAAGAATTTTTCTTTTCTTTCTTAGAATTTCTTCTAAGGAAGGTCTAGTACTAGTGAATCCCTTAAGATTCTTTTTTCTTTTTTTTTGGTCTGGGGAAGTCTTTATATTTGATTTCTGAAGGACAGCCTTGACAGGTAAAATGTTCTTCACTGGACAGCTTTTTGCCTTTCAGAACTTTGATTATGTCGTCCTACTCTCTCTTGGCCTGGGAAATCTAGTAATAGTCTTATTGTGGCTTCCTTCTTTGGGACAAATCTCTTTTCTTTTGCTGCTTTCAAAATTCTGTCTTTGATTGTTGACGAATTGATTATATTGTATCATTGTGAAGTTCTCTTTAGATTAAAGCTTTTGGGGTGCCCTTGAGTCACATGTTCCTGGACGTCTATATTTCTCCCACGGTTTGAGACATTTTGAGTCATTGTTTCTTTAAATTAGCTTTCTGTCCCCTTTCTCTCACTATTCTCCTTCTATGACTTCCATGATACACCTACAGGTGGAGAATTTCACATCTGAAAATCTGAAATTTGAAGTGCTCAAAAATCTGAAATTTTTTTAGTGCTGACATGGGCAAAGGAAATGCTCACTGGGGCATTTCAAATAAATTCTAGAATGGCTAGACATTAATTACAATTCTAGAATGGCTAGACAATAATGTCAAAGACATTATTAAGTCAACAGATATATCAGTCCTTTTATAACTTGGTATCATGGATCTGCTTATGTTCTGTCTGCTCTTTTCTGACACTTTCAAATGTAATGTGGAAGACTGTTAGAGCAACATTAAGGAAGCTAATGAGTAGGAGGCAGAGGGAAGAAACAGGAAGGAAGCACATGGAGAATTAATAACTTTGTAGAGGATCAAGGTGATATGAGGAAAACACTGACTTCTATGAGGACCATAAAATGTTAAGATTCACAAATTACATATTGACTATAAAGTATGAAGCTAAATACAGTCATGCATTACTTAACAACAGTGATACATACAGAGAAACACATCATTAGGTGACTCTGTCATTGTGCAAACATCATAGAATACTTACACAAACCTAGATGATGTAGTCTGTGCTACCCTCCCAGGCTATATGCCTATTGCTTCGAGGTTACAAACTGATACAGCATGTTTTCATACTGAATACTATAAGCAATTAAAACACAATGGTAAGTATTTGTGTATATAAACATATCTAAATATAGAAAAGTACAGTAGAAGTATGGTCTAAAAATGGTACAATTATATAGGGCACTTACATGAATGAAGCTTGCAGTACTAGAAGGTATGTTCCGTATGTCAGTGAATGAGGAGTGAGTGAATGTGAAGGCCTAGGACATTAGTGTATACTACTATAGACTTTATAAACACTGTACACTTAGGCTATACTAAACTTATAAAAAATTTCTTTCTTCAATAATAAATTAACCTTCACCTATCATAACTTTATTACTTTGTAAGTTTTAAATTTTCAAAACATTTTGACTTATAATAATACTTAGCTTAAAACACATTGTATAACTGTACAAACTTTTTTTTCATTATATCTTTGTTCTGTAAACTCTTGTCTATTTTAAAAATTTATTTTTACTACTACTTTTATTTTTATTTATTTTTTAATTAAAAACAAAGACCTAAACACACACATTAACCTTGGGCTGCAGAGGGTCAGGATCATCAGTATTACTATCTCCCGTCTCCACATCTTATCCCCCTGGAAGGTTTTCAGGGGCAGTAACATGCATGGAGCTATCCTCTCCTACCATAATAATGATCCCTTCCTCCTGGTATTCATACCCTCGTGTAATCTTCTACTCTTGAGTGTGTGCTGAATTTGATGACTTACTTCTAACAAATAGAATACAGCCAAAATGATGGTATGCCACTCTGATATTAGATTATAAAAAATATTGTGTTTTTTCTCTTGGGTTCCCTATCTTGCTCTCTCTTGGATACCTTACTCTGGCAGAAGCCAATTGCCAAGTAGTGAGGCAGCCCTGGATGGAGGCCCACGTGCATGAAATCAGAAACAAACTCTCTGAGGCCTTCCTGTAGCCACATGGGTGAGCTTTGAAATGGATCTTCTATGGCCTGAAAACTCCCACACAAGTGAGCTTAGAAGCAGATTTTTTCCAAGCAGAGCCTTGAGACACTTGTAACCCCAGCCAACATCTTGATTGCAGCCTCTGTGAGAGAACTTGATACAGCGTCATCTAGCTAAGCCACTTCCACATTCCTGAGTTGCAGAAAGTAGGAGACAATAAATATTTGTTGCGTCCAGCTGCTAAATTATAGCATAATTTATTATACATAAATAAATAATACAGTTTTTAATAATTATGATTCTGTTTTTTTTTTTATAGTTTACATATATTAGGCACAAGTGATTTGCACAATGACCTTATATTATTGTCACTCTTTACAGTAAAAGAATTGAGGTTAGAAGTCTCATTCAAGATTTCAAAGTTAGAATACATTGAATCAAGATGTGAATTTACAGGCCGGGTGTGGTGGCTCACGCCTGTAATGCCAGCACTTTGGGAGGCCAAGGCAGGTGGATCACCTGAGGTCAGGAGTTCGAGACCAGCCTGGCCAACATGGTGAAACCTCATCTCTGCTAAAAATACAAAAAATATTTGCCGGACGTGGTGGTAGGCACCTATAATCCCAGCTACTCAGGAGGCTGAGGCAGGAGAATTGCTTGAATCCAGGAGGAGGAGGTTGCAGTGAGCCGAGGTCGTGCCATTGTACTCCAGCCTGGTGACAAGAGCAAAACTCTGTCTCAAAACAAACTAACAAAAAAAAGCGAATTTACACCTTCTGACTCTAAATATAATGCTTTTTCAGCTGGGCGCGGTGGCTCACACCTGTAATCCCAGAACTTTGGGAGGCTGAGGTGGGCAGTTCACAAGGTCAAGGGATCGAGACCATTTTGGCCAACATGGTGAAACCCCATCTCTACTAAAAATGCAAAAATTAGCTGGGCATGGTGGCACGCACCTGTAGTCCCAGCTACTCAGGAGACTGAGGCAGGAGAATCACTTGAACCTGGGAGTCGGAGGTTGCAATGAGCCAAGATTGTGCCACTGCACTCCAGCCTGGCAACAGAGTGAGACTCTGTCTCAAAAAATAAAATAAAATAATATATATATATATATATGTATACATATGGTGCTTTTTAAGTTAAGACCCTGCTTTCCTTCTTTTTAACTAAATGCTGGAAAAAAAGGTAGAACAATGTAACTACTTAACTTTCCTGAATATATTAATGAATTGTAATTATTCTGTCTTCAGCATCCAGTGGTTATTATGTTATAAGATCAAATATTGGCTCATATATAATATTAAGTGGTTAGATCTTGTGGTAAGAGGTTGTTGTCTATATGATAATGAAATCAGGTTGAACTGCTAAAGTTTGGGGGAAATATGTATGCCGTTTGATTTTATTAAATTGGCTTTTTGTTCTCCATTTCAACAAATTACGTGGCCCCATTTTAAAGGACTTCAGTTTGTCTCATCAGTATTAAAATAGCCGTCTGCATGAAGGTGACATTTTGTGCTGTCTTGTGGGTTCTCCTGGCCATGGGCTTCCATCATAATGTCCCCAGTGCTTTTTATCTACTCATTCTAATTGCTGTACTTTTGGATGCTGGCCCTGATTGGGACAGGCAGTTGAAATGGCTTGTACTAGGTGATTGACACTGCCTGTATAAATACCTATTCTCTTAAGCCCACACCATGTCACTGACTGTCAGAGCTAGTCTACTGCCAGGACCTTTTCAAAGTCATAATTAAAGCATGATGCTCACTAGTCAATTATAAGTTCATAAATTAGGCTTTATGGAAAAAAAAAAACTACTCTTAGGACTCTACACATAAGAGTTGAACACTCTTTTCCTCTCCTGTTTTTAGATAGAGTGGTGCTAGAGTCTGTGGTTTCTAGATAAAATTGGTATTTGAATTAATCATTATTTGTGTAGCTGTAAAACCTACTAAAATGCCAAGTATTCTGCTCTGTCCTCAGTAAAGATTGTTGGTGGATGAACAGCTGTTTGACAGTGAGTGGGGAGGCTTATGTGGCTTGTTTTACTAGGTAAACGCTCTAGTTTTACTAGGTTCAAGGAATGAGCAGAAATCAGGTGTGACAGCTAAATAATTTTTAAATAATTATAAGGATATATCATAATTACTGGATTCTAAGAAGTCGGTAGTGAAAGGGAAGGGCCTATTTCTAAATGTGAAGTGATCATACAAAAGTTAAAGTGGTTGCAAGATGACTTAATTTTAATGATCTCTAGTTAAAGAGAAATTTCTAGAAACTCCTGTGATTAACTGCATTTTGCTTTTCTGCTTCCCGGTTACTTCTTCTACTAATTCTCCCTTTACTCTGTGGCCTTAATTAGCTTGAGTCTCAGTTTCCTTCTTGGTAACACTGGTACTCTCACTGCTTCAGGATTGTGAGAATTGAGAATTATGTATGTAATATACATATCACAGAACTACACAGAAAGAGCTTGATAAGTTAAAGTTATTAACTAGTTTTTTAGAATACCATTCTTATTTTAGATCTTTTATTCTAAATATGGATCTTGATGTATACATCTGTAAAAAATGGGAAAATTCAAAGAGTTCCTTAAAAAAATTAAAAACAGAACTACCACATGATTCAACTATCCCACTTCTGTATCTATATCCAAAAGAATTGAAATCAGGATTTTGAAAAAATTTTAACACTGTTATGTTCATTACAGCATTTTTTCACAATTGCCAAGATGTGGAAACAATCTAAATGTTCACTGATGAATGAGTGGATAAATAAAATGTGGTATACACATACAATGAAATATTATTCAGCCTTAAAAAAAGGAGACAATCCTGTCATGCAATAGCATGGAGAAAACGTCGGGACATTGTGCTAAGTGAAATTTGTCACAGGATAATTACTGCATGATTCCATTCATATGAGTTATTTAAAATAGCTAAACTCATAAAAACAGAGAGTAGAATGGTGGTTATCAGGGCCTGCAGGGAGGGAGAAATGGTAAAACGTTTCAGTTATGAAAAATGAATAATTTCTGGAAATCCATTAAACACCATTGTACCCATAGTTAACACTACTGTATCATGCACTTAAAAATTTTAGATGGTAGAGCTCAGGTTGGATTCTTATCACCACAACAAAATTAGCTTTTATAATAATTATTATTTTAAGATTTATCTCCAAAATTGGCTTGCTCATTATTTCTGAAATATGTGCTTATTTAAAAAAATTACGTAGCTTTAAAATCTAAGACTTTCCTATTTCTAAAATCAAATTTGAGAGAGAAGAGAATCTTGATCAGATAAGAATCTTGATCAAATCAGAATTGTCTTATAGGTTGGTAAGATTTTAAAAATTCACATGTATATATCTGAAATCACATTTGTAATGGATTTTTAAAAATGTTTTTAGATTATAATGATCAAATGTCTACATGGGGTGGGTAAGTTAATGCAATTAATATGTACTAAGTACTCGACTTCACTGAGCACCCACTTTTAAATAAACGCTGAAGATTTTTCACAAAAATACCATTTACTAAGCACTGACAATATGTCCAAAATATTGTTTATTTTAAAATAATCATAAAACCCCATAAAACAGATGTTACTATCACCGTTTAACAGATGAGAAAATTGAGGAAGAAAGAGTTTTAGCAACTTGCCTAAGGTCACATATCTTGCAAGGAAAAAATGTAGCATGTCAACTTAGGTGAGTTTTACCTCAAAACCCATAGTTTCCACCCAATTTTGCTGCTTTCCAGAGCCCTTGTCTAGTACTGACACATATTCTGTCTTAGGTAAGATAGGGTTCCTCAGCCTGTGACAAGAGTTTGGGAGCATGTGATTTGTGGAAGGAGCGCTCTAAGGAAAAAGAGAATGAGGAAAGCAGGACAGAGGAGGGGTGGGAGACAAGTAACAATGCCTACAGTCATCTCAAGGCCACCCCTGTAGGGACTTCTTGTATCAGTCGTAAGGGAGGACAGTGGGAACGACCAACCATTGCAGTTACTGGAGTATAAGATGTTTTCCCTGATGCAGAACTCTCAGTGCTAAAAACTGGGAGAATCTTGGACAAACCAGCTGATTATTTCTCCCCCCAGGGGCTCAGTTGGTGCTAAGGGAAATTCTCTAGAGAAGGGGGAAGCTGTGAGTCATTAGCACAAAACACTCACAACAACTGGGGATAAGCTCGCAGTCTGGTAAAGGGGATCTACTTTGGGTACCACCGATAACCACTGCACTTCCCTTTCTTAACTCACTGTGATGGAGAAATCAATCAGGCAAAGTGACTGAAAAAAGCTGTATTATGTGAGTACATGTACTCTTCAGATTCAGCTAGTGAGCTTTGGGGAAACTGACCCTTTAAGAAGAGAGGAATTGATTTGGACAGATTTTAGACCTTGAAGCACCCAGCAACTAACAATTCAGTTATGAAATGGATTCTTTCAGAGAGAGATTCTTCTTCCCTGAGCAAGGCTATGGTGCTGTGGTGTAAAAATGGCACGGTAAGACTGACAGTGTCCACTCTGCCTCTTCCTTCAGCAACATTCCTACTCATTCCTAGAAGTATGTCATGCAAAGGTGAGAAAGATGCTGGTTGAGAACTGGATGATGAAGTCAGAAGAACAACTCCCTATGGCTAACGATTTTTGATGTAAATATATATGATAGTAGTTGTTTTCTCTGATGTGAATCACCAACACCACAGTTTATGGTTTTTATTTAGGATTGTACTTCTAAAATAGCCCTGCTGTGCAGAAACTATTTTAAGGTTGGATATGATAAGTATTAAACAATACTCATTATCATCATAACAAACTTGCACTTATTAAAAGGTCAATACATAAGAAGTTCAAGGCATGTTTTTAAACTGTATATTGAAATAATGCAAGGAGTGATTTCTGATAGTTTTGCACAAGATTGGAAAGATCGTCTCCACGAATCATAATCCAAAAGGTATAAGCATCAGCTTCAGTAATGAAGTATTTTTTTCTTCAAAATTTCAAAGAAAATTATATTTGATTGAAAATTATTCTCTAGGCTCCCATTACTGTAGTTACTGTACTAGATAATAAGAGGCTTAAATTACAGTTTAAAATGTGTGAGTAGGGAAAACAGCAGCATTCATATGAGGGAGGCCCTCAAATTTCCCTCTCATATATATCCTGCCCTGTAGTTAATTAGTTTGTTTCCTTTGAATCGCTCTCAGGGCAGAATTTTAAGATAAGTTCTCTCTTGGAGACCTTTCACAGTTGCTGCTATAGTTTCCTGAGATTACATGCATAGAGATGATTTTCTAGCAGACGAGGGACCTATTGCTAAGGGATCTCTAATTTTCCTCGCATGAGCTCTGATTATGTTTTGAAAGACCTATGTCTTCAAATATATGGAGAAAGAAAATATGATTCAAGTATCACTTTGCTGACCCACTCAGGAATCTCCTTCTGATCCTACTCACATTTGGAATGGTAGAAACCTGTTAGAAATATGCTAGAAAGCAGCATTTCCCAAAGTCTGCTCTATAGCTGACCCACTTTCAAGGTTCCTTGTTAAAATATTTGGGTATGACTATTTGATCCTTCAAAGACATGACAATACACAGAAGAATATTAAATCCTTTATCTAACTCAGCATCATCCTAATATATTTAACAACAAAGTTCTTTTTACCTTGAAACTCTAATTCACCGACACATGCATTCCTTAGAAAAATGTTTCCAGGAATGCTGGGTTATAGCAAGGAGTTTTTGTAAAAAGGACAAATAGGAGCAACTGTGCTTTTCTCATATCACTTATTGACTCCCTTGATCCTCTCTGAGCCCTATTGATTCTTACCCTTGTAGCATATCCATCCTTTTGAATAAAGAAAATAGTGTGGGGAAAACAACAGCACTTTTAGGAGTACATTGTGGTACTCTTGTGAGGTATAAATAAGAGGCCATCTATTTTCTCTATATCTGAAACTGTGTCTATGTATCTTCTTTTGCTTTTCACAAGTGAAAAGCCTTAGGTGCCAAAAGGATTAGAGGAAGAGAAAGAAAAATCATATTTATCAATTTTCTTTCCTGTAGGTATATACACATGTAAACAATATAGGCACATATATACATATGTATGGCACATATATATGTGTATGTGTGTATATATGTATATGTATGGCCAAATAGCACTATCAGAGATGAAGTAGTATATTTAAACATTTGAACATCAAAATCTATTAAATGAAGGCTGCGATGGAGAAATACCCAAAACATTCAATAAAGCTTTTCAACCTGAATATAGGGTTACCATGACAACACAACCCAAAAATCCCTCTTCTTCATATAAAGTTGCTGAAAATATGCCCATGGTGGAAGCAGCATGGAGTACTCAAATTTATAACTACTGAATGGATGTACAAAGAATCTCCAAAACATTTGATAAGCTTCAGGGTGAACATTTTAATATCCTACTTTAAAAAAATAATAAAAAGACTTAAGCCATTTTCCACACTACTTCATTTTTTTTTCTTTCATCTAAACCATTTTGAGAATTTCATGCTATTTTTACAAGTATTTTCTATGAAAGAAAACAGTGGTGATTACAATGACCTAATGAGATATATTAATAACATTGATCTTAAAACAGGTTTGGAGAATGCCAAGCATGGCATGGAAGGGGTTCCTGCACAAATAAAGCAGCAGTTGCCAGATTGATGCTGACTCAGTGCTGTAAGGGTGTGACTTACACTTTCTTCATCTTCCTGGGGAAACCTTGAAATATGCAAAGGCACACTCTGCTAGAGAAAACAGAAGCAAGACACCTGATTATCTTATTTTCAGCCCTTAAAGAGTTTCTTAGAAGGACAATGTGTGCATGAACATGCATGTATATATGTGTGTTCCCATTTCATGCACATATCTACATGTGCATGAGTGTAAATATATATATATGTGTGTGTGTGTGTATGTGTGTGTGTGTGTGCACTTGTTTGCAAATATACTCTACATGTCAACACGAAGGATTTCACACAGGAATGGTGTGAAATTATTGGTACTTAGAATTTCCTCTCCACTATATGTGCTATGAAGGAAATTAAGATAATAGATTTGCCAATATCTAATAATATATATAGTTTCTCCTATGTTTTCCATCCACATAAAAGTAAAATTTAGAAGGTAAAAATTTAATCATAATGTTCTTACTAGGAAAGCTTCAGGTAATCCACATCGAAAGGGTCTGAATAATACACATCAAGAAGGACTCTGTCAGATCTTGGATATAATTTCTCATTTTCTGAAGGTACTTTATGACTGTATAGTGTGAGCAGGTGTTTTTTAAGTTAACATATAGTGCTGTTGAGTTGATTTTGTTTGTGAGTTACTTTGTTTGCTTATGCTTTCTACAGCTCAAGCCTGCTCTGCAATGAGTAGTTTATCAAATTGAGGGGAATGTTGCTTCATCTCAGCCTGTTTTCATTTGGAGGAGGGTGGTAGTCCTATAGTTTCTTGCTGGTTTCAAATTGCATGTATTTAGCAATAGGCAAAGAAACTGTCCTCTAATTACATTGATCTGTGAGGTGGATCAAGCAGAGTTTTCTAAAAACACACATCATAATTGATATTCCTTAGGCAATGTGCTTTCTGGGCAAATGTCTACTGCTTTTGGAGCTATGTGCCCATTTCTTTCTCCATACCTTGCTAATTACTCCTTATTGAAAAGTATCCTAATTTAGTTTGTATGAATGTTCTAAATAGTGGTTTTCAAAGTGTAGACTAGACCATCATCATCACCTAGAAACTTTAGAAAGGTAAATTCCCAGGCTCTCTACCAGGTCTACTGCACCAGAAACTCTGAGGATGGGTCTCAGAATGTGTGTTTGGTCATCCTCACTGAATGTCTTTATATACACTAAAGTTTCACAAACACTGCTCTACAGGGGAGTATTTGAGATGATAATGTTGACATTGACAGTGACAATGAGGAGTAGAAAGAATGGACAGAGGAAAAAGTGAGAAACTCAGAACTTTAGAATCAAAAGGGAATGTGGGGATCATTTGATGGTATCCCTTCATTTCATCCATGGGCCTTAGAAAGATTAAATGGCTGACTCAAGACCAGAACACTTCAAGGAAAAGAAATAATATTTGCTGATTCTAAGATAGATAAAAGGTGAATATCAAATGAAAAGTAGATAGAACTCTTCACATTTGTGATGTGCCACATGTCTTCTTTGACAACGTGGCCCATTCCCTTGCAGTGTTGACTTTAGCTTCCAGTGAACGCAGTGCTGGCTTCCTGAGATTTTCCTCTAAAGAGGTCATTTTTAGAGATGGAGCTGTGAGTGATGATGTTGCTTTCTTATTTTTGGAAAACTCAAGAACAATCATTGAAAAAATATGCACATCTAAAGTAATACAAAGGCAAATGTCCGATCACATAGAACATAAAGCTATACAGGAATCACTCACAATAAAATGGTGTGTGTGTGTGTGTATATATATATAAAAATATATATTATATATAAATATGTATTTTATATATATATATATAAAATCAGACCTTCTGGAATGTAAACTTCTGTAGCACATTAGTATTACCTGAGAAGTTTTAAAATTCTTGATACTCAGCCCAAACCAATTAAACTGAAATCTCTGGCAGTGGGACCTATGCGTCAGTGCCTGTAAAAACTCTCCAAATGATGATGTTAAGGTGCAACCATGTTGGACAGCTTGGGTTCTATGGCCTTGACCCTCAATGTGTGGTCCTTGGATTGGCATCTTTGGCATCACCTGCGAGCTTTTTAGAACTGCAGAATCTCAGGTCCTACCCCAGACTAGTGAATTGGATTTTGCATTTTAACAAGTTTACAAGTTGATTTGTATGTGCATTAAACTTTGAGAAGTACCAACTTCCCTGTTTAAAACTTAAAAGGAACTCTGCTGATATAGATCATTCTTTTAAATACTTAAAAAAGGGGAAAACCAAAATTGTTCAGAATCTTGCCCTTGTTAATTTTTGCTATTGTTAATTTTTTGAACACCTATGTAAGTATACTATATATTATATATATCCTTTACATTTTATATATAGTATTCAGATCATACTCTTTATACAGTTTCATGTCATAACTTTTAATCATTGCTGCATCATTTAATATTAGGAGAATTTTTCCATGACAGATTGGAAAACTATTTGTAGAAAGTTCTACAATGTGTTTATTATTCACATGTAATAAAAATTAATCAGGATTTGACATTTAATTTCTAATAACTTATTTGAAATTTCCAACATTAAATTATATTTTAAAAATCCCACTCATGTCTGATCCTGGTGGGAGGCAAGTGGGACTTGTCTAAGTCTCTGGCTTAAGTGAACAAAAATACACCAAGGGAAAGTATTTTAGGATGAATCAAGACAAACTAACCCTAATCTGAAAATAACAGTCAAGGAGAAATAATTTCCATTTGTTATGCTTTGTTATACCAAGGCATTTTCATGTTTCAAAAAATTATTAAATTCATGCATTATGCTTGTTTTAAAACACTCTTATACTTTGGTGGAATGAAGGTGAAGGGGGTTAACATTGAGCAGTTGTGGTAAAGGGAGAGTTTTATAAAATCAAGCCGTCTGTTTTTATGGGCTGTTGAATTTTATGGGCTTATAATATGTGGCCACAGAATTATGAAATGAAAGAAAATTGTTTGACTAACACTTTAGGCTGGCTTTCACTGCTTCATTGTGCCAAGTAGAATGTGGCCTCTTGGGCAGTATGGTATAGTGACGGTGCTGGCTGACGGAAAGGGGGACAAAGGGTCATAGGACTTGGGCATTTGTAATGACTGTTAAGTCTTGATTTGCTAAGGACAGTCCAGGTTGTTGTCTGTTGTCATTAAATAATTTTAAATGTTTTCTTTCACTCACAAAAATGTCCTGAATTGGAGATTTGTGTTCTACACATAGAACACCAAATCCAACTCTATCATGTTCTAAGGCAGGAAAATCTGAAGCGGTTGACCATATTATTCCCTGCAACCACAGGAACAGCAAATAAAGCTTTTAATGGCTTTCCATTGTCCTCTGGATCAAGTCCAAAGTCTGTAGTATGATCTCGAAAGCTCCAGCATGATCTGGGCTCTGCTTACATCTTCAATCTCTCTTCCTCTCTTTTTGTCTGTCTCTCTCTCCTGTATTTTTCTTTCACTTTTGCTTTTGTCCACTTCTTGTTCTTATGCACCTGTCATTCTTGTCTTGTATTTTCACATATACAAACTTAGATTGTTATTAGTACTGTTTTCCAAATATTAATATTTCCAGCTTTTTTTTAAGGTACATGATAAAATTGTACCTACAAGCCAGTGATGCCTGTTGGTCACACTGGGTAGCAAGGGTGTAGGTGTCTATGTTTTCTTTTTGAACCAAATGCCAGAAGCTGAAAATAATTTCATTAGGTCATATTTTTATATACCAATAATTTATATAAGTTGATCTTATTTTCTTATTTTCATTTTCCTTTAAATCCATTGTTTTATGGGTTACTTTTCAAACCCTAATCTTACCTTAAATCTTTTTAGAGGTGAGGCATAAATAGATATAAAAGTGTCAAGCATAGTCCTGGGCACTGAAGATCTAAGAATCAGTGAGATGAGGACTCTGCACTGAGCTACCTCGTGGTCAAGAGAGCCATATTAGTAACCAGCGGTTTCTGCACATTGTATGAAGTGTCACCAGAGTACTTCTTTCTCCCCATTTCTCTAATTTTCATAAGAATGCATTTTCTACACAGGTTATATACTTATTCTTATCCATTACTCACCGTGCCTCTGGAGAGAGAGAATAACTTACATAATTGGTACATTTGGGAAGGAAAATTTGATGATGCTTGGGGGCAGGGAAAAACCAGGACTGCTGTATCTAGATGGATAAAAGCTCCCTAAGTCTGAGATTCAGTAGTAGGAAAACTAGAGACACTCATGCTAAGCTACATTCTCCAACTTGGTCTTTATCAATAATAAAAGTAATGATGATTTAAGCTTCCTGTTTGTCGGTACTTGGTTTTATTTCTCAATTTGTTGAGAACTTGCGTAAGAAGAGGTGTGCTATTTTTGGGGCATCTCTTGAATACTCCAGCATTTGGTGCACTGACTGGAACAAAGAGCAAAAAATAAGAGACTTGAAATTAGGGGAGCAAATATACTCTAGGAAGGGTTTTGGTGAGGCAGGCCATTGTGACCTTGGCAGTTTGCAGAGGCTTATATGAGGCCAGGGAGATTTTTATAGGTGTGTTGTTTGCTTTTAACTGCTGTGGCCTGGGCCAGAGGCTTTAAACCAGTCACATGGTGTTCTGACCTTGGCGATTGACTGTAAGTAAGCTGCTATTATAAAAGTATTTGGCTCTGGCCGAGATGTGCAGAGGGCCCATTTGAGTGCTATGTGAATGGACTAGGAAAAAGCCCGACAGATCTTTGCTGGGGGCCAATGGGTTGTAGAGGCCTTAGTGAATAGGCACAGTGGAGATGAGGATTCAGTTAGAGTAAGCAGGTGTTATCTCCCTGTGCAGGCAAAGAAGCAAAAGCATGGGTCACAGGGCCTTAGGGAAAATTTCAAAGTGGAGCTATAGCTAGGGCTGAAGCAAAAAATTTTATTATAGGACAAGAGAGCTTTCAAGTTTTTAGCTGTGGGTGAACAGATCCATATTTGCTGTTTTGAAACTGGAAGGCACCTATGTGGCTTCTGTAGGAACCTCTGAGCACTAGGATATTTCAAGATTTAAATTGTTAGTGCAAGAAGGCCCTGGGAGGCTGGGCGTTGATGGGTGGCGCCAAATTCTATTCTGTATTCAGGGCCAAGGATAAAAACGGAGGGACTATGCTTACATTGAGGTGGCTTTCTCATGGTTCTGGATTGGCAAAATACTTAGAACAGAGGAATCTTCCTCAAAAGGCCCATTTCTGAAGTAAGGAAAATTATAGTGAGAAGAGGCTCTGAAAATGTCTGCTCATGTGGGCACTGCATCACTTGAAAGAACCCATATTCAATTTGGAACTATGGAAGATAGCAATTAAGAGGTTTTAATAAACTCCATGGGAAAGAAAAACAAGATAAGGTCTGGTGAGTAGGGCTGCCATGATTGTAGATTTCTAAATTTTGTAACATAAAGCCTCCCTTTGAGGGGTGATAGGATGCAAAGATAAACTCCTCTCTCTAATAATATAAATGGAATAATGCCAAAATTAATCTCTAAAAGAAATGATTTTTGGATTGAAGTTCACAGGCTAAGGAATCTGAAAAATTGGCATTGACTGACTAACAATCAGGTGAAGCTGAGCCAAGATTTTCTCCAACTGTCCTCTTTCCCTTTGATCCCACTGAGTTTCTGCTGTGGTCTTTGGTAATAGTCCTGAATTCTGGAAATGTAATCTTGAAGGTGTTTTGGGGAATAGGTATTGCTGCAATTTCTAAATATTGTGGGTAGAAGGCCAATACTATAATATCTTTTGTGTTCTATCAACTCCATGGACTTTTAAAAGAAGAGATTCTGAGAGTCGAATTAATTCAATGTCTCCAGAAACCCACAGACATTACTTTAACAGTCCAAATTAAAGCAGCTCAAAGAATCTGTATCTATCTAGACTTTGAAAAACCTTAACTCAAGTGAGCAGAATACAAGATTGCAGAGTGTCATTTGAAGATGCTAATTTGGCCTAAAAATTTTTCACTCGTAATAGCAAGATAATTTAATTTGGGATTTTAATTTTCTTGAACTTTAACATCTTTAGAATTGAACTTGCAAGAAGATTTGATTTTTAACTATTATTTCTCCCTGGAGATTTTGTAATGGAGGGGAGTGGTTAATTCAAATTTGGGGATCTCTATGTTGTTTGCATTTTGTTATGAATTTTAATATTGTCATTTGAACTAATTGCAGATTTTCTGATATGCAATGAGGATAATATAGCTGGACAAAATTGGAGATAGGTAAATCAATATGAATTGAATTTTCAACCCTATATATAAAGTGGTCTTGCAGTTGATTTAATTAATAATATGGTCTAGAGCCTACTTTGAAAAAAATCTGAACTGCTCACCAGTGGCTGTGAGATAATACCCTCAAGGGCTGGGGCTGGCATTGAGAGAACAGCTTCATAAAGGTGATAAAGCACCTCCTTTTGGGGGATAAACACACCCCTTGGTTTGCTATAGATTTTGCAGTTAAACCAGAATGGTATAAGAGGACAAAACTGGGGAATTTCAGAGTGAAACATTTCCCATTTCTCTGATTTCCATGTGGAGATATTTTTAAACCCACCCTTGGCCTCTCTCTGCACTTGACACCCACCTTTTATACCTGTGGACGGAGAGTTACTTATTTGATTAGTTAATTCAAGAAGGATAATTCAATGGACATGCCCAGTTGAACCTTGCTCTTCTTCTTGGGAATGAACTGCCCACTGGTAGCCATTTACCTCTCCCTCCTGGAACAGGCTTTCCAGGGACAGGGTTTTACTTAGTGACTTGTTCAGACTCCTTCCTGGGAACAGGGGAGCTATTTATTAGAGACACCCTTGGTTATCTGTAGAGCAGGTGGGGCTCTTGTGGATCTGTTTATAAGATGAATTATCAGATTACGTTTTTAATGTAAATAGTGTCTCAATTCCAGTTGTTAGTTAAGCTTTTCCAGTGGATTTATTTGTTTAGAATTACAAAAAGGTACTATAACTCAGTGGCTACAAATGCATCACTGTTGAAGGCTCTTCTCTAATTTGGAAATCCAGTTTGCTCTTCCTGGAGTCAAAGCAATTGAACAAACTGAGGAGACATTCACATTACCATTACATATACAGTATAATAAAAAGCATGCTGTGAGTTTATTTTAAAATTGAGTCTATGACTGCAGTCAGATTGCTCACTAAGGATTTTTAACACAGCTGAAAATTCATTCTCCAGAGAGATTCTTTTGTGTTTCCCTTGAAGATTCCACATCAGCTTCTTTGAGTATCTGAGTAATATCTGTATACATTCTATTTCATTTTTATCTTATCTTTGTTTACCAAATACTGTCATTTATTAATCTATATGTTAATGTTGTTCCTTTACTATTTGGTTACATTTTTTTCAGTTCTTTTTTTGTATTTCCACTGGCTCCTTGGAGTTGGTAAGAGCCTGACTCTGGAACTGAATATCTGGGTGTATTTAGTTTCGTTTAACAGTACTATTAGGAATTAAGAACTTACTATGACTTAAAAATTGTTATACTTAAGGAACTAGAGTGGAAACATTAGACAACATTATAGCACATGTGAATCTCATTTCCCCCTGCTTTTACACTCCAATCGGAAGCATTTTAGTCCTCAAAGCCAAAGGCTAAGCAGGATATTTTTAGTTCCTTTGCAAGTAAGAAGTGACAATTTTCAGTCTTATAGGAAGGAAGTCAGTGAAGCTGCCTCAGTTACTCTTGACAATCAGAGTGAGGGTTAGAACTATAGACAAAAGTTTTAAATTAAAACCTTTTGTTTTAATAAAATGTATGTCTTTTGTTTCCTTTAAAAAATCTCACACCGATTGTATCTGGAATAAGCTTTGTAGCACTAGATTTTGTGTAGGTCTCTTGTTATTAATTTCTTTTCTTTTGTGCTGACTAGGATAAAATGGGCCCCTGAAAGTTTAAGACAGAAAATTTACCATTTTCCAGTAATTTTATTTAAGAGCTGCAGTTGATCTTTAGGTGGTATTTTCTGCGCTTTTAGCAGAGTGGAAGTGCATCACTTTACCAACAGAGGGCAGTGTGTATTTGCAAAACAATGAGAACGCTCACGAAGTCCCAGGGTTTGTGAAACTGTCCTTTGCAAAGAGTAGAAAGGACACTAGGAAACAACTTCGTTCTTTCAATTCTGATTCAGTACCTTTGACTCTAGATGCCATTTTTTGATGAAAATTATAAAAAATATATTTTTCTCCCCAAATGTCCCTGTCGTCCAAGGAAAAAATGGAGAATATTAAAGGCAAAATGCACAGAGGGAGGGACCTAGGATCCCTGATCACAATATTGCAGATTTGCCCATTGCTGCGTCAGTCTCACTTTGGTCCTTCTAGGTAGACTTTTGTCTTTGAAATAAGAAAAGGGTTCATGATTAGACAGGCTGATGGGATTCCTTTTGTATGTTTTCTGTGCATTTTGGGTCTGTCTGGTTCCCTGACAGAAAAGCAGCTTGGTGTGGATTGTAAATTGTGACATAAAATTTGATGTATGTAGCTTTAGGGTTGGTCACTTAAAAGATGCTCAATTTTTCCACCTAAGTCCTGGGACTACCTTCTCTGTCAGGAATCCTTGTGAAATTATAGTTGGTTGATGTAAGGGAACTAATGGTTATTGAATGCTTATTTTATGCTGGAATTACCACTTCATACAATTCATCCTGTTTAATTTTTATGACACTTTTAAGAGGTGAACATTATAAATATTGTTTTTTAGAGGAAATAGTAGAGCCAAAGAGGTCAAACAACCTCCTTAAATCACCCAACCAGGAAGTAGCAGAGCTAAAAATTAAACTTAGGGCTCTTTGATTTTAAAGACTGGGTTCATTCCAAATCTCCCAGCTTCTCAAGTCTTTATCGAACCTCTGCTAAGGGACTGGCTCTGGAAATTCTTTACTATTCAAGCTATTGAAAGTTGGAATCATGGAAAGCCATGACTCAGTATGTTGAAAACCTAGACATATAAATGTAGGGTGGTCGATGATTTTCTTCTCATCTAATTTAAAAATTTTTCTTTGTCCTTAAGAAATGTCCTCTTCCTTTTGTAACTTATTTTCTACTGTATCTGGATGAAAATGCCAGATAGGCAATAAATTGAGGCTCTGCAAGTGGATAGAAGACCCCTGTTCATATAGTTGGTTGAGCTGCCAGAGTTATAATTTGAATTCATGTATGTCTGGCTTTAATCTTAAAGCTTTTTCTATCATTTAAGATTCCTTTATGGAGACAGAAGCGACAAATAGCTAGAGGAAAGGGAGTAGATTGTCTGAATGACTATTTCTGAGGAAATAATATCTAGACCAACTGAAAGAAGTAATCAACCAAAGAGGGGGCCAGCAGTAGAAGCATTGAAAATCTTGAGCTGGAAAGCTAGTGAGAATGAGGCATAGACCAGGGTGTTCAAACTTCCACGTGATCTCACTCAGACATCCTCATCAGACACCAGACCACCAGACAGGGTGGGTGCAGATTGCATTAGCTTCTCCATTATCTTAATTTCTTTTCCCCAAACACGGCAGCCTGCTTTTTGAAGAGTATTCTTATTGTCACAGAGAGCCTCTTGTCTTTTTCTTTCCTTTTTTTTTCATAATGAGTAAACACAGAGGTCCAGGCAGTCAGAGGTGGAAGCCAAACATGAGTGTTTTCAAAAAGATCTCTGAAATAAACACTGAACTGCTGTATTTCATAACCCCACACAAAACTGACAGTAGCCAGCTGTTGTCTGAGCTAAACACCATCCTAAAGAGCCAAGAGCTACGAGGCGAAAAGGGAGAGAGAGAAAATAACTCCTCTCCTACTGAACCATAGATGACAGATCAGCCAAAAAGGACCCTGGAGAAAGCAAAAGTCAATGAGGCGAAAGTCCTTGCAAATGACCCCTGCCAGCTCCCCTTTACCACTCCAGAAATAATCCACCCAAATGAACTTACTGGTGAAGCATCTGAATGCAGTCTCTTCTTTGTACAATTATATGCATTTCCTCTGAATCTTGCAATAATTATAACACCAAGTTTCCCCAAATTTGGGCTACTTCTTATGGCTTTTCTCCTCCCATATTTTCTATATTTCTCTTTCTCCATCCCTGTAGTTCCCCTGAAATATGGAAAGTAAAAATAAAGTTAAGACCTCTTTTTGTCTTCACTTTCCTTTACTCTTATGGTCAGAAAAAAATTATCAAACTCCCACGGACTTTCTAGACTAACCCTGTAAATTGTTTTTCTTGGAGCTAGAAATACACTATTGTTTAAAATATGAATCCTGATTAGTGGGAGAGGAAACTCTGGATAAGAATTTAATTTGGCCCAAGGTGAAGAAAAGCTAATTTAAGGCTCTGTTTGATCTCAGTTGTAGTAAGAGTGGAGATGTGTTGTAGCAACCATTTTTTTAACAAAACACCAGAAGGCTTATTTTAGCATGGTGTGTATGAAAAGGTGTTTTCTGGGAAGGCTAATGTAGAAAAGGGTTTGAAAGCTGAATTCTCATGTATAATAAAGTCACATCATTTTGATTCATTGCTGTGAAGAAGGGACATGCCTTATCAAATGTGAAGAAGGGATATATCTTCAGAGAACATATCTATTACCTAATGACTAGATGTTTGTGAAAAGTACACTTCTTAAACCATAATTCTGTGGTAGCTCTGGCCAAGGAATGTTTACAGTGTTACCTGATATTGACTTGCATGTTGTTTACTGTTCTATGCTCTGGTCTAATCATGCTATGATGTCTTTAACTTTTCAATATAAGTGCACTACATGTGCTGGGCTTCTAAGAAAGAAGTAGTGCTTTGGTGGATGAAGAGGAGGAATAATAGCCAAGTTTAGCCATGGGTCAAAAAGAGGAAAACAGGCACAGAATCAGGAATACTGGGAATGTACTGAGAAATCATTAAGTACATAAATTCATAAAGAAAAATGATGAGAGCAGTGAGCCCCACTCTCACTTTAAATCCACAGATTCTCCAAGACTGCGGACTATACCACAGTATACAGAATGGGAAATCAATCCATTTTATTTAGTTATCAAGAGTAAAAAGGACCTCTAAGAGCTGTGGATGTCTAATTATATTTATTTGCCCTTTTATGGTGAATTCAATTAGGTTTCGTATGGTGACTTTTTTTTTTTTTAGGTTGAGTTGTTTATAGGCTGTGTTGTGTATTTGTTCTGAAGGTTGATCTAAATCACATAAGGTGATTTTCAGTTTGACTGTCATTCAGTTTTCAGGCAGATACCTTAGCTCTCAATTTGCATTTTTAAGAAGAAATATTGAGTAAGTTTTTTGGTAGGAAATCCACACTTAAATTTGCTTTTACATATTTTCTGAATAAAAAAGGTAAATTGTCAATAATCACATTGCGACAATTTATAAAATTCCATTCTTTCTCACCCATCTATTTTCTAGGATGTGCCTGATTCTCATAATACCAAGTACTGTATATGTCCTTTGCTATTACTGTGAAAGACAATAGAAATAAAAGCTTGCAATTTCTTAACACCAGTTAGTGTGAAAACACAGATGAGGCAATATGGAAAAAATAAATTGTTTTGTTGTCCTCTCCAGGTGGCCCTGCTGTGGTGTTACAATACTTTTTTTTTTTTTAGAAAAAAAAAAAATTTTATCTGTTAATTATTCCTTTTTGTTTGTTGTGTGGGTTAAACTATGTCCTCATCTCCATACTGCAACACATATTTCCTTTCCTTTTCCAATAGAATCTATCAATGAGATCTTCTATGATTGCTTCCATCTGAATATAGACAATAAACTGGCAAAAAAGGTGGTTTTGATTTCTATTTTATATTTGTTAGATTTGTTTCTTTTGTATTAAAATTTTTACTTGCTTCAGTTTTATATGTTTAGTCTTCTTGGGGGATTTTCCTTTCAGGTTTGAATCTACTTGTCTTCTTTCTACCATTTGCCTGACTCTAGCTTTAAATGTTTTTGTTTTACAGTTCTGCTTTGGCAGAGCAATCAGGCAGTGGCGCTTGCTCACCCCTGCTTGGTATAGCTATCTGGGTATCCTACTCCTGGCGTGTCTACTTCAACAGTTTCAATCTTTTCTTTCATGTGCTCTTTTTCTGAGTGAACATGCCAGAATGAAGACTTCTCTTTGGTCAACAGAATTCTATCTCTTTGTTTCCTGCCCACTGGCATTTCTCACTGGTGCATTGCTCATCTCGCTGGCTGTGGGCAGCCCTGCCTGTCTGGCACTCAACTGTGTTGTTACTGGGCAATTCTGACTCCTGCACCTGCCACTGGTCTCTTGTCCAGAACATCGGGTTGCTTGTGCAGTCCTGGCGGTGATCTCTCATCTCATTGTGGGCAGAGTTGCCTAGCATAGAAGGGTCAAGTTTGGCTCTCATTTCTTTCTCCACAGTGTATTTTGGTGACTCTTGTTTTGGAGCAAGCTGAGAGGCAGAATTCCCTTGAATTAAATTGCATATCTTATCGCCTTGAGTGACTATATATCTGGTTGGATAGTGTTAGGGTTTTGTATTGGCAGCAGGGATAAACGAAGCAGGTTCAAAGATGAATCATTTTAAGCCTCTACTCTTTGCAGGGCAAGTCTAACTAACAGGTAGAATAACTCATTTGAGAACTATCCTTACCTTTCAAATACTTTTAATTAGGGTAAACATTGTTAGGTATCACTCTGATAGTCTGGCATTATGAGAATGATTATGATTTGAATTATGGATTCCTACTTATAAAAAACTATTTCTGCCCTTTTCTTGAATGCAACCATGAGACTTCTTAAATATAGAAAGTGAACTTTTCACATTGTCTAAGTTCTCTGGAGGCTGTCAGGGCAGAGCATGGTTCTGCCCCTGTTTTACAAAGACAAAAGTGGTTCATTCTAAAATATAGATTTGATCTCTGGCAGGAAGGACCTGGGTGATGGGATTTTTTGTGTTGGCCTGTGGACAGATAAGACTAAAAATGCACTATTTAGATTTGAAGTCCGTGGGTCATTTATTGCCCCCACCTCCTTGAGTCCCAAGAAGATGTCTTTAAAACTGAATTATATCCTTTGACAAATCTCAGCACAGAGATGGCATCCAACTCATATTCAGAAATATTCTTTCACTATGATGGTGTTGGTAGTAAGGAGAAGAATTTCATCTTCACAATGAAAATTAGGTCCTTTTCTGTAAAATTGTTCCTCTAAAAGGAGTAACCCATGTAAGTTACCATCCAAAATAGTACATTTCTTAGAGCAAAAAAAGAAGCCAAAATACTTGGATGATATAATTGTTAAAATATTCTTATATATATACCCCCAAAGGGATTAGACTGTGTACATTGGTGGATTGATTATAAAATATTTGTATTCAAAATTGCTTTCCAAAACAAAATCCATTTTAAAAACTAGAAATAACATATATTCACATGAAGTGGCTTTTCCAGTCAAGCCTTCGTTCTTCAACAATGACTTTAAAAATGTTATTCCTTCTGACTGGAATTTTATCCCTCACTAACCCCATTACCATGGCCCTCTCTCATCAAGCTATCTTAAATGCAATTTTGATGATTGTAAAATAAATTTTATTCATTATAGTACCCCCTTAGCATAACCTGGTGCCTGGAAAATAACACTAAAAAATACTGAATAAGTGAATCTTATAAGCCACAAATGAGGTTAAAATCTTCAATGTGATTTTAAAGAATTTATACTATGATTCCTAGAGCCTCAGCTGGTAGGAATCTTCCATTTGCTTTATTGTTAGGCTGATATTCCAGTCTGCCGAGGCTTCCCCCTCTTGTCCCGGTATTTGGGCCATTTATATTAGATTTTCACCTTTTAAATAAATTACTGTTAATAGCTGCATTAAAATAAGCTATGATATAATTTAAAATTGCTGTATATGAAGAACCAGGAAAATGTGACCACAACAGAAGGGATATGTTATAGATCAGCATCCTTCTCCAAAGGAGACAGGCCAAGCTGTGCAGCATATGGAGGTATGAATATGTGTGTGACTATGATGTGAACCTGAAAATCAGGTACCCGAGAAACGTTTTACAAATTCTTTTTTTAATTGAAATAATAAAATTTTAGAGTTTAGAAAACCAAACACTTCCACAAGGCACATTAGGAAAGCTGGTAGATCCCTGGCTGGATGCGGTGGCTCACGACTGTAATCCTGCCACTTTGGGAGGCCGAGGTGGGCGGATTGATGGAGGTCAGGAGTTTGAGACCAGCCTGGACAACATGGTAAAACCTCATCTCTACTAAAAATACAAAAAATTAGCTGGGCATGGTGGTGTGCACCTGTGGTTCCAGCTATGGGTGGCTGTGGTGGGAGGATTGCTTGAGCCCAGGAGTTGGAGGTTGCAGTGAGTAGAGATTGTGCCACTGCACTCCAGCCTCAGTGACAGAGCAAGACTGTCAAAAAAAGAAAAGAAAGAAAAAGAAAAGAAAACCTGGTGGTCCCTGGTAGTCCCTGACATTCCCTCTGTAAACTAAATCCCTTTCCCAAGAGATAATCAATTTCTTGTTAATTTAAAAGTTTATTCCTCTTTCATTTTTCCTGTATTGATGTTTCTGGAATTTTGAAGTATAAGCACTATCCTCAGCTAAACCATTTTATAAGGAAATTGTTGTAAAACATAGTATATAATTATCTTAGCTTTACAGTTGCTAGTTTTATATATACCTATCATTAATTTTTTCTTCAAACATTATGTAAGAATGTAAAATTCCATTAAATGTTGTCAAATACATTAAGTAATATATCAGTTCCATTTGTTTCCCTCCCCTGGAACTCTCTCTCTGAATTCTCATGAAGGCTTGTGAGTCCCTATGCCTAGTGAATAAATATTATGCTGAGGCTCCCCTTTTCCACCATGCTAGAAATTTTACTCATCTCTCTTGTGGTTGTTTCTCTCCCTTCTGAAAGTCCATGTATTCTTTCATGGTATATCCTTTCATCCTGTAGTAATTTTCTGAGAGGTCGTTTTAAAAACATGATTATCTGAAAACATCTTTAGTCAATTCTTATTTTTGATTGATATTTTATTGGAAATCTAATTTAGATATAATTTTCTGAACTTTGAAGGCATTGACTTGTAGCTTCTAGTCTTAGTCTACAAGTCTTATGTCATTATGATTATTTATCTCTTATGTATGACTCACTTTATAATTTTAGAAACTTTTTGGAAAATTAATTTCCCGATATACCGAAATTCTAGCTGGTGTGCTTTGGTGTGGCTCTTATGTTCATTACTTTGGAAAAATCTTCTTGTATTATTCCTTGATAATTTTTTTGCCGTTCTCTCCTTTTGGAAAATTGGACATTGAATTTGCTGTGTTGATTCTTTAATTTTCTTAACAATTTTTTTCCATTTCCTCTCCCATTTGTCTCTTTGCTATGATTTTTAGAGAGATTCCTCAGTTTTATCTTCTAATGTCTTTATTAAATTTCATTTATATTGTCGTTTTTTTCTTCCTGCAAGTTTTCTTATGTTTTCTAATTTTTTTGAAAATATAAAATTCTTTTTTATTGGTTAGATGCAGATAATCTCTTGTCTTTCTGAATGTATTAATTATCATTTCTTCATCCTGTTGTCTGTATTATAGCTGTTTCTTCTGAATTCTTTTTACTATTTGACTATTGCAGTCTCTGTCTTCAATATTTGACGTTTTCCTCAAATATCTGGAACTATTTTTCTGTCCATTCATATTTAAGGGTGAACTATTAAATAGTTGAGGGAATACTTGTGTGTGGAAGAGGCTTGTTGAGATGTGAGTCTTACTGTAGGCTAACAGGTATGTTATTGTAGGAGCCCTATATGTAAGTACCTATAGCTCTTTTCTCTAAACTCTTTAATTCCTTCAGAGAAGATCCTGCAGTCTCTTTCACTGAGGAATGCGGGTACTGTGTAGGCCAGTTTCGCAGAGTGGGAAGAACTGGTCATTTAACTGTTCTTTTACCAGATTTGTAACAGCCCTCCCCACCCCATTTCAGCCCTATAATTTGCCTTTCAGAGATATTGGACCACAATACACAGGCTTCCTAAGTATCATGTATTTGCTTGCCAATGCTTAGGTTTTAACATTTCTCTGATATTTTATGCTTGTTATCATCAGCCCAATTTTGTTGAAACCTGTCATCTGTTAAAATAGCTTCCCTTGACTTCTCTTGTTCTCTTTGTCCTGCTTTGATTATCCTTCCTATATTCCTTTTAGTGAGTGTCTGGATGGAGGAGAGAAGAGCTATGAACACATGTGCTTTGGATACCTTGTTCAACTGGAAGTCTAGAGAAGCTATCAGTAAGTTACAGATGTGGTTTTGAAAAAGTGTACTTCCTCTTATATTTGTATGGGCTCAAAAAGTGAGTCTATAATCCTATAGCACAACTTTTAGTGATTATCTTGCTTGCCTCCAGAATGCAACGTAAGTGTGATTTTAAAAACTGGCCTTAGATATAGGAGTTGCAAGTATTTCTCACTTGGCTCACTCCAGGTGCAAGATTTTTACTGCCTTAATAGAAATAAGAACATAACTCCTGTTCCCTTACCAGGCTAAATATTCAAATGGAATAGGAATGTTCAGGAGCAAGAGCAGAAAGCCTCTCCCTCCCACCTCCACCCCTGGATTTCAGGCTTTCCTAATTCAAACCACACTGAAGCCTGGACAACTGTCAAAATTATCCACATGGATCTCAGCAGTTAGGGAATGGAGGCTGGAGACTGGGGGCCAAAGAGCAGAACTGCAGAACATGGCTAAGAAATGGACTCAGAAAATGAGCCACACTTATGCAGTAAAACTTGGCTGGTTCCAGAACCCACTTGGGAAACACTGCCCTAGATAATCTCCCACTCCTTCTTTATTCTCCTATCGCACATACCTTCATCAGCACATTTGATACATTCACAAATGCTTATTGATTCCTATTGTATGTAGCCCTGGCTGGTTGGCAGTTAAGCTGTTTATGGCAGCCTTCAATAGACAGTGAGCTCTTTGAGGCCATGGGCTATGTCTAATTCATTTCTGTATCATCAGGAAGTGATTTACCTATTTAGCACACCCACTAAATATTTGTGGCATGAAGGAAAAGATAAATATATTTTGTTCAATTCTATGCTTACTTCTAAATACTATAAGTAGGCAAAAGGGGTAAGATATGAAAAAAATTATCAGCCATCATTATGATATTTGTGAAGTTGAATTTATTGCTAGAAGGCAATATTTACAGATTCCTATTCCAATGTCGCGTTTTCATTCCAGTTGCTAGATATGATAATTAACTAAGGCAACCACAATCTGATTGTTACATGTTTTTATCAGTCAGCTTCTTGATAGTATGAATTATCAATTCATCCTGATTTTAAATTCAAGGGGTTTTGAGAAGTTAATGGCTTATCATCCCCCTGTTTTTTTTAAAATCTGAAATCACTTTAGCTTTTTGTTGAGCTATACAGTATGAAATTCTGAGCTCAAGGACCTAGCAGTCAGGTTCAGTTCTGTTGCTTATTAACTCAATGATTTTGAGCAAAATAGTTACTTTTGCTCAAAGGTGCAAATGGTGGTTACTTCAATGACTGAAAGAACACAGGACGGCTGCAAAGATTATATGAGAAAGCACATCTGAACTAAAATGTGATGAACACATTTTGATCAATGTAATAAGACATTATACACTCATATACATGTAACTTACTAGGAATTGTCATCATGGCAATAAGATAATCCTGTATATATATTTTTAAATCCATAATGTCTACATTTTGAGAAATTTTGCATTTTTGAGTTCAATCATGAGTAAAAATTGGAGGATTTTTCTTCGTGAGAATGCTTGTTTTTAGAGTGAACTGTGGCGGGCAGAAAACTATGTTTTTACATAATTCCTAGACATATCAACATAAATGTCATTACAGAAAAAAAGTCACCTAATAAGCACCAAACACTTCACACCTCCTGAAAAAAATAGGTTGAGCACAGGGAAGAGGCAGAGTTTAGATGCTTAATATTTGTGAATGAAAATAGTGAATTTCTTCTATCTATAATCCACATTCACTGTTAACACTTTAGGGCAGGATTTAGCTAAGCAGATTAATAATAAAGTTGAATACGAAAATGGAAGACTTGTAACCTATTGTTAAGGAAATTTGTTTTAAAATCTGTCAGGCAGTCTTTGGCCAGACTGATACAAAGGTGTAAACAGAAAATTCTGTTTCCTCTTTTTTCCTTAAGTTATGAGGCTAACATGGTAATACATTATCTTTACCAAATATTATTCAAATAACATAAAAGCATAAAGAATAAAATGTGAAAGTTATTCTTCTTAGTTTCTTCTCCCCATTCTTCTTCCCGGAGATAACCGCTCTAAAGTGTTTTTTTTTTTAAGTAAAAGGAATTCAGGTTGTTCAAGTCAGAGCATCCTAAATTCAAATTGCTCTTTTGCCACTTAGCTTTGTGTATTTCTTACATTTTCTAATCTCTCAATTTACTCACTGGTGAAATCAAAGTAAAACCACTGTGCAGAGTTGCTGCAAAGAGTAAATTACATGGATTCACATGTTGTTGAATAAATTAAAGTATCAGATATCATGTAACTTTCAGAAAAGTCGCAGAAACAATATATGTTAGTTCTCATCTCCTCTTCCTTGTTCCTCTATTTCTCTGCATCGTTATCAGTCTTCTTTTCTTTCTTCATTAATTCTGATTTGTTAAGATTGGATCACTGTCTCCTTGAGGAAGACGTTGGGCTTGTCGTATGAAAGATTATCACAGCAGAGTGGAGAGAAGGCTCCAGTCTCTCAAGTCACAGAAAGTTGAAATTGGGCAGATGTAAATCGTAGATTCTCTAGCCCAATATTTCTCTCTTATCTTCCTTCCTCCCTCCCCTCTTCTTTCCTTCCTTCTTCTCTTCTTTCTTGTTGAGAAATGAGTTGCTTAAATGGGATGTAACTGGAGCTGCTGGTAGGGTGTGGGGGTTGTGGACAGACTAGAGTCTAGTTGTTCAGCCGCCTTTTTATTTTCTGAGGAATCTGAGGTGCCTCCCAAAACCCTGATATTAATGTGAAGTATGACCCATTCATCCAAATTCTCTCATTTGTAAAATGAGGAATGCATTTTGGAGTGTTCATTTCAGAGTCAGACAGTCATCAAAATGTAGGGCAATTAGCTTGATTGGAAATTATCACCTTTGACTTTCAGCTTGAATATACCACACCTTGAAAACTGTTTTAGTAATTGCTGGATCTGCAGGTGTTCATGGTCTCTGGGGCTGCAGTCCAGATTTTAGGAGAGCAGAGTAGCTGGCGACCTCTCCAGTGGTTTATCAAAGACGCCTCAATTTTATTCTGGCATTTAATCTGCCACAGAAGCCGTTTATTGCTTCATCTTCTTGAGTAACGTGGACACTGTCACTTAATTAACTCACCATTTGACTGCATGTTTAAAACTGTCAGGTGGGAAGAAGATTTAGTGCTGTCTTATGATTAATAAAATGCTAAAGTCTCATTTTGTGAGAGTCATGTAGCTGGCACCTGAACAAAAGCTACTAAGTTTGTTGGTTGTTATTTGGCTTTATAATTACATGAACTGTCAGGAAAATAGCTGCATTTATTTGTTGCTTTTGTATATTTATTTTTAAAGCATGTCAATATGTGGGTGTTGGGGGGTTGGTGTAGTTGGTTAAACTTACAAAAATATTTTAAATTCTAACATTAAATGATTATCATGTCTTTAACAGGTAAAATTTATTGAAGAATGTTTTAGAATCTTAGAATTAATAATTGCATATTTACTGAGTGATTACTTATGCTAGCCACTGACCTAGGGTTATTTAAATATGTTGTTCCAAGTAAACTTCACAATAATTCCAGTAAGTAGGAATTATTTCATTGTTCTTCCCATATGACAGATGAAAAAACAGCTCTGAGGTGATTAATTATTTGCATAAAAGCACCTACCTTAATATTAACAGAGATCAGCCTTAAATATAGGATTTTATGTCTAAATTTATGAATTCTGTTCATTCCAATGGGAGAATCGCTTTGATTAAGCCCACTGAAATTGTTATGCTTTTGTAGTGATTATTTGCACCCCTTGGCCATTATTTATTTTTTCTCTTGCTTCATGCCCCCACAAAGGGATTTGTGTTGAGGATCCCCAAGATCATTTCTATATTCCGTGATTTGCTAAAAAGACTCATAGAACTCAGCTTATAGTGATATTCATGGCTAAGATTTATTATAATAAAAGGGTACAAAACAAGATAAGCGAAGGATAATGACCCTTGGGCAAAGTCTGAAGGAAACTAGGTGCGTGCTTCCAAGGGGCCTATTGGTGGATTTACAATAGATGCACTTAATTCCTCCAGCGGTGTCTTTGTGACAATGTGTGAAGTGTTGTCTGGGAAGCTCATTAAAGACTCAGGACCCAATATTTTTAGGGGGCTATTCACAAAGGCACTCTCTGACTAGCATGCACCAAAATTTCAGACTCCCAGAAAGAAGGCAGGTATTCAGCATAAGCAACAATGCACAATTTAGACACAGTAAGATGTTTTCATAATTTAAAGAAAGTTTTATATCAGTGTAGAGAACTGTTTACCAGTTAAGTTCTCAGATGCCAGCTAAGGGCCAAGTTTGCAAGCAGGCCTTTCTAAGGATAACAATCTTGGCTACAATGTTAACTCTTTTTTTTTTTTTGCACAAAATTCAAATGACCTCACAGAATAATCCCACACCAAAATGTTTTGTCATTTGCAATTCTTTAAATCAGAAAAGGAGTAAGGTTCATGCATTGGAGTGAGTGCTAAAAAGGACATGATGCATGTTAGAAATAGCCAAAATCGTTATTCATTTTGGGGTTTTATTTCTTCCTTCATTTATTGACCCTCAAAATATTTATTGAACACCTATTGTGCTAGGAAATGGCAGAGCAGAGTGATTAAGATCATAGCCTCTGAATCAAGATGCCTGGGTTTAACTCCTAATTCTACCACTTACCAGTTACATAATGTTAGACAAGTTTCTAATAACTTCTCTGTGGTCAGGTTTTCACATCTGTAAAGTAGAGATTATAATAGTGCCTATTTTATAGGGTTAGGGAAGATAAGACAAGTTAATATGCTGTCTGGCATGTAGTGAGTGGGTTAATAAAAGTTAGCTCCTATTATTTGTTCTTCACATTGTGCTGACTCTGGGTATGCAGTGATGAATAAGGCAGATATGCCTCTTGCTAGAAGAGAAATTCTAGCCCAGTGGATGATACAAGCAAATAAGCATAAAATTTTTTTAGAGAGTAATAACTGCTCCAGTAGGTAAAATCTTGGGTATATGAGAGCACATAGGAGAAAGCCTCACCTAGCTTGGAGGAAGATAAGTAGAAGTCAGAGAAAAGGGAGAAGGAAGTTGGAAGTGGAGGGAGACTATACCAGGCCAAGGGAACATCTTGGGCAAAACATATTGAAATGAGGATGGGAGGTAGGGAGAGAGCATTGTATATTGGAATAGGTGAAATAATAAATGATATGGCTGTAGGAGAGATGAACTTGTAATGATAAGCAGGGCCCAGAGGATAAAGAGCTTTTCAAGTCCTATTAGGGAGTTTTCACTTGGCCTGAGAATAATGAGTTCTATGGGGGCCAAACCTGGGGACAATTCCTTTTGGAAACACAAGCTGGCATGATCCTTATGGAATTCTCTTTTGTGCGTGTGGCTCCCTCTCTGAAGATTGCTTTGTCAGCTTCCCTTATCAATGGACAATGAGGACTCCTTTCCCTTTGGGCTTCCTTTTTGTATATCAGGTATTGATCTGGAACATTTTGGACCAGGGCTGAGGCAATTTTAGGGGCTGTTAACAACAAATCAAACCTTTTTTAGCTTGTTGCACATGAAGATTCTGGATGTGAGAACAATAAAAGAACAGAATGAGGACATTTGGTTGTATTCATGTCTAGTGAAACTTGTAAAGAAACCACCTGCAAGTACTCATGTGTCAGTGCTCACCTACCTGAAACACAGTCCAGCCCCTTAGAGTGAACCCAAGTAGTGATCAACACTAGGCTTTATGCGATGTTTTAATTATATGATTTGACCTCCTACATTTTTGATTGTTGGTTTATTCCTTTTTTCCACATGTTTCTCTGTTTATTGGTATTTCTTTACACTTTATTTTATGTGCTTTGCAAATCATGCTCACATATAAGCACACATGGGAAATGATTTATATTGAACACACCAGCCATAATGAACATGTCATTATTTGTGGGTTGAAAGGGAGTGAAAACTGGTATTTACCTGCTGCTTTTTACTTTACTGATATTGCCACTTTTTTATGATACATTTTTTTATTTTGTTCTAAGCAGAAATATCTTCTTAGGCTGATTATATGTAACATTAGGATTACACCAAAATTTCTAATATTTTTTGCGTGGGGCCATTCCACTATCACTTAGTCAAAGTGGTTCCTAATCCACCAGGATTCCACATTTTAGAGGAAACTTTCATGTCTCTCTCTCTCTCTCTCTCTCTCTCTCTCTGTCTCTCTCTCTCTCTCACACACACACACACACATTTATTGAGAGCTACAGAGGCACCTCTACCACTTTTGATCTAGCATTAACCCCAAGTATTCAATTTCATGCTTAGTACCATTCAGGCTCCTGGGTAAAGCTACACCACATATTTTACCCTATGTCCTTGAAATAAAAGATGGCTGATTCTAAATGTAGTAATTGCTTGTAGCTTGGGCTGCTGCTGATGTTACAGACAGACTCTGCTTCAAAGAGTGGGAATGACTGGAGCGACAGAAGTACCTTTATAGAGAAGACAAATCAATTGATGTGTCAAGTCTTCCTCTGTTAGCATGAATGTGAAAGATCTCGCATAATGAAGTAACTTTCCCAGAAATGATAAACGTCCATTTTCTTGCTTATCTTTTTGTTCCAATGCATCCTTTCAGAGTTTCTCATGAATTAGCAAAATATTAACAGTGTTGCGTATGGCAGCTGAGGAATATTATCATAGATCTAGGTTTGATGGCCACTAATCACAGATGACTATAAAAAATAATTAAAATTAAATGATGTTAAAATTTAGTTCCTCAGTTGCACTAGTCAAATTTCAAACGGTCAATAATCTCATGTGGCTAGTGGTTATTATACTGGATGACACAAAAATAGAACATTTCCATCATTGCAGTAAGTTCTGTTGGGCTATACCTGTTTAGATGAAACATACAGTATTTCAATTCTTTGTCAGTCCTGTACCCTGGCAACTATATGGGCATTGGATACAGGAATTATGAATAATTGTGATTAAGTATTTAATTGTAACTTAAAAAATATGGTAGTCTCCCTTATCCGCAGGTTTACTTTCTGCAGTTTCAGTGACCTGCAGTCAACTGTACTCCGTGAATATTGAATGGTCTTAGTGAAAGGATAAAGTTTCATTACTTTGTAGTATTAAGACTAGTAGGTCTGAAGTCTTTATATACAGTAATGAAACTTTATCCTTTCACTAAGACCATGAGGGCCTAAGAAATAGAAAAACTTGTCAAAACCCCAAACACCATGTGCATATTTAAGGAAACAGGTATTATATTATTTGTTTTTTAAAAATCCTCCCCTGAAAGTCTACTTTTGAACTGGATATTTTAAAGTGAAATAGAAGAAATTAAACTTTCTTGTGTTCTGGTAAAAAGATGTCCTGTGAAATCATCACAGCTCTTTCAGGAAAACTGTGGAAGGAACTGGAGGCGGGTAAAGGTGGTCAATATTTTAGGGAAATTGCATTCTGTCGTTTACATTTATAACTCAGACTTTTGGTCTTGTTTATAGAACATTTCCACACAAGGCTCATTGATTCTCAGATTGCTGAATCACACAGCAGCTGCTCCTATTAGAAGCACAGTTATTTAACTTACTACTGATTATCTCGTAAGTGCGTAATTTCTCAGTCATAGTCTCTGGTATATTGTTCTTGCTCTCGAGATCATCTTTAACAGGGTGGAAAAGCTCTCCCCATGATGTGCCCATCCATGTGGCCATATGTTGATGACATTTTCCCGTTTTCCATCTCTCTGTCACTTAGAACAACCACATTTTTAAGAGGGAAGATGTATTTTTGTGTCCTATTTCAAATCAGCCCTGGCCCCATATTATCCTAATATTTAAGATGGGATAAATAGAAGCAGAACTGTCATAGCATTTGTTTTGGTGGTGAAATGGGGGTGGGAGAGAAAACTAAACAAGTAAAGTGCCTAATGATAAAAGTAATAAAAATGATAACAATATTGCAGACACTCATTAACTGGACAGGGCAACACTTGTAAAGCTACGATTCATCTGCTTCTCGTTCTGATGTGATTAGACAATGAGAATGATTTTTTTGAGTTAATTGTTCATTGCAATACACCTTTTGGGTGTGTGGTTTCATTACTTATAAGCTCCTGTGTCAGATTATCTGGTGGCGAAGTTTTTTGCATAAATTAAAGCACATTCTCAAAAAGTTTACTTGCATTTTCTCTGATGTGGCATATAGGTAATTCAATATTCTTGTAGAAAGAAGAATCTAGATGGCACTGCACTAGCAACCCTGGGGTGGCGGTGGCTGAGGCACTCTTTGGAGGAAGATAGAAGATTCTTATTAGAAGGATAGTCCTTGAATAGCAAAGGTGCTTGAGATTTTCAAACTCATCAACTTTTAGAGGAAAATGTTATGGGAAACATCAGCTCTGAAATCAGAAAAAATCTATGTTTCAATCTCAGCTGTGCTGCCCAAGAGCCTATGGATTTGTGGAGTACACAACATGTTGGACACAAATTGATGGTGGTGATTGTTGTGTTTGTATTGTTAATTTCTCCTTTTGTGTAACATACTCTATGACCTTGTTACTTAATATTTTTACCCTTCTGCTTTCTTATTGCAGCATCATGATACCCACCCAATAGGATCAAAAGAAGTAAGAATTCAAATTTGGAACCTTGTAGGTGACAAGTGACAGGATGACTTGTATCAGATTTAACTCTGTTGTTCTGCTTACTGTTAATTCTTGTCTCTAGCCTGAACATGGCAGCATTTTATCTCCTAAACTCCTTGATATACTTATATAAATATCTACGTTGTTTAGCCCCAACCTGTGGAAATGTCACAGAAGAACATTCTTGATGGCACAACATTCAAAGAACTCTTGGAATAATTCTAGAAAAGTCTCATGGTTTTTTAGAATTCCTTTGGGGTTGGTAAATATTAGCTAGAATGAGAAATATAAGAAAAGAACTAAAAATGTTAACCCTTCAAAATCCGTAGATAAAAATGTGACCCAAAGGAAAAGTGTTTCATTGTTATCAATTATTCATTGATTATTAAAAGTAATAATAATAAACATCCTTGAGGCTGCTGTGCAATGTGAGCTCAGGGCTAGGGCAATGGGAAAATAAAGATGTAATAAATATAATTGATATTCACTGATTCTATATTACTAACAAAACAACCTGAATAAGTGAACAGAAAAATGACTTTTAAGAGGGACTCAAATTATCTTCTTATATTCTAAAAAGTGCATTTTTCCCCATGGAAATTTGCTGTGAACCAAAATAGCACATACTAATAATCATCATTTACATAGGGCCCACTATGTAATGGTGCTTTTTATTTCTAATCCCTATGGAAACCTTGCAAGACAGATTTCATTACCCCTATATTCCTGATGAGGAAATTGAGCTTGAGAAGGGTCAAATGATCATCCAAGGAAAATTCTATGCAGCCATTAGGAATAAGTATTGTGTTTGAAATGCGTTAAGTGTTACTCTGACTATAACGACACATTAACATTTCCTCTTGAAAACCAAGTTATGCAAGTTATACTCAAGTATTGTGTATTTACTATACCGGAAAAGAATTGAGTATGGATTCCTTGTGTGGAGTTACAGATTGTGATGAGTGGTTCTTGATGTTACTGTTTACAATAAACTTTTATGTCAGACACTATGCTAGGCATTGAGAATTAAAAAAATTAAGTAATTTGTTTACCCTAAAGTACTCATAGTCTAGTGCAAGGATAACAAATAACTGGTTCCTTTGCTGACTCCAATAGTAGATACAGCTTGGATGCAGCTCAGGTTAAGTTTCTCAACAGTTCTTTCTCAACAGTGATTCCAGACAATTTCTAAACATTGATTAAAATGAGTACACATTAGAAATAAAGCTCATTTACCACTCATATTTTAGGAAACACATGTAATCAATCATTTGAAATCCACTGTGACAATTTGGATAGAGTTGTGAGTAGTTTTGTCTATGGTACTATGGTTTTCCATGTATACTTACAGAGAAGGATAATAACCTCTGGTTATGGAGGGTGGGAGAGAGAATATAGAACGCTTTACACAGAGATTCTTAATCTTTAAGAATGGGTAGAAGTATGACAAGGGATGAGACTGGTGATTTAGCAGGGATCAAAGACTAGAGGAACTTATATTGTTATTCTATGGACTTCAGAATCTACTCTGTAGGTAAAGGATTGGTTTCTGAAGGATTTTACAAAAGGAGTAAAGCATATTGAGGGGAAGTTCATGGGGGATGTGGCTGAGAGAAGACATGAGATACTGCATGGGAAGATAAACTGAGGGCTTGGATCACAGTAGCAGTGACTGTACTCTAGACCAGAGGTCTGATTAGAAAACAGTGTATAAAGCTGATGTAGATTAGAACTGATGAACTATTAGACATAGTGAGGGGATGATGTGAAACAGAAAGTAATTTCTAGGACATTGTCCAGATTTCTGGCTTGGATGATTGGGTTGATAGCAAGAAGAGAGTTGTGAGAATAAGATGTAGTGATTTTACTGAGCATGAACTACAAAGACATTGATTTATATTACTACACAGAAATATTTGGAAAAATCTTTGTTTTTTAAGGCCAAGTGCTTGCTTCTAAAGCAGATTTTAAAATATTCTCATGAGACACTAAGAAATTGATTTTGATGATAATCATTAGTAAATTTTGTATACCACTCAGCTATATTTTTATATGCTTTTTTTTTTCAATTGTGAAAAGTTGGAATCAGTAGGGACCTGAAGTTTATTGATTAAATCTTGAGTATGGAGCCCTGTTAGAGGAAATGATTATTACAAAATCAATTGTATTCCTCTACATGGATACCAGTGATGATTTTTTATTTCTATTCTGAGTTAGATCTGCGTCAGCTTTCTGGGGTGGCTCAACTCCAATAAACTTTTCTCTCTGGGGCATTCATCTATTTTAAACCCACTGGGCACAGTTAACTCTATGTAAATCTTTTATTTTTGGTCTTTAATAGACAAATATTGACCATCCAACTTCAAGTCAACATGCTCTAATCAAAAGTGAAAATATTATGGAATTGATGATTCCTGATTTATCATGTGCTGACCACAAATAGATACTTCAGGTTACTCTCAGAAAGCTCCATTATGTGGAATACTGTGTGTGTAGAGGGGTCCATGGACTAGAATGTAGTCTTTGAGTCATGTGGTCATAACACCAGGAGATTTTCCTTGTAGGCAGTAACTACTTGGTTTCCTCAAACTGTATCTAAATCCTTTTACCTCTTATGATTATAAAACTTGAGAGTGTGTGTGTGTGTGTGTGTGTGTGTGTGTGTGTGTGTATGTGTGTTGGGGAGTTTTATTTTTATCTGCTATATTTTATGCAGAGAAACTGCCACTAAAAATTGCTAATGTGTAGAAAACATTTCCTCTACTATTTTCCTGACTTGAGGATAAAAATGACATTTTGGAGTTTTAGTGTTTCTTTTCTTCTGTGAAGCTTTGTTAAACTTTAGAATAAACGTTTTTATTCCTTTAGAATATGTTATAGAATACATAGACAAGGCACTATTTTGCAATAGTGGAGGAAGGCATCCATTCTTTTATTCAACCTTTAATAGAATCATTGAGTGTCTGGTTTTTGAATAATACTCTCCTTCTTGCTTAGGTGTTATGAATAAGTATTTTTTTACAGCGTAACCTCAAATTAACTTTGGATCCAGTTTTTGGGATAAGAGATACAGCATTAAATGATATAAGGAATCTTCTATTTGGTGCTCTTTTAACTCTCTGACTCTTTAGATGTGGACAAGTTATTTATTTTCTTAGTTTTATTATCTTTGAAATGGGGGAGCTGGGCTAAGTAATTTTGGACTAAGTAGTTTAAGAGATTTCTCCCAACTATAACCACAATTCTTTGGCCCTATTGATTGTCATATGAGCAAAAGAGTCAAGGACAATTTTAGTAATAGCAGTAATTACTATGGATAGACCTGCCAAACTATTGATCACACCTAGTTGTTTTTACTAAAAGAGAAAATTGTGTGAATTGGTAGTGTGACTTGTAGAATTCTATACCAGAGGATGTCTTCTGAGTTCAGGGCATTGGTGTGATATCCAACTCTATTAAATAGTCTCACATGGAATTCATGAGCACAACATCTTGTTTGATGTTATGCTCTTTTAGGCTGAGTGTGCTTCAGGGCAAATCTTCAACTCTAATGTGACCCTTAGCCAAATGACTTCGTCATGGGAAGGGGATATCTGAGCCATGTTGCATGAAATTGTAAAAGTTCTGGAAAATATAGAAAGGTGAAATTTTTGTCTTTTTTTAAAGTACAGACTAAAATTTCATGCAAATTCTGTTGTTTAGTTATCCACTAGTGATACATATAGTGAAAAGAGATTAAATTGATGGAGGGAGTATAAGACTGACTGAATGAATACACATTTGTAAAGTCTTATTTCTTGTTGTTTGTGGCACACTGAAGTTTGTCAGTGGAGTATTTTTTTCCTTTATTACTATTGTTTTTAAAATTCTTAAATGGTACCCTTAGAAGGATTATATGATAAGTGATAGCACAAATACATGGTCTAGAATTTGGAGCTGTTGTGAAAACATCCCTCAAATTAGTATTTCCGTATTTATCTATGACCCATTACTCTGAAGGATACTTAAAGCTATTGTTTCTTCTCTGCCTTTCTATGACAGTAGGTGAGAGTGATCCCAGACTCCAGGGTGTGACTGTTGATTGCAGATTATAGAAACCTATTCTGAATAGATATGCTTTATCACCATTAAATGCATATTCTCTTTGCAGAGTTCTACATTTGTGTTTAAACTGCCCTTATAAATTTAGTGTGCATTTTCCGTGGGTCAAAAATAAGCTGTTATTTGTAGCAGTTCTGGCTAAGGTTTTGGATGAGTTTTCCCCTCCCTTCCTCCCTCCTTCCCTCCCTTCCTTCCTTCCTTCCTTCCTTCCTTCCTTCCTTCCTTCCTTCCTTCCCTCCCTCCCTCCCTCCCTCCCTCTCTTTCTTTCTCTCTCTCTCTCCTTCCTCCTCCTCCTCTTCCTCTTCTTCTTTTTCCTATTGCTCTGTATCTCAGAAATAGCAAGAATTTATTATTTTATTCTCTCAAATTCCATCAATTTTTTGTAGTTAGTAGACAAGACAATATTCTTATGTCTTAAATAGAATTGTAATCTGCATTGCTATGCAATTTTACACAGCCAATCCACTTGATAATGTCAAAACACTTTTATTTCTGCTTGGGAGGCCTTCTACCTTGCTCTCATTAATGTTGCACCTGTTTTGTTAAGTGTAGAGTCACTGATAGGGTGCCAAATAGAATTCAGAGAGAGAATCTTCATAAGTATAATGAATTTGGGTTGAACTAACTGAGAGATTCTGAATTATTTTAAATATTTGACCTCGACTGATGGTAACTTTTGCACTATCCATACTAAAATGCTTTATAAAGCAATTAAAAAGCAATCAAGATTGTAGACGAGTAAATATACTTTTTGGGTGATTTCCTTCATTTTATAACTTTAAACTTTTTGTGATTATAAAGGTAAGTCATATTTCGTATGACTTTTTGAAATATAGGGAAAACAAGAATGAATAATCATATATAGTCGCACTGAAGAGAAATAGCTACTCTTACATTTTTGTACTCAAACTGTTTTACTTGAAAGTTTTACTTGGCCTGGCGCGGTGGCTCTCGCCTATAATCCCAGCACTTTGGGAGGCTGAGGCAGGTAGATCAGTTGAGGTCAGGAGTTCAAGACAAGCCTAGCCAACATGGTGAAACCCCATCTCTACTAAAAATACAAAAATTAGCTGAGTATGGTGGCACACACCTGTGATCCCAGCTACTCGGGAGGCTGAGTCAGGAGAATCGCTTGAACCCGGGAGGCAGAGGTTACAGTGAGCAGAGATCATGTCATTTTACTCCTGCCTGGTCAACAATAGCAAGACTCCATCTCAAAATAAAAAAAAAAGTTTTACTTACAAATAAGAATAATCATACACTTCATATTATTTTTAAATGCTCCATTGTTACATTAAAATACTCTAATTATATGTATAACTTTAATAGTTTCCTTTATTATAACATAGTTCAACTAATTTTTAAATTATTCATATTATACATAATTTTGAAATGAATATTGTTATATCTAATAAAAATGATACTTGAACCCTTATTAAAGTCTATACACTACTCTTTGTTTAAATAATTTTATTATATTGTCCTGATAGTCCCATGAAATAATTATTTGTCTTAAAAAGGAAATGACTAAGCACTAAAGATTTTCTGTAACTTAATAGTAACTGTGATATTTAACTTTTGTGCTATGTGACCCAAGGTTTATGCCCCAAATTACTAAACCCTGTTGACTATGTATGAAAATAATTTTCTCTAAGGCTGAATTTCTATAAATCCAGATGTTTGTTCAAAATATATATACATTTTAAGGATTTTATATGTTTTGACAAATTACCTTTCAGAAGTATAGTTTCAATTTATAGTCCCAACCAGTAGCCTTAAAACAAAAAAAATTGTTAATGTAGGTGGCTTTTATACAGAATTATTTTTTCATTAAATCAAACACAGAATACTTGGAAGAATTTGGTAACTGGATAATGTTGCCATAAATAATAATAATAACAATAAAAATAGTGGGTGTGGTGATAATGGTATCATTATCACAATATGCAATAGCTGTAATTTATATAGTGCCTTTTATGTGCCAGGTGTTCTGTAATGACCTTTACCTATGTTAGCTTTTTTAGATCTTGTAACAGTTTTGAAAACCAGGAATAACTGTATCTGTTTCAAAGCTAAGATTTACAGATATTATGATTACTCAAGTCAGACTTAGAAAGCAATAGAGCAGAAATTGGAATGTCTCTCAACTCCGAATCTCCTGTTTACATATGTAACCTATCCAAAAAGATACTTCTTGAACTCATATACATTTTTATTGCCATATCACTATCAATTATAGCAACTGTCAGAGCACCGTTACAGTAATTACATACCCATCTCTTTCTGTATTCCAAGTTTCTTGAGAAATACAGGTATTTCATCAATTGTTATAGCCTCTCAGAGTTCTTATGATATCTCTGATGAAGACTCTACTCTTCCCTCCTCTGTAGATGTACCATGGTCCATAGTGTGTCTCAAGATGCATTTAACAAAGACTATCAGATTATGTATAAACTGTCATCCAATCGGGGTACTTCTGAGAGTAAAAAGGGGCTACTATAAATAGTGATGCTGTGGTAACAGGTAACCTGAAATTGTCATGGGAAAACTAGAAAATATTTTTGTCTGCGTCAGCATTCCCCTGTCCAGGTGCCCTTGTGTCCTAAGAAATCTCTGTCTTCAACTCTCATTGTATTCCCAAGACTCCTCTCTCTAAAGTTCCCACCCTAAAGGCAAAATATATCATGTTCCTAAGAAGAGATGACCACAGAAAAATGAAAAGCAGTGTCTTAGAAAACTCTATAAAAGTAATTATTGAGTAAAGAGACCCTTAACTCTCAGGAAATAAAGTTATTTTAAAGATTCCCTTAAATTACTTACCTGAACCACTGAGCTAATTTTGCAAAGAATGACTAAAGGAATGGTTTTGACCTTTAAGATACTGTTGTAGTGCCTTTCAGAAGCTGGATGTACCTTCCTACCCAATCCGATATTTGGTTTTGATATCGGACTGAGGATACCACACCTGCACCAATAGCATATTAAAAGGTTTGTTACCCACATTATGAGGGTTTCTGAGAAGAGTGGGACAGATTTCCCAAGTAGATCCCAAAATAGAATACATGAATAAGAAATGGAGTGCATTTGGGGCTTTTATAGTGGTTAGGTAGTGGGGATACAGTGAGTGCTGTTTGAATTACCTGCTAGTGCCAAGGAGAAAGAGGAAGAGGGTGGGAATGTTGAAAGTTGTCAATAGCCAAACATCAAAAATGGAGTCAGGCTATTTATTACATTTACCAGGACCACTGGGGGTGAGTCATTTCTGTGTGCTTGAAGCCATTAGGAACAGCTGACCAGCTGCCGGCTGCACACCTCCATAGAGCACCACTTTCACAGGGCACCATTTTCACAGTTGCAATATGAAGGTCCTGTGTGTGCTTCTCCCACTTTTCCTATGTGCAACTGTAATAAATGTCAGTCTTCTTTTAAAAATCTGGGTCTGCACACTTAATTTCCAAAACTTTGCCAATGTTTATCAATTGAAACCATTTAGATAGGAAGACTTTATTATTGATCCAAACTAGCATATTTTATTATGATTGTGGTACATTTTCAGAGACGGTAAAACAAATCATTAACATCTGTCAAAGTTTTATTTGCAAAGTAGATTTCAGTTCACAAAATAAAATTAAATGTATGCACACATGTAGGTGTATATATGTGTACATAATAGTAATAATGTTTGACATTTATGAAAAGTGTATGGTATGCAGGCACTGTTTCGAGAACTTGTAACTCTCACAACATCTCTATGAAATTTACACTGTTATCACTTCCATTTTTCAGATGAGGCATGTGAGATACTTAGAGATCTCACTCTAGGTTCTCTAAGGTTACTAGGTAGTAGTGGGATTTGTACACAGACCATCTGCCTTCAGAGCCTGTACCCAACCAGTGGGAATAATAGGGATAGAGGCTATTTATATTTCAGGGCAACCTACTGTTTAGACAAGCATTATGCAAAGGGAAGAACTCTCAGTTTAGAGTTGGAAGTCTGTTTTCTCATTTACTGTATTATTGTGGACATTTTAAATGTTTCTGAAGTTCAGAAAAGAGTTTTAATCAAATTGTTTAGTTGAACTTGTAATGCTTGCTTCTCAATGATTTTGTAAGAATAACTGTCTTGTTCACTACTTTATTCCTCAGAGCCTAGAAGCAGGGCAAGGTGCTCATTAATGCAATCATGAATGAATATGTACTTGGTATCTGGATCTGCATGTGATAATTATTAGTTTTATATCTGTTCATTTTCAAATTTGTCCTCTAGAATAGTAAAATATTTATCATCCCCAATTCACACTGTTCCAATATAATCTTTTTATTACTTTGGTGTTAGAATCTAGCAATCTTTCCTGTAGAAAACATAGTCTTGATTGCCTGGGGTCTGGTCCCTTATCAACTTTAGTCAATGACTTTTGAATTATTTTCTGTCTGTAGTAGCTCAGCCAACTCATTGGACTCAATCTGTTTTCTGCCTTAGAAGATTTGAAAAAGCCTATCATTGAACCAGTGAGATCTTGCTTAATCTTTTCATCTCTAAGATAGGAAGGTTGAATCAAGGCTAATCTTCTTCATAATTCATAATCTTAAAACTCTTGAAACTTACAATTCTTTGGGGTGTCTGTTCATGTCCTTCTGCAGCTTTAGCAGTATCCTTCCAATTTGTATGCTCAGATTTAGCATGAAGTGACTTGTCTTAGGAGTCTTAGGCAGGAGGAGTTAGCTATAGGTGTGTTTTCTCAACATTTATCCTGTGTCTGAAATTTAATAGAATATGAATGCTAAAGATTTATAGAACTTTTTAACAAACTCATATCTAGGCTCAATAAGAAAGCACCAATCAGATTGGAAAATAATGAATTTGGTTTAAAAGAAAATTGTTTTATTATTGGACAAGTTGTTTGTCAGTCTATTCTATGTGATTTTCCATCCTAGGAAACAATTATTACAAGACATATTCTTTCTAAGTGTTATGAAGTGAACTCTGCTGAATTTTATGGACTTCAAAAAAAGATGGATCCAGAAGAAAAATAGGATTAATTATCGATTAGGTACTTTTATAGCCATCTCCTACTTTACAGTAATAACATTACCCAAAAGTTTTAATCCAATTGTTTATATGTTTCAGGCAAATTTTCACATGTAATCTCTGCTCTTGGTTAGCTTACAGTCTCAGTGAGATAACGCTGATGCCGAAGGAGAAAAAGGTATCCTGGTAAAAAGGCAGAAAGGTGGTTATTGGATAGATTATCAATCTTCAAGAGGTGAGAAGTTCTGTTGAATTTTGTGTGTGTGTGTACGATGGAAGTAATAGCTAATACTCTAGGACATCATTTCACTAACCTCAGATACCATTTTATTTATTGCTCATAATAAATTTAGGAAGTGAATTCTGTAATTCTCACTTTATGAACGAGGAAATACATAAACATATTTCTGCTTCGTATTTTATATTTCTCTCTATAAAGAGATGTTAAAATACCTTGCCTAAATTTATACAGATCATTTTTGCTAGAGTACAGATTTAAATGCAAGTTTTTCTGACTCCAGGGCCTATGCTCTTAACCACTGGGATTTCTTTCTTTTTGGAGGAAAGTGTTTCTCAAAGTAGGGTCCAGGATTCTTTGGTGCGCTACTAGGATTCTCTAATAGCATAGAATAGAATTTTTAAAGTTGAGTCCATCCTTTCACTTTTTATAAGCTTCAAAATGTTGACATTTCATAGGCATGATTTTTATGGACTACTAAGGTTCATAATCTACAAGGTTGTTATAATTTGGTATTTATAAAATAAAACAAGTATATTTCTATAGAATGCTAGAAATGTTATTCTGTTGAGAAGTGTGGCTGCTCAGATTTACACATTTTATAAATGGTAGAGATAGAATTTGAACCAAGGTGCTTTGCTTCTTAGTTGCTCCAGGTCGTCCTGCTGCATGGCCTGATTCTCTGTGATAGTCTACTGCATCCTTTTTGAGTCCCCTCACTTGATATCCTTTGGAAAGTCTTTTGATCCTTGGAATCAAGGGATTCCTGTCCAGAACAGACATATAGCCTTAACTGCTTCAGGCAGAATGGGTTGTGATTAAGACTTTCCTAAACCAGATTCCAGGAGTGGGAGAAGCAATGGAAGGTTTTTGAATAGAGGACCTCACGTAGTTAGACACTTGTTAAAAGTCTCAAATTTGTAAAAGCAGACTTAAAAATACTTTTGAATTGCCTTGGGTTATTTTGTCAATCAGAAAATGAAGAAAACAATTTGAGGAATGCAGAGTCTGGAATTAATTCTGACCACAGAGAGAACTAATTATTGATATGAAAGTGATAAGAGACTTGGGACAAAGTGACCATGTTATCTTAATTAATTTCATGATAGTAAAGGAAAAATAGTATAGCTGTAGAATTTATTCATATCATTAGCAAATGAAATTGTAAATTATAGATGAAGCAAACCAAAGCAATAACAATGAAGAAAAAATGTGTATATTTGTGTGTGAATATGTGCAATAATTCCAAAAATTGATTTGATTTAGAAAGATGGGTAGCTATTTAAGAAATAATTTTAATTATACTCACAAATAAGCCCAAAGAAGAAGGAAAGGGTAGATGACCTAAATAAATCAGTGCTGTAGATTTTCTTTACCGAAACAAGCTGGGGTCAGAGTTAATAAGAATTTTATAAGAGGCTATTAGGTTGTGGAATTCAGAAGGTGATAGGCTAAATAGAATATCAGTTAATCTGTGAATAGAACTTCTCCTCTACAAAATTAAAACTCAGAAAGCATCTTTTTCTAACCAAATGAACAAAGTGAAAAATGAACTTCAGTAATAAAATATATTCATAAGTTGGAGTTTGCATTTGGGTACATCTGTACATATAACTCCTGAGCATATATGAGAATAAATGATTATATACATATGGAATTTTATAAATACTGAGCACCAACTATATGCCTGACACATGCTAGACTGAATAAGTTCAAAGATGATTAAGCCATGATTTTTGTATGTACTATTTTGGGATTACCCTTAGATTATAAAATAGAGCTATTTTTGAGAATAAAATTGTAAAAGAAAATTAAAAAGTAATTGTTTGAAATGTGGAGGCAAAACCCAGTTTCATTCATTTATTTATTCAGTAATCATGTATTGAGTGCCTATTGTATGCCAGACACTGTTTTAAGTACTAAGGATATTGTGGGAAATAAAACAGATGGGATTCCTAATCTCATGGGATTAACACCGTGGGGAAGATAGGTAATAAATCCATGCCTTGGAAAATTTCAGAAAATTGTAAGAGCTCTTAAGAACATAAAACAGGTGACATGACAGAGAGCATCTTGGGCAGCTACTTTGGACATGATACTCAGAGAAGGCTTTTAGAGTAAGTATCAGTGAGGTTAAACTAGCCATGTGAAGATATAGAAGCACAGAGTTTCAGGCTAAGAGGATGGTAAATTCTATGTACTAATTTGGAAATTACCTGGTTGTTCCAAGACCATAAAGAAGACCACTGTGTCTGAGGTGCATTGAGCAAGAGGAGGAGAGATATCAGGGGAGGATGAAGACATGTACAAGACAAGAGCACCAAGGCCAGAGAAGGGAGTTTGAATTTAATTTTAAGTGCCTGTGCAAAATCACTGGAGAAATTTAATCAGGGAAAGGAAATGCTCTAATATATACTCTAATAAGATCAGTCTGACTTCTATATGGAAATGGACTTGAGGCATTGGTGCAGGGTGGGAGCAATTACCATAGGCATTAAGTCAGAGAGCAATAAAAAAACCCATGTTTAGACCAGGGAGATACATAGTTCACTACCTCCCTACTAAGTAGTGAGAGCTCTGGAGAAGAGAGAAAAGCTCAGCTGTGTATTTGTTAAGAAAGCTTTATTCAGTACTGTCATGTTAAAAACAATAGACAATTCATTATAGAAATGAAAAAAAAAATGACCTATATCTGCCCTCAAGGAATTTATAGGACAGCAGAAAATAATTATCATTTGATTAAGTCATTCTACTACAGATGGAGAAATCTAAATATGAAGAGAATTTTCCCTCACATGGGCAACCAAAGGAATTGCTTTGTGGTTGCTTAAAAGATAGAAAAGGGCTGGGTGATGTGGCTCACGCCTGTAATCCCAGCCCTTTGGGAGGCCAAGGCAGGCAGATTGGAAGGTCAGGAGTTCGAGACCAGCCTGACCAACATTGTGAAACCCCATCTCTACTAAAGGTACAAAAATTAGCTGGGTGTGGTGGCGTGTGCCTGTATTCCCAGCTACTCAGGAGGCTGAGGCAGGATAATTGCTTGAACCCGGGAGGCAAAGGTTGCAGTGAGCTGAGATCTCACCACTGCACCCCAGCCTGGGTGACAGAGCAAGACTCCATCTCAAACAAAACAAAACAAAACCAAGGAAAAAAAAAAAGAAGAGTTCGTAGGAAGGACAGTAACAAAACTCCCTACTGTCAGAGTGTAGGGAGTTTTGTTACTGTCCTTCCTACAAACTCTTCTTTTTTTTTTTGGAAGATCTTGAATGACTCAGTATGCAGTGGCTGGAGGATTGGGGAAGGCAGGTGAATAGTCCCAGCCTCCTGATGAAGGACCTTGACTAGAGACTGGATTCTGAATGATAGATTAGTATATAATCAAATCATTAGGCATTGCCAACTTAGAAAACACACTCTGCCCCATGGCTGAATACAGATGGGCTTATCTGTAGTGAGGGTCTTCTGAGGGGAAGTTTACCACGGTCCACTTAGCTGATGCCTGCTCTCTTTTAAATCTGTGGTCATGTGGTGAAGTGTGAGGGCTAAATAGTGGCAGGTACTATAATTGATTGGCTAGGTACTCATGTTATATGTTTTCACACTCTTTTTTTTTTTTTTTTTTGAGTTTTGAATTTTATTGTGGCTAACACATTAGATGCATTATTAAGGTTTGACAATATGGTGACTGCCTATAAAGACTTT
>NW_012104854.1:1043460-1069062 GCF_000951045.1 Mandrillus leucophaeus | reverse complement strand
GCTCCCGGGCCGGCAGCCTCCGGGAGGCCTGGTTGGCGGGGGAGGACGGTGGCGAGACAGCGAGCTACTCGTTTTCACACTCTTGAAAATTTTATTAAAATTTATTCATAAGGCATATTCAGCAACTTTATCATCTACAGTGTATACTTTTTAGAGAAAGAAAAACATAGATGAAATATTGTTAGAAAATAGTCATATTTCTAGGTATTTGAAGGTGACTGTGTAGCATGGCATAGAAATGTACAAACCTTTTACACATTTTTAAAGCACTCACAGGTAATTGTAATCCTCAAAAGAAAAGAGAATAAAAGAGAAAATCATCCTCATTCTGGAGCTGACAACAAGTTCCAGAAAGTTTGCTTTCTGGTAAATTAGTGGTTGACAGAAAAAGATTCTGGGCTGCTCTTGTTCTATTTCCAAAATATGTTATAGTTGTCTATAAAAGCTATTACAAATTGTGGACAATATATCATAGAGTTCCCTGAAATGTGGTAAATTACATTTATGATTTTCGCTATTGTATGCCATTTTGGCAACACACAAAGCTTTTAAGGGTATTTGATAAATATAGTGGTATTTCTCTCTCCAGTATTCTCTGCATGAGTTTTTGCATGTATCAGGAATTTTGTTTTATTCTCTATTTAAAATTAGTTATGCTATTTCTCTTTAATCTCTTTTTAGAAAATTCTGGATTGCATTAAACTATGGGGAAATCTCACACAAGACTGTGTTTTAAGGGTTAAAGCTTCTGTGGTAGTGTTCTCAGCACTGTTCTCACTAAGGAAATAGCATCTAGAATCTAAACGTTTACATACTTTGTAAGGCAGAAACTCTTAATTGCTGATATTCTACATTTCTGCAATGATAAATTTATTTCAGTTAGGCTCACAGCATAAAGTGAATTTCTAGCTGTTTCTAACCCTCCAGCCCCAAGTACCATCTAATGTCAAAGCATAGTCATCTAAATTTCAGTTTGCCTAACATGGTTGAGGCTTCCTGTGTTTGCATTAGGAATTCAAAGGCACATTATTTTAGAGAAGTCAATATTTTCAGCATGAGTTTTCTTTATTGTAACAAGACCATGGTTTTAGATGGCAGTTGTAAAAAACCCTGTGTCTTTTTCTCTGTGTGTATGTTTAAAATGTAGCATGTATCATCACCATTCAGTAAGTTTTGGAGAATGAGGAAGGTATTTCAAGCTAAGAAAGAAGCTACCAAGGCATTCCAGAAAATAGAAACAGCATGTGCAATGGCACAGAGTCATAAAAGGACCAGGCAAATTGCATGAAACCTAGTATCACAACCATGATGTTCAACACTGTGGGTTCCTCTTGCCAGGGTCCATGCCATTTTCATTTTTGTTTCTGTGAAAATCTAAAACAACATTTGTTACATTACAGGTGCTCAAAAAATCAGTCTCATTTATAAAAGAAGGAATTAACGTGTTTTATGAATGAAAACATACATATGTACAAAGTACAAGTGTAACTTGTATCTGATATTGTTTGTTAGAGCTAAGAGTTACTCGCAGTAGAAATATGGCCTATCAAGAGGAGCTACAAAATATATTTTTCTGGTCTAAATGTATTAATTTCCATAAGAAATATTTATGACATGTTGTCTGTGTGTTAGGGTCTGTAATAAATATGGCTCTTATTTCACTGAAGTTTCATTTAAATGGCAGATAGGTAACTAACAAATGATAGTACTTATGAAGGAAATAAAGAAATTTTTGAGAGAAAAAAACCAAGCCAGATGCTATTGACTGGTGGCCTTGACATTTAAATTGAGTCTTAAAGGATGATACAAAGCTGATTATTTGAAAAAATAAAGGAAGAGCATTTAAGGGTGGGTGTGTGTTGTTTGGGTTAGTTAGATTTTGTAGTTAATAGGAAATGGAAAGGGGCATATGGATGGATATTTTGTCATTTCCTTTTCTCATTTGATTTGCAACTTCTAATATTTTAAGGTTCAAAATGCAGGACTAAATCCATTAAGTCTTTTTGAAAATGCCCTTTAAGAGCAGACAAACAAATAATATGCAGATGCTCTCTAGGATTAGAGAGAACAGTGAATGAAAGATTATATAATACTTCTAAGTACAAGTCAGATACCACCTGGGGAACAGGTAGGGTTCAGACTAAGCTGGATTTGGTCTAACTTGGAGGGTTGCACTTACTTCTGGGTTCTTTATGATGCAGGGCAGGAATCTGTTTATTAGATTATATAATAAGACTGGCAATGGGCACAGTTCTGCCTCCTAAACAGTGTGAGAAGCTTGCCCCAAACTGATTTCCCAAATGATCAGTCAGTTTACATTTCCCCAAATGCTCTTTTATTGAAGTTTTTCTCTTCTCTTTACAGCGTGGCTCCTCCTGAGACATTTAAATTCTCGCCTCTCTTCCATTCAGGCTCTACTGCTATGTACTCATCTTTTCCTGACTTCACTCCCTTGGTTTTCACAGTCCTTGTATCTCCAGAGAGGAGTTCTCCAGTGGGCTTTAACAGCTCAAGATGCTATTATAGAAGGAATATGCTTCCACATCCCAGGGAAACCCAAGGGAAAATGTGCTCACCCTAGGCATCTACATGGGAGGATATAACCATACTGCTGCTCTGTTTTACCTTCATAATAAAGTTGCTTAAAACAATCATGACCATATAGAACAAAAGTCTCAAGAGGCCCAACTTGACTTCATAGATGTAGAAATGCAAAAGAGAAAAAATAAATTGCTAGTAGGGTCTCTTTAAAACCAAATTCCCAGTACTCAAAATTATAGCAGGAGTAATGGGAACCTACTAAAGTCACTGAGGTTTTGTCCACCTCATTTTTTTTTTCTGTTTTCTCCATAAATTATTTTCTCAGTTACTAAATTTTGGTATTTTAAAAACATAGTACATAGGGCAGTACTCTTTGTCCATTATCAGCTATAGAGGGAAAGGCAACTCAGGCATGAGGACAAAGAGAGGTCTGCGAGACTTGCTCAAGTGTGCACCAAGAGATAACAAGGCATTTCCCTTCCTGTTGAAATGCTCCTCAGTGCCTTTCCGCCTAATCAGTCACAGTGTTCAGCACTGGGAAAGGCAAAACTCTAATGCCAGCTCACAATGGCATCCCATCATACCCAATTTTTTGCCTATCCCCTGTGGAGATGAGCACAGCAGGGGTCATAAGTGGTGCAGTCAGCTACTGTGACTGGGTGATTGAAATAATAGCCAGTGGGTTAAATACAGATGAGTATGCTTCTCCGGCATTTAAAGTATTATGGACTGGTGCCCAAATGGTAGGATTAGACGACTTTAGGGTATACAGCACCCAAATCAGTCTCTGAGACTCAACATTTTCTTTATTATAAGAACAACTAAAATTATATCACAACGTGTTAAATTCTGGAAAATTCACAATAATGCTTTACAGGAGTTTCATTCTTTTGCCCTGAGAAATGTCAGGAATTAGCATCGCTTTGGTTGTATTTTCAAAACTTGATAATATCATCCAAAATGTGGAGACATTGTCTCCACTCAGGAGGCCTAAATAAGATAGTGGGCTTTGGAAGTGTGATTGAGGGATGTGTTTAATTGCAATCAAAATGGATTGTCAAGTCTTCATTTTTATTTCTGCAAGGTCTTGATAGCTGGTATAATCTAATAATATTTTTATGTAATGTAGTTAAGAGACTTATTTCACAAAAGTTTTTAAGTTCCTTGCTCTATGATCTTTAGCCTCCTTTAAAAATAAAAAAGAAATGTAATCTCTAAAACAAATTAACTATAAAATCTTGTATCATAATGTTATTTTCTTTTTTCATAATAGGATAATATATTGTGATGTTTATTATGCTTACAAGATTGCTCTGTGGTAGATTATGTGAATAATTTAGTTGCACCTTTAACTCTTACCAGTAAGAAATTTAGATTTTAATATTTATGTATATATAGAAAATATCTTCCAGTGAAAAGATGATGATTGGTGGTGATGACATTTTGCTGGAAGTGAAAAAATGTGAATATAATTATTAAAATTGCTTTTTCAAGTTGAGGTATGTTAGTATTGTTATCTTTTTTTTTAAATAAAGGAAGCAATCATACTTTGTATCAGTGGTTCCTAGCTGACTCCACATTAGAGAGCTTTAAAAATTCCTATGCTTGTCTAGGCGTGGTGGCTCATGCCTGTAATCCCAGCACTTTGGGAGGCTGAGGCTGGTGGATTACTTGAGGTCAGGAGTTCAAGAGCAGCCTGCCCAAAATGGTGAAACCCCATCTCTAGTAAAAATACAAAGTTAGCCTGGCATAAAGGCTGGCGCCTGTAATTCCAGCTACTTGGGAGGCTGAGGCAGGAGAACTGCTTGGACCCAGGAGTTGGAGGTTGGGGTGAGCTGAGATCACATCTCTGCACTCCAGCCTGGGTTGCAGAGTGGCGGGGGACGAGGGGGGCGACATATGCTTTGGGCACATCTGAGAAAAATTACTTGAGAATTTGGGGGGTAAGAGTTTATATAAACTCCAGAGACTATTTTAATGAGTAGTCATAATTGCAAACCATTTATTCAGATCTTAGTCCTCAATTCTGTCTGCACCCTGAAATCGCTTAACTTCAAAGTAGTACCTGGTCTTTATTTTCAGATACTCTGGTTCATTTGGCCCATGGTGGGTCCCATGCAGTGGTAGTTTTATGAAATTTGGAATGTTTTCAGCCAGTATTATTTCAAATATTTCTGTCACTTTCAGTCTGTCATCTTCTAGGATTTGGTTTTTTTTTTTTTTTTTTTTTACAGAGTTTTGCTCTGTCACCGAGACTGGAGTACAGTGGCACGATCTTGGCTCACTGCAACCTCCACCTCCTAGGTTCAAGTGATTCTCCTGCCTCAGTCTCCTGAGTAGCTGGAATTACGGGCACCCACCATCATGCCTGACTAATTTTTGCATTTTTAATAGAGATGGGGTTTCATCATGTTGGTCAGGGTGATCTCGAACTCCTGACCTCAAGTGTTCCACCCACCTTGGCCTCCCAAAGTGCTGGGATTACAGGCATGAGCCACTGTGCCCAGCCTCCTTCTAAAATTTTAATAACACATGTTAGTACACTTGATGATGTCACCCATATCTCTAAGACTGTGTTCATTTGTCTTCAATGTTTTTGATCTGTTTCCCAGACTGCATAATGTCTGTTGACTTGTCTTCAAGTTCTCTGATTTTTTCTTTTCTGCCAGCTTAAGTCTGCAGTTAAACGCTATTAGTGATTTTAAAATTTCAGCTGTTATAGTTTCAACTCCAGAATTTTTATTTGGTTATTAAAAAAAAATCTCTTTGTTGATATTTGCTAATTGATATTTGGCGAGACATTGACATCATTCTTTCCTTTAGTTTTTTTACACATGATTTTCTTGAGTTCTTTGAACTTATTTGTAATAGCTGGTTTGAAGTATTGTTTGTTAAGTCCAACATCTCAACCCTCTCAGAGTCAGTTTTTGTTGACTTTTTTTCCTATCCATAAATGAAATTTCCTTGTTTGCTTATGTTGTAATTTTGGTTGAAAACTGGATATTTTAGATGATATGTTGTGGCAGCTAAATATTCCAATCAGTTTCCAAGGGATTGTAGTAGTTGTTGCTTATTGCTGCTGCTAGTGTTTTTTGTTTGTTTACTAGTTTAATGACTTGATTGAACAAATTATGCGGTGTAGATCTCCTGTGGAGTGTGCAGTCACTGATATTCCTGCTTATTCTTTGTATTCTTGTTTTTATTTTTAAGGATGGCTTCTTAGGTGCTGCATCTTTGGCTAGCAAATCCTAAATGTCAGCCAATTGTGCTCACAAAACTTGAGCCTATAGGACTCCCAACTGTTGCTGAAGAAATCTGTGTGTAGACTGAGACATATATTCAAAATGGAGGTAGTTTACAAATTTTTATCAACTTTAACTTTCTGCTTGTGTAGGACCTCCAATTCAGGAAAAGACACACAGATAACGGGCTGATTCTGGTCTCTCCTTAACATCCACACAGGTTTCTTTTTCTCCCCTCTCTTCAATAGGAATACCTGGGAGTTTATCAAAGCCCATTATGTCTATCTCATTCCCTAGATCTCTTTGTTAATCTAGGCGGTTAATCTAGGTTAATTTTTGGGCAGGTTTTTTATTTGCCCCAACCAGTGTTTCCGCTTCAGGCAGCTGTGATCTTGGCCTTCTTTGCTTGATTGCTGAGCTAGAGATCACTGTTATTTTCAGCAAAGCTCCTAGGCATGGGCCTTTTTTTGGTTTTGTTTTGTTTTCTTTTGTGAGTGTTTAAATAAGATCAGTCTAATACACAGCTTGGGAAGCACTGCTAGACTAGTGCAATGAGTACCTCCAAAAACGTCTTTCAGGAAGCCAGAGCAATCAATCAAGAGAGAAAAAAGGCATTCATATAAGAAAAGAAGAAGTCAAATTCTGTCTTTTCCTGATGATATGATGCTGTACCTAGAGAACCCTAAAGATCCCCCCAAAAGGCTCCTGGAACTAATGATCAAATTTTGTTTCAGGATACAAAATCAACATACAAAAATCAGTAGCTACTGAATGGGTACATATGGACCTAAGGATGGGAACAATAGACACTGGGGACTACTAGAAGGGGGAGGAGGAAGGGTGGCAAGGATAGAAAAACTACCTATTGGGTATTATGCTCACTATCTGGGTGATGGGATAATTTATATTCCAAACCTCAGTATTACATACTGAGTATTACATACTACATGTAAAAACCTGCACACATACCCTCTGAATCTAAAATAAAGGTTGAAATTATTAAAAAATTATTCATAAAAGCAATAAGAAAACTGATAAAAGTTGTCTAAATCAACTATTTCAGAATACGGAAAATCAAAAGGTTTAAAACAGCCTGAGCAACAGTTATTCAATAAAAATTGCTGAATTTCAGCAAGAACAGTGAGCTTTGTGGTGTTCTAACTTCCCCTATTGCTATTCTCTTTTACTAGCTCCATGATACCTTTAAAAACTAACATTCTCACAAATATGGTATCTGTGAACACCAGGAGCCTAATAGTCATTAATAGCAACAGAATGGTTTGTTAACATTCCGAAAAGCCCCATTACCAAAGAAGTGTTTCTTTTTTTAACTTTTATTTTTAAGTTCAGGGGTACAAGTACAGCTTTGTTGCATAGGTAAACTTGTATCGTGGAGATTTGTTGTACAGAATTGTTATTGTATTATTTGTTTGGTAACTTACAGTAAACTCACACTCATAAGGCTTATCTCCATCTGCCCTAACCCAGAACTCAATCAATGTGAACAGATTTTTCTCTTGAGCATTTATTGAAAACAAAAGATGGTGATTATTTAATTGTAGCTGCCTGACAGAGGGCTATCAGCTGGAGTGAATAATCTGCCAAAAATAAAGCAATTTAAATGAAAAGTCTGGGAATAAAATGTTCACAGGGGACTTTGAAAATTGCTGATATATTCCTGGTGATCTAGAAAACAACATACAGATTTAGAAATGTGTCCCTGTTCAGGGTTGATTGCATGCTGAGGAAAAACTTGAGACAGCTCTAAACTCTCATATCTAGCTTACCTTGAGGCTCTGTATAAGTAAGAAGTGAAAGCTAAGGCAGACTTGTCAACTGCTAGATCACTGATGATGCATGCCAACATATACACAGTGTCCTTTGGTGAAGAGGTGAATATTTGGTGGATATTTATTGGTTTAAGGCATTTAAAATGCTTTGTTCAAACATTAGCTGAGCACTAAACTAACCAGACACTTAAAGTGATCAACAGTGTAAAGAATTCAGACTTTACACAATAAATTTTAGAAGGCATGAAAGAAGAACTATCACCAACTAGCAGCATAACAGCAAGCTAGGTTATTATCAGAGTTACCACATTATATTGTTTATAATTTCCAGTTTTTAAAAACAATATAAAATATTAAGAGATGGGCAAAGACACAGGAACCTAAGGCCCATACAGAGGGGAAAAAAGCCTGTAACAGAAAACTGTCTGGGAGGAGGTCCAGGTGTTAAACTGACTAGATGAAGACTTTCAATTAACAATTCTAAATATGTTTAAAAAGAACTAAAGGAAACCATGCCTAAAGAAGTAAAACAAAACAGATACTGATATCTCATCAAATAGAGAATATTAATGAAGATATACAAATTATTTCACAAAGAGCCAAATAGAAATTTTTGAGTTGAAAATTATAATAGGTGAAGTGAAAAGATCACTAGAGGGCATTAACAGCAGATTTAAGCTGGTAGAAAAAAAATCAGGAAACTTAAAGATAGGTCAGTGATATCATGCAGTCTGAAGAATAGGAAAAAAAAGTGTATAGAGTAAAATTTAGAGATATATGGGACACCATCACATATGCCAACCTGCACATAATGAGAGTCTCAGAGGAAAAGGAGTGAGAAAGAGAAATGGGTGGAAAGAATATTTAAATAAAAAATGGCCAAAGGGTTCACACATTTGAGACAAACATGAATCTACACATCCAAAAACCTCAACAAGATTGAAATAGGATAAATTCAAAGAGATCCACACCTAGATACATCCTGATTATACCATTGAAAGAGAAAGACAAAAAGAGAATGTGGGAAACATCAAGAAGAAGCATCAAGAGAGAAACCTACAAGTGATGCTCAATGTGATAGCTGATTCCTGGCCTTCTTATGACAGGAAGCAGTGAAATAATATATTCAATTTGCTGAAAGAGAAAGATTATTAGGAATTCTATATCAATCAAAATTACCCTTGAAACCTGAAGAAAAAAATAATACATTTTCAGATAAACAAAAACTTAGAAAACTCATCACTGGGAGAGACCTGATATATAAGAAATAAGGAACACTGGAAAATAACTTGAATGCAAAGAAATAAAGGATATGAATAAAGGTAACAGCATTGGCAAATATAAAAGACTGAATGAATTTTTTTGGTAACTCTTCTTTTAACTCATCTAATTTAAAAGACAACCACATAAAACAATAATTATATCACTGTGTTGATGGACTTAGTATAAAGATGTAATTTGTATGACAGTAATAGCACATGGGAGGGGGAACAAGTATAGAGGCAGATAAGAGCAAAGTTTTTGCATACTATTGAAATTAAGTTAGTATGAATTGAAGTAGATTGTTATAAATTAATTGCAGTCCTCATGTCAACCATTAACAATGAATTTAACTTAAAAATTTTAGTAACAAAACAAGAGAATCAAGGTAATACACTAGAAAATATATCTATTTAACACGAAAGAAGGCTGTAATAGAGACATAGAGGAACAGAAAACATAAGTCATAGAGAAAACAAATAACAGATGGCAGGTATAAATTCTGCCTTACCAGTAATCTCATGAAATGTAAATGATTTAGACACTACAATCAAAAGGTAGAGGTTGCTGAATAGATTAACAAGGAAAGATCCAGCTATCTACAAGCAGTATGTTTTCAATCGAGATAGTCAATGTATTTGTTCAAAGACACAAATTTCAAGTAAAAGTATAGAAAAATATATGCCATGCAAACTGTAGCTAAATACAGCTGGAGAATTTATATAAATGTCAGACAAAGTAGACTTTATATATGATACTAATTATAACAAATATAACTGGAGACACATAAGGACGTTTTATAATTGTAGACGAGTCTGTCAATCAAGAAAACATAATAATTATAAATGTGTATGTACTTTTCAACAAAACCCCCAAAGTACATGAAATAATAACTGATGGAATTGAAGGCAGGGAAATAGACAGTTCAGCAATAATAACTGGATACTTCAATAACTCACTTTCCAGAAGGCAAATGATCAAGAAAACAAAGGACCTGAACCACACTAAAACTAACGAGACTTAACTGATTATCTGTACTCCTCTCAAGAACAGCAGCCCATTCTTCTCAGGTGCCCATGAACAACTTAAGTCAGCCCTCTTCTGCTGACAGCCAAGCTGCTGATCCTCACAGCTACTCTACTAGTGGCTGAGTGAGGTGAATGGAAAAAAGAAACCTTTTTAAAAACATGACATACCCCACTATTCTTACAGAGTTTAAGTAGTATTTTGAATAGACACTTTTCAACTTGTTGCCTACCTTTCGTTAATTTCTAGAGTCCTGAAATAACTGTTTGTGACAGTTTTGTATAGTGTTGTCGTAGTTATTGGAGAGTAAGATATGTCAAGCTCCTCATTCCATCATTTTGAAAGTGCTTCAATGATCAGCAGTCATAGTTTTAAAAAGCATTCTTGATGAATCAAACGTGAACCATAGGGGAGAATCGATGTTCTAAATACCTCCTTTGAATACTTACAGCTCTGTGTCTGCATCTCCCTCATGGCATCTATCCCCTCTGCCCTGAAACTTGGTTATATGTATGTAACTCCTGCATATTACAAGTTTATTGAGAGCAGACACTTGGTCTTCTTCTATGTATTTCTTATCTTATACATTTTAAGTGCTCAATACATCATATGTTGAAGTAATGGATGGAGAATGAAGTGTGATTCTAGTAGGGTGGGTGTCAATACAGACAAGTGGAGAAGGAAATGGGACTAAGGTGGGGAGCAACCAAAAGAGAGAGAGAGAATGGAAAGTGAAAGACAAGTAAAAGTAAAGAGGAAAACATTATATTCCAGAGAGAAGAAGGGAACAATTACAGTTTGTAACCACAGACTGTGGCTGAGCTTATCTGATGAACTTATATGAACCCAGCTGTCTTGTTCTGTTGCCTTTCGGAGACTTTAGTCTAGGTAGACCCTAAAAATTCAAAAGTAGATCACAAGTCATTAGTTCAGTGACATGGTTCCCAATGGCCCTAGCAATTCATTCACTTATTTACTGATTAATGAATCTATTTATTCAAAATGGCTTAAAATCCTAGACACTGGGGGGTTCATTGGTGAATAAGAATTAAGCATTCCCTCCCCTTTCAAAGCTTATTCTTTATTGGCAGAGACAGACCTTAAACAAATACCGCAGATTTAATTACTTACGCTTATGAATATTTCTCTCTAAAAATTTAAGGATTTTGAGTATCAAAAAAGCAAGGGTCAGGAAAAAGTGGTTGCATCAAAGTACAACTGTAAATAAAGAGCAGAGTTACTTCCTTGTAACTGTGACAAAGTTGGAAATATAAATTATTTTTTTCCATTTTTTAAAATTATACTTTAAGTTCTGGGATTCATGTACAGAATGTGCAGGTTTGTTACATAGGTACACATATGTCATGGTGGTTTACTGCACCCATCAACTTGTCATCTACATTAGGTATTTCTCCTAATGCTATCCTTCCCCTTCTCCCCTCCCCGTGACAGGCCCTGGTGTGTGATGTTCCCCTCCCTGTGTCCGTGTGTTCTCATTGTTCAACTCCCACTTATGAGTGAGAACATGTGGTGTTGAGTTTTCTGTTCCTGTATTAGTTTGCTGAGAATGATGGTTTCCAGCTTCACCCATATCCCTACAAAGGACATGAATTCATTATTTTTTATGGCTGCATAGTATTCCATGGTGTATATGTGCCACATTTTCTTTAGCCACTCTATCATTGATGGACATTTGGGTTGGTTCCAAGTCTTTGCTATTGTGAATGGTGCTGCAATAAACATACGTGTGCATGTGTCTTTATAGTAGAATGATTTATAGTCCTTTGGATATATACCCAGTAATGGGATTGATGGGTTAAATGATATTTCTCGTTCTAGATCCTTGAAGAATCATCACAGTCTTCCACAATGGTTGAACTAGTTTACACTCCTACCAACAGTGTGAAAACGTTCCTATTTCTCCACATCGTCTCCAGCATCTGTTGTTTTCTGACTTTTTAATCATCATCATTCCAATTGGCATGAGATGGTATCTCATTGTGGTTTTGATTTGCATTTATCTAATGACTAGTGATGATAAGCTTTTTTTCATAAGTTTTTTGGTTGCATAAATGTCTTCTTTTGAGAATTGTCTGTTCATATCCTTCACCCACTTTTTGATGTTTTTTTTTTTTCTTGTAAATTTGTTTAAGTTTCTTGTAGATTCTGGATATTAGCGCTATGTCAGATAAGTAGATGGCAAAAATTTTCTCCCATTCTGTAGGTTGCCTGTTCACTCTGATGGTAGTTTCTTTTGCTGTGCAGAAGCTCTTTAGTTTAATTAGATCCCATTTGTCAATTTTGCCTTTTGCTGCCATTGCTTTTGGTGTTTTAGTGATGAAGACTTCGCCCATGCCTGTGTCCTGAATGGTGCCGCCTAGGTTTTCTTCTAGGGTTTTTATGGTTTTAGGTCTTACATTTAAGTCTTTAATCCATCTTGAGTTAATTTATGTATAAGGTGTGAGGAAGTGATCCAGTTTTAGTTTTCTACATACAGCTAGCCAGTTTTCCCAACACCATTTATTAAATAGGGAAACCTTTCCACATTGCTTATTTTTGTCAGGTTTGTCAAATATCAGATGGTTGTAGATGGTTGGTGGTATTTCTGAGGCCTCTGTTCTGCTCCATTGGTCTGTATGTCTGTGTTGGTAGCAGTACCATGGTGTTTTGGTTATTGTAGCCATGTAGAATAGTTTGAATTCAGGTATTGTGATGTCTCCAGCTTTGTTCTTTTTCCTTAGGATTGTCTTGGCTATGCGGACTCTTTTTTGGTTCCATATGAAATTTAAAGTAGTTTTTTTTTTTTCTTCTAATTCTGTGAAGAAAATCAATGGTAGCTTAGTGGGAATAGCATTGAATCTATAAATTACTTTGGGCAGTATGACCATTTTCATGATATTGATTCTTCCTGTCCATGAGCATAGAATGTTTTTCCATTTGTTTGTTTCCTCTCTTATTTTCTTGAGCAGTGGTTTGTAGTTCTCCTTGAAGAGCTCCTTCACATCCTATGTCAGTTATATTCCTAGGTATTTTATTCTCTTTGTAGCAATTGTGAATGAGAGTTCACTCATGATTTGGCTCTCTGTTTGTCTATTATCGGTGTATAGGAATGCTTGTGATTTTTGCACGTCGATTTTGTATCTTGAGACTTTGTTGAAGTTGCTTATCAGCTTAAGGAGATTTTGGGCTGAGATGATGGGGTTTTCTAAATATACAACCATGTCATCTGCAAACAGAGACAATTTGACTTCCTCTTTTCCTAACTGAATAACCTTTATTTCTTTCTCTTTCCTGATTGCCCTTACCAGAAGTTCCAACACTATGTTGAATAGGAGTGGTGAGAGAGGGCATCCTTGTCTTGTGCCGATTTTCAAAGGGCATACTTCCAGCTTTTGCCCGTTCAGTATGATATTGGCTGTGGGTTTGTGATAAATAGCTCTTATTATATTGAGATACATTCCATCGATACCTAGTTTATTGAGAGTTTTTAGCATGAAGGGTGTTGAGTTTTACCGAAGGCCTTTTCAGCATCTGTTGAGATGATAATGTGGTTTTTGTCATTAGTTCTGTTTATGTGATGGATTACTTTTATTAATTTGTGTATGTTGAACCAGTCTTGCATCCCATGGATGAAGATGACTTGATCGTGGTGGATAAGATTTTGATATGCTGCTGGATTTGGTTTGCCAGAATTTTATTGAGAATTTTCTCATTGATGTTCATCAGGGATATTGGCCTGAAATTTTCTTTTTGTGTTGTGTCTCTGCCAGGCTATGGTATCAGGAAGATGCTGGCTTCATAAAGTGAGTTAGGGAGGAGTCCCTCTTTTCTATTTTTTGGAATAGTTTCAGAAGGAATGGTACCAGCTTCTCTTCATACCTCTGGAAGAATTCGGTTGTGAATCCGTCCGGTCCTGGGCTTTTTGTGTTGGTAGGCTATTAATTACTGCCTCAATTTCAGAACTTGTTATTGATCTAGTCAGAGATTTGACCTCTTCTTGATTTAGTCTTGGGAGGGTGTATGTGTCCAGGAATTTATCCATTTCTTCTAGATTTTCTAGTTGATGTGCGTAGAGGTGTTTATAGTATTCTCTGATGGTAGTTTGTATTTCTGTGGGATCAATGGTGATCTCCCCTTTAACATTTTTTATTGCATCTACTTGGTTCTTCACTCTTTTCTTCTTTGTTAGTCTGGATAGTGGTCTAACTATTTTGTTAATCTTCTAGAAAAACCAGCTCCTGGATTCATTAATTTTTGAAGAGTTTTTTTGTGTCTTTATCTCCTTCAGTTCTTCTCTTATTTTAGTTATTTTTTGTCTTCTGCTAGCTTTTGAATGTGTTTGCTCTTGCTTCTCTAGTTCTTTTAATTGTAGTGTTAGGGTATCAATTTTAGGTCTTTCCCACTTTCTCATGCGGGCATTTAGTGCGATAAATTTCCCTTTAAGCACTGCTTTAGCTGTGTCCCAGAGATTCTGGTATGTTTTGTCTTTGTTCTCATTGGTTTCAAATAATTTATTTATTTCTGCCTTAATTTCATTATTTACCCAGTAGTCATTCAGGCGCAGGTTTTTCAGTTTCCATGTAGTCGTACTGTTTTGAGTGAATTTCTTAATCCTGAGTTCTAGTTTGATTGCACTGTGGTCTGAGAGACTGTTTGTTATGATTTCTGTTATTTTGCATTTGCTGAGGAGTGTTTTACTTCCAATCAAGTCATTGATTTTAGAGTAAGTGCTCTGTGGTGCTGAGAAGAACGTACATTATTTTGATTTGGAATGGAGAGTTCTGTAGATGTCTGTTAGGTCAGCTTGGTTCAGAGCTGAGTTCAATTCCTGAATAACCTTGTTAATTTTCTGTCTCATTGATCTAATATTGACAGTGGGGTGTTAACATCTCCCACTATTATTGTATGGGAATCTAAGTCTCTTTGTAGGTCTCTAAGAACTTGCTTTATGACTCTGGGTGTTCCTGTATTGGGTGCATATATATTTAGGATAGTTAGCTCTTCTTCTTGCATTAATCCCTTTACCATTATGTAATGCCCTTCTTTGTCTTTTTTGGTTTAAAGTCTGTTTTATCAGAGAGTAGGATTGGAACCCCTGCTTGTTTTTGCTTTCCATTTTCTTAGTAAATACCCCTCTGTCCCATTATTTTGAGCCTATGTGTGTCTTTGCACGTGAGATGGATCTCCTGAATACAGCACACCAATGGGTCATGACTGTTTATCTAGTTTGCTAGTCTGTGTCTTTTAATTGGGGCATTTCATCCATTTACATTTAAGGCTAGTATTTTTACATGTGAATTTGATCCTGTCATTATGATGCTAGCTTGTTATTTTGTACATTAGTTGATGCAGTTTCTTCATAGTGTTGATGGTCTTTACATTTTGATGTTTTTGCAGTGGCTGTTACTGGTTTTTCCTTTCCATATTTAGTGCCTCTGTCAGGAGCGCTTGTAAGGCAGGCCTAGTCTTGACAAAATCCCTCAGCATTTGCTTATGTGTGAAAGATTTTATGTACTCTTCACTTATGAAGCTTAGTTTGGCTGGATATGAAATTCTGTGTTGAAAATTCTTCTCTTTAAGAATGTTGAATATTGCCCCCCCTCCCCACCCCTTCTGGCTTCTAGGGTTTCCGCAGAGAGATCTGCTGTTAGTTTGATGGACTTCCCTTTGTGGGTAACCTGACCTGTCTGGCTGCCCTTAACATTTTTTCCTTTGTTTCAACCTTGGTGAATCCAACGATTATGTATCTTGGGGTTGCTCTTCTTGAGGAATGTATTTGTGGTATTCTCTGTATTTCCTAAATTTGAATATTGGGCTGCCTTGCTAGGTTGGGGAAGTTCTCCTGGATAATATCCTGAAGAGAGTTTTCTAACTTGGTACCATTATCCCCGTCACTTTCAGGTATACCAATCAACTGTAGGTTTGATCTTTTTACATAGTCAATATTTGTTGGAGGCTTGCTTTGTTCTTTTTTATTCTTTTTTCTCTAATCTTCTCTTCATGCTTTATTTCATTAAGTTGATCTTCAATCTCTGATATCCTTTCTTCCACTTGATCAATTTGGCTATCGATATTTGTGTATGTTTCACAAAGTTCTCATGCTGTGTTTTTCAGCTCCATCAGGTCATTTATGTTCTTCTCTAAACTGGTTATTCTAGTTAGCAGTTCCTGTAACCTTTTATGAAGGTTCTTAGCTTCCTTGCATTGGGTTAGAACATGCTCCTTTAGTTTGGAGGAGTTTGTTGTTACCCACCTTCTGAAGCCTACTTCAGTCAATTTGTCAAACTCATTCTCCATCCAGTTTTTTTCCCTCATTGGTGAGGAATTGTGACTTTTTGGAAGAGAAGAGGCATTCTGGTTTTTGGAATTTTCAGCCTTTTTTTTGCTGTTTTTTTCCTCATCTTCGTGGATTTATCTACTTTTGGGTCTTTGATGTTGGTGACTTTGGGATGGGGTTTTTGCATGGGCATCTTTTTTGTTGATGTTGATGCTATTGCTTTCTGTTTGTTACTTTTCCTTATAACAGTCAGGCCCCTCTTCTGCAGGTCTGCTGCAGTTGGCTGGAGGTCCACTCCAGACCGTTTGCCTGGTTATCACCAGCAGAGGCTGCAGAACAGCAAAGATTGCTGCCTGCTCCTTCCTCTGGAAGCTTCATCCCAGAGGTGCACCTGCCAGATGCTGGCCAGAGCTCACCTGTATAAGGTGTCTGTCAACCCCTGCTGGGAAGTGTCTCCCAGTCAGGAGGCATGGGGCTCAGGCACCCACTTGAGGAAGTAGTCTGCCCTTTAGCAGAGCTCAAGCACTGTGCTGGGAGATCTGCTGCTCTCTTCAGAGCTGGCAAGCAGGAACATTTAAGTCTGCTGAAGCTGTGCGCCCAGCCAGCCCTTCCCCTAGGTGCTCTGTCCCAGGGAGATGGGAGTTTTATCTACAAGCCCCTGACTGGGGCTGCTGCCTGCTTTTCAGAGAAGCCTTGCCCATAGAGGAGGAATCTAGAGAGTCAGTCTGGCTACAGTGGCTTTGCCATGCTGTGGTGGGGTCCACATATTTCGAAGTTTCTGGCAGCTTTGTTTACACTGTGAGGGGAAAACCGCCTACTCAAGTCTCAGTAATGGTGGACACCCCTCCCCCCACCAAGCTCGAGCATCCCAGGTGGACTTCAGACTGCTGTGCTGGCAGTGAAAATTTCAAGCCAGTGGATCTTACCTTGCGGGGTTCTGTCGGGGTGGGAGCTGAGCAAGACCACTTGGCTCCCTGACTTTAGCCCCCTTTTCAGGGGAGTGAATTGTTCTGTTTCACTGGCATTTTAGGCACCATTGGGGTATGAAAAAAACTCCTGCAGCTAGCTCAGTGTCTGCCCAAATGGCTGCCCAGTTTTGTGCTTGAAACCCAGGACCCTGGTGGTGTGGGCCCACGAGGGAATCTCCTGGTCTGCAGGTTGGGAAGACCATGGGAAAAGCATAGTATCTGGGCCAGATAGCACCCTCACGGCATGGTCCCTAAGGGCTTCCCTTGGCTAAGGGAGGTAGCTCCCTGGCCCCTTGTGCTTTCTGGGTGAGGCGACTCCCTAGCCTTCTTCTGCTTGCCCTCCATGGGCTACACCGACTGTCTAACCTGTCCCAGTGAGATAAACTTGGTACCTCAGTTGGAAATGCAGAAGTCACCCACCTTCTGCATTGGTCTCACTGCGAGCTGCAGACTGGAGCTGTTCCTATTTGGCCATCTTGCCAGCCCCTCTGGAAGTGCAAATTATTATGTATTATAGTTTTTATTAAAAATAAAAGCATAGAATTTCTTTGTTTTGTGTTCTGAAACAGTGAAACTCTTTTTTTTCCAAATAGAGTTTAACATGAGATGAGAGCATGTTCTAGGTAACAGAATTGCTAAAAAAAATAGTTACATATCTAACATATAACTGTTTCTGACATCAACTTCAAAAAAGTTGAAACTATGATAAGCTGTCATTTTGTAAAAAGAAACATATAAACAAACCTATAAACAATAAAATTTGGGATGCCACTTAAGATTATGTGATTTTTCAAACATAAGAAGTCTTTAGAAAGAATATTTGATATTACCATTGGACTGTCCACCTCTATGCCAAGAATTTAACAAGACTTATATATGGCAGTCAATTAACACAAGAGTCAGTAGAAGCTCAAGTTTTTATTATATTTTTATCTTATATCTATGGTTCTTTAAGTTATTTTGGTCATAGAACACTATAAAAATTGATGAGAACTATGGAACCATTTCTCAGAAAAATATGGAATTTATAACATCTTATGTATTGCCATTACTTTTAATGGCAAAAAACGCAATTACTTTTGTACCAACCTAATAATTTCCTGAACTTGATAGAGTTCTAAAGTTTGTCAGTGGCTCCTTAGGGCTTAAGAAACCCTTTTGTTCAATGGTAAAGTTCACAATATGTATTGGTTTCTATCCCTTCAAAGGCCTGGCATTGAACAGAATAGATGCTCAAGAAATATTTAATTTTAGGCATCTGAATACTTGCATTTTAAAATGATCTTTAAATCTATATAGTTAAAATGGTCATATTTCCCAAAGAAATGTACAGATTCAATGATATTCTTATCAAACTACCATCATTTTTAACAGAAATCGAAAAAAAAAAAAGATTCTAAAGTTCATATGAAATTAAAAAGTGTCTGAATAGCCAAAGCATTATTAAGCAAAAAGAACAAAGTCAGAGGCATCACATTATCTGACTTCAGACTATAGTACAGGACTATAGCAAATGACACAGCATGGTACTGGTAGAAAAACAGACACATAGACCAATGGAACAGAGTAGAGAACTTAGAAATAAAGCTACACACCTACCGCCATCTCATCTTCTACAAAGTCAACAACAATTAAAAAAACATATAGAAAGGATTCACTATTCAATAGGTGGTGCTGGGATAATTGGCTAGTCACATGCAGAAGAATGAAACTGGACTCCTACCTTTCACTATAAACAAAAAATTAAGTTGGATTAAAGTTTTAAATGGGGCAGGGCGTGGTGGCTCACGCCTGTAATGCCAGCACTTTGGGAGGCCAAGGCAGGTGGGTTATATGAGGTCAGGATTTCAAGATCAGCCTGGTCAACATGGTGAAACTCCGTCTCTACTAAAAATACAAAAATTAGCTGGGCGTGGTTCTGTGTACCTGTAATCCCAGCTACTCGGGAGACTGAGGCAGGACAGTCACTTGAACCCGGGAGACGGAGGCTGCAGTGAGCTGAGATTGCACCACCGCACCCGTCTGGGCAACAAGAGTGAAACTCTGTTTCAAAAAAACAAAACAAAAAACAAACAAAAATAAACCAAACCTATTATACTTTAGGTTCTAGGGTACATGTGCACAACATGCAGGTTTGTTACATATGTATACTTGTGCTATGTTGGTGTGCTGCACCCATCAACTCGTCAGCACCCATCAACTCGTCATTTACATCAGGTATAACTCCCAATGCCATCGCTCACCCCTCTCTCCTCCCCATAATAGGCCCCGGTGTGTGATGTTCCCCTTCCCGTGTCCAAGTGATCTCATTGTTCAATTCCCACCTATGAGTGAGAACATGCGGTGTTTGGTTTTCTGTTCTTGTGATAGTTTGCTGATTTTAAATGTAAAATCTCGAACTATAAGAATCCTACAAGAAAACCTCAGAAAAATTATTCTGGACATGGGCCCTAGGAAATAATTTAATTTTAGTTAATTTTCTGACATTCATTTGCTGGGCAATCTTCAGAAAATCTCTTAACTTTATTTCCTCAACTGAACTTTATATTTCTGCCTACCTCTAATACTCATTGGTATGATCAGATGAAATTATTGTCTGAAGAGAGCTTGAAAACTATACAGTGATATACACAGGAAACATTATAACCATTATTTCCTGATTAATTAGATTTCCTGTAAGTTGTGAAAGACATATTGAAGCCTTTCTTTGTTTTAAATCTGAGAAGATTATATCTGTTCTTGGCTGTATAAGTTAAGAAAATTGTTCACTTCTCTAGCATATGTTTGCCTCTGCACTCTTTCAACCATTTTTCCCATTTCAAGTATAGCACTAAAAGGAGATAAAGAGTGAATAAAATTTGTATGGTTTGAAAACGTTGTAAAATGAAGTGTCCAACAAATATTTTAGTGCTTGTGATACTATTTCAAAGAGAAGGAGAATGGTGCAATAGGAAGAGCTGGACACAAGACAAAGAGGAGAAGGAGAAAAAAATAGGATGTCGAAGAGGGAAGGGATGAATAAATGTTTCTAGAAAGCATGAGGAGGATGGTAGCTAACCCAGACCAGGGCTCAATCTCTTTTAGAAATCTGTATTACACTCTCTCTTTATGGAAGTGCCAATTAAACTAAGAAGCAGTGCAATAAACTAAGAAATATTTGAGCCAGAGCGATATCAGTTTGCATACAAGTTCAGGAATTTTCTAGCTACTTGAACTTGGGTAGGTTATTTGACTTCTGTATAGCAGTCTCCTCATATATAAATAACTACCTGGCATAGTCCTGGACCCATAGTTGGCACTCTGTAAACGCAAGCAATTATTTTTGTACACAAGGTTGGATAAGGATGGAATTATAGGACAAAGATGTGTTTAGTTATTGGATAGGAGAAAACAAAGTCTTGGGTGGGTATGCATTGTACATATAATTGAGACTATACTATACTCATAAATAATGAATAAGAAACATTTTTGGTAGGAGTAAATATATCAAGTAAACAGAAGTTGAAAAAATGAACAATCATAATTGTGTGTTTTCATCCAATTTGAAAGTGTATGGGGATTATATTATTGTAAGTACTTTGAAGCTTCAGGGAAACTTGGAGTTCATTTACTTCATGGCACTCAGCCGCAGTCATTGACCAAAAATACATTTGAATATGGCATATCACCATATATTTGCTATCCCAGATCTTTGTGGGGTCTTGAAGCAAGAAGTAGAACTGTGCTGAAGCTGTGTCTGAGAATTTTCATATAGTTTGAAAGACCTATGTGGTGGATGAATAGGATAGCTACACTTAGATGATGACACAGCTGCTCTGTAAATATTGCAGAAAAGAGTTTAGTTGGATCACAGAATTTCAAGTCATGGGGAAAATGTTCAGGAAATATGGCTGGCTATTACAGAAATTGGGTCGTCTACCATAGAGATTATAATCTGATTTTCAAGATCAGAGATAGATACTTTATCTCACCCAGATCTTACTAACCTTCATGTGCCCAGGAAAGAAACCTTCTTGACTCTACCATGCTGAGGGTCATCTCTGCAGTTTGCTTCCTTTTTGGATGCAGATTAGCCTGGCTCCCTGTCAAGTCACCTTCTCCTCCTGTTGATTGCCAAGACTGATGCTCTAGACCATGTCTTGCTTTTGTGCTCCCTAAATGCGAACCTAATGCTTGCCTCACTCGTGTCCCTTTTTTGCCATAAAGATACGAAGAAAAAACTATTGTGGACTTTTAATAACTTTGGACCTAACTCTTTAATTTGCATATTTTTCTTCTATAGTTTTTAACTGGGGCTTCTGGCAGAAAAGTTCACATCAGAGAACACCTGAAGAACAATGATTATCACCCAAATCTCCCCTCTTGTTTGATATGGACTTTTGCTTTAAGGGGACTCCCCTCCAGAAAAGGTTTCTCTCTCAAGAAACAAAAACAAAGAAAACTTTGTTGAAGACTCTCCTGCAGGAAATCTTTTAGACATAGGTGTTTAAATTCTAAGATGATCAAATATTGGGCCATTTCCATCATGTTGTGTTTAACAGTTTTGAGTTAAAATAGAATTATTGTGTAATAAAACATTCTCCTGGTAATTTTACATCAAATAAATAAAACATTCTCCTGGTAATTTTACATCAAATAAGGTTTTGGTAAAGCCTTTTATAAAAATAGATTATTATCGGTTTTAACAAATATTTTTTAATATTGAAAAAGATATCCCAGGTAATTTCTCATGGAACCTGGGTGACAAAGAGGAGGTTGTTTCTGGAGAAAAGAGTAAATGAAATCTGCAAGTTACAAACACAATGGAAGAACGGCATGTTTATAAAAGTTCTTACATGTAATAAACCAAATGTTTAGCAGTGAGATTAAGCTTGAGTTTCAAATTGTTTGCCTTTAAACAGCAATTTCTGCATTGTGCTTTGGAAAGCCCTGATTTGGTTCTGGCTGCTTAATTAATAAATGCAATTCAACTTTCCCCTCAATGAAAAAGTAAGGCATTAGACTAGATGTCTGTGGCATGCAGAGCAATAAACAACATGGCTCCAAATTTTAATAGGAACAATACCATTTTTTTTCTAGAATCGTTAATTCCTTATCTTGCGGATGCATGCCTGCTAACTAGCCCTTTGTATTTACTTCAAATTCATCAGTTTGAGACGCTGCTGTACTCTATTCTTACTGATGAAAAAAAAGTATTCTTTATTGAGAGCAAAAACACGTCATCTTAGTTTCAAATCATGCCATGTCATTGTTGAGTAGATTTCACATTCAGTATTTTAACTTTGTAAACTGGATGGTCAATGCAAAGTTTACTCAGAAATCATTTAGGTGGTTATGAACCCGTAACAAGCAGCAAGCTTATTTGCTTTGTAACACTGAACTTTCACATTATAGCTGGGCTGTCGTGGGTGGCATATTTCCACAGCATCCTCAATTTGTCTCCCAAATGGATTAGGCCAGAGGGTCCTACTTCACCAGACTGTCTTATTGCTTTACAGATATACCCTAGTTAGTAAAATTAATGAAGTGAGCACTAGGTTTTGTTTGCCTTTCCTTGAGATATTTATCTAGAAGAGTGGGTGGTGATTTCTCACACTGATTTCATGTATTTTGTAAATTTAGAGTTCAAAGATCTATTCGTTTTCTCCCCTTCCTTCCTCTCTTAGTTGTCACTTCCTTCTGTCACCTCGTTTACAAATGAGGGAAATGAACCTGAGCAAGGTGAACAGGCTAGTTCATGATCACATGACCAAGTTGCTCAGAGTCAGGCTTAGGACTAGGTTTTTTGATTCCCAGTGAAAGGTCAACTCATCTAGAATCCTAAAATAATAATTTACTTTATCCACATGGTAGAATTAGTAATGTTAGAGTAGGTAGTTAGGCAATATGAGCAGGGCAGGAGAGCCCCCTTTCTCCCAACTGGGAATGTCAGGCAATCATCAGGTGATGGTCTGGCAGTTGTTAAACTGTCTCTCTAAAATAATTGGTTGCAGCTGGTGCCAGGGAAGGGCGCTCCCTATATATAGAAAACACCTGAAGCTGGTGATTACCAGCTTCCCAACAACGTCTCAGGAGTCGGGTGAGTGAGCTCAAGCATGTGCACTGAGAGCCAAAATGGCAGAGTTAAACTGGTGTATAACCTTTCTCTAGGAAGGCTCAACTGATAAGAGAAAAACACCTCAAGTGAGCATGTGCGTAAACACACTGTACATGCGACTTCTCCCAAGTGCTAGCAGGCTACTGCGCATGCAGACAGCCTACCTCAAGGAAATACCAGGAGAGAAGGAACACAAACCCTGGAACCATGCCAGTGTCTAAAACCACAAGTCAAGGGTTGGACTGTGCACTTGGATTTCTCAAGTTGCCCACTTGGCCCTCTTTCAAGTGTACTATACTACCTCTCATTCTTCCCCTAAAACTTTTTTAGGAAACTTTCACTCCTGGTCTAAAATTTGCTTTGGTCTCTCACTCTGCCTTATGACCCTGACAAATTGTTTTCTCTAAGGAGGCAGTATCTAGTTGCTGCAGACCCATATGGATTCACCACTGCTAACAATAATAGTTAAGATGCCTTATGTAAAATTACATAAGAATAGTTAATAATATGAACTATATTGTAATGCTGATGAGGAGCCCAGTCTTTAGTTGGGCAAAGGCTTGGGAGATACCAATGTTTCCAATTAGGAATATTTAGACCACCATCACCTATACACAAAAGCAGCAATTTCTGAAAGTATCTATGTGTTAAAAAATGGATACTCATGGAAAATATTGCCTCTGCACAATTACAGCATTGATTTTTATTACTCCGAGTCTAGATTTATGTATCAAAGTTCTAACACCTATTGGGAACTTGGCACGGCTTTGCCTTAGTGTTGCAAGATGAGAGTCAAAGACTTCTTTTTTCTTGAGTTCTGTTGCCAGTGATGCATCATAATCAAAATTTCCCCCTAATCCTAAAGCCCACGACTTGACTCAAAGTTTCTTCTTCTGTGGATATTTTGCTCATGTGAAGAGGTAACATATGCTTGTGCCGTCTACAACCTGCCAGCTCCACCTGACTTTTAGAAGTCAACACAAAAGAACTTTTTTTTTTTTAAAAAAAAAACATCCTCCACAGTTTTTGGTCGATCACATCCTTTGCAGGTTTAACGTATCATTTGTGCAACATCTTAAGAGGTCCTGCTTTGTTAGTTTTTATTTATGACTTGACACAGCTGAAAGATTTCTCCATATACTCAGCCATCACAATCTCTTCCCCAACCCTTTGCAGGAAAAAATGAAACAACCTGAAGGATAGCTACAATTCTGGTTCTCTTTTTGTGTAACTCAGGAAGATTTGTCCACACTGATAGGGCACAATTTGAAAAAGGGTGGGTGGAACAATGGGCCATAATAGTCAAAACCAAACTATTTTTCAAGTGATTTTTTTGTTTATGCAAATTTTCATTTATTATATTTGCTTTCTATGTATAGATTCTTTTTATTTTCAATATTCATGCTTTTTAAACATTTAGGTAGTTTATTGTTTATATTTTAATGGAGATTGAAGGAGTCAAGTTCACCCTATACGGTAGTCGTTATTCTAAGATACGCAATTCTTATTCCTCATGAGGCTGAGGCTAAAATTGTTGACCTTCTTTTTAGATTTCAGGCTTGCTAAGTATGCAACTGATATTATATCTGTAAAATAAGCAAATAATATTACCTACTTATATGGATGATGTGAAAATAAAATGAGATGATGCATATAAAATGCCTAATATGGTGCCTTGTACATAGTAAACATTCAGTGAATATTAGCTATGGTAATATTAATAGGAACAATAATCTCCTTTTCAGTAAGAAGAGGATTGAGGTGATTAATTGTCACTAAGAAAATCTGTATATGACTAAAAAGTAAAAATCAATTTCTAGAAAATACTTTTAATACTGCTGTTTTTCTCTGTAATTTTAAATGCTGTTTCAAAATTTATCTGTGAAAAATCCATACCTCTTTTGACACAGGATTTAAGAGGATTGTAATAAAAACAAAGAAACATTTTTATATACAATAGAAATAGAAAAGAAAATAATATATGCAAAGTGATTTACATGATTTCGCTCTATTGAATTTCAGATTGGCCTCAGAACTTGGCACAACTAGGATAAGAGGACCATTTAGTTCTGACCTCACATCCATGAAAAGGCCTTGAAGTTAGACTTTTAGTATTATCTGTTAGTAAGTTGTATAAAAAGCCCCACAAATATCCTAACAAGCTCACATCTCCATCATAGAACTTTGGTCCTACGCCTTTTTTTCTAAACGTGCCTTCAGTGTTCTAATTATTTAATTAATTTTTGTAAATCCTGCAATTATGTTGGAATAGGGTATTTAAATTTATTGTATTTGTGCATGTGTGCCAAAGGCAAATCATTAATTTGCTAAATATGAGCATTTTGGAACTCTGTTTTGTAAGTCATTTTTGTAACTCTGTTTTGTCTGTCTTCTTCTTTTT
>NW_012104854.1:964280-1042830 GCF_000951045.1 Mandrillus leucophaeus | reverse complement strand
AAAAAAAAAAAAAAAAAAAAGGAAAGAAAAGTAAAGAAAAGAAAGAAAAGAAAATGGAGGGTTACAGAGAAACATGGGAAATTAGAATTTGGGACAGCCTTGAAGGCTTATTGACAATTGCTGCAGAAACAAAGATTGTTCGTTGTTGTCTGGATAAAGTTAGAGTCAGAAATTTTCCTTTAGAACGTAGTAGTAAATATTACATTCTTTACCTAAAATTATTGAAGATCCTCTTTTGAAGTTTAAAGTCATTAAACTAAAAAGTTAACATTCTGTTGCAATGTGCCTAGTAGAGATATACTGCTAAGAGACAAATGCAAAAGAGAAGAATATAAAAAAATCAGTGATGGATTTGCAACTGAGACATTTGAATAACTTGAGTTATTTCTCTTCACAACATATACAAAAAGCCTATTACCTGCCTTGAGTACAAAGGGATAGCATGCATAAATAGTTGCAAAATTTATGTTAATTTTAGAATATGTAAATTACCTTTATTAATAGGTCACACTGAATGTGAAATGTGTTCTCAACCACTGCAGACCTTTAATAAAATAAGAGCAACAGGAAATCTATCTTCTCTGTGATGGACATAAAAATACAAATTAAAAATCAAACAGAGTAGGGGGAATAGAAAGTTGTTAGCTGTTGAAAATGAATATATTTATTCAAATATATTTGTCCTTTAGCACTGATAAGTTTTGTATATGCATCAAAGAATAGAAAGTATTTTTTGCTTTGGGTTAATGTAGTCATATGCAGGGCTTGACCAAATAAATTTATTCCAAGAAATTACATTCAAATTTGAATCCAATAGATTGATATGAGGTTATAAAAAAGAGATATTACTTGTAACTTGCATTGTCTTGTTATTATTGTTGTCCTAATCTAATGTGTGTTCATTTTGTAATCCAAAAGAAAACTCTAGTTTATAAATCTTTAATCTTAAAAGGGACTTATTGCAAGAACTATTTTAGTTTTAAATTTTTCATATATATTATGCGTATATACACATATATAAATTTCATATGTAAATACACACAAATATGTAATTGTGTTCACCATTAAAATATGGACCAGTTGGCATATTTCTGTTTAAACCAAGGTGACATGTACTAGTTAAATGTGTCTGGTATTTATAAAATGTGATGCAGAAACATATCCTAAAATACTGGGTTTTTTATTGGAGAAACCTAAAAGGGGACATATCAGTCAGAATTAAAGTCAACTCTATAGGCCCCTGATTTATGGGGAAGAAAACTGCAGATGGCTAGATCTTTTCTGTGTTTTGCTTTTATTTCCCAGGATATACTTATATTGTTCTTTATCATTTAGTGTTCCAATATTTAATGATGTAATGATACCTTCTACTGTAGACTCCATGTAGTCTTGGTGTTAGCCTGATGCTGGATAATAGAAATGTGATAGCCTTGACACCAAAAATCAGAAGAATGTCAATCTCTCTGAGAAGTATTATAGACCTAATGGGCACATGCCCTAGGTCACAAGATGACAAGGCTATTCAAGAAGATACGGTCACTGAAAGAGAATATCAAGGAAAACATCTCCAGTTAGTCTGGCATTTGTATTCATAGGTTCGCTGCTTCTAACTGTTGTGATGGTACCCTTACTGCTTATTATATGGTCTGGCAATATTAAGGTGAAGTGAGATGGTTGAGCTGGAAACAGATTATGCAATGAGAATCTGGCTTTTTTGCAAACCATGGAAAAGTTCACCTTATTTCCATCATCTGTAACTCCAGACAGGTCATAGTTTTCCATGTAAATAATAGCAACAATGAATATTTCTGTTTTAAAAATTAATGTATTATTTAAAAATTATATTAATTTTTAAAAATTGATAAAAATTATATATATTTATCATATAAAACAAAAAGTTTGGAAATATGTATACATTGTGGAATGGCTAAATAGAACTAATTAATGTATGTGCTGCCTCACATACTTATCATTTTTTTGTGGTAGGAATACTTAAAATGCACTTTCTTAGTGAATTTTTTCAAGAATACAATACATTGTTATTAACAATAGTCAGTATGTTGTACAATAGATCTCTTAAACGTATTCCTCCTGTCTGTCTGAAATTTTGTACTCTTTGACCAACATTTCCCCAATTCCTACCTCCCAATCCCTAGTAAGCACAATTCTGCTCTCAGCTTCTGAGTTCAGCTTCTTTAGATTTTTTAAAGAGTCAATAAAAATGTGCACAATTTAGTATAGTTTCATGGCAATTGTCACTAAATCAATTGCTTCATTTTTTCCATCATTCCTGTCTTTCATCTTCACAGGTGGACATGCTTAATGCACTTGGCTTCGCTTAGTGCCAATTTTGTCTCTGTGTGCCTGAATCATTGGATTTCTTTGCTGCATGGCAATTTTCTGCTTCATTCTTCAAGTGGTTTATACATTGACATTCATGAGTCTTAGTTACTGGGTTTCCATAATCTATTTCAAGATATTAGGTTATTGAACATCAATCCATTTGGTCTATATCAATTTTCAGATATTTGGATAGTCATATTTCTTTTTTTTTCTTTCGTTCCTGATCTAGATTTCTGATACTTGACCAACTGACATGATTTCCAAGTTGCAAATCAGCTTTCTGTGCTCCTGACCTCAGAATAATAGAGCCTTGTACATTCCAGCAAACATTCACAGCATGACTTGGGTTTGCCTAGACATAAAGATTTAGTCATCGTAATCTGGGCAGTAGCATTGTTGCCTGAATCTGATCATGACAGCAGGCCAAGACATCCAAGGACCTGTACTTAGAACCAGTAGCTTCAGTGGCAGGAAATCATGTTTGTAGAGAGAGAAATCCATTTTGACAGTGAATTTTAGATGGTAGACATCTTTATTTTCTTCATCTGCTTTGCCTCAGATATAATCTTTTCTCTGATTTCCTCATTATTATAAAAAAATCATATTTCCTTTCTATTTCTTTCCAGTACTTTGTTTACTACCAAGAAGGTACTTCCTTTCCACTTTCTTTCTGCTCAGTAGTTTGAATATAAAGAATATATTTTTTTGAGTTAAACTACAATATTAATATTTAATGGATCAGGGTAAATACAATATGACCTTGTAACATTTAGGACTGTATTTAATGATAAAAATAACAAGACCCAATTCAAGTAATTAGAACAATAAAGAGGAATTGTTGGCTCCTTAGGTTAGACATTCTGAGGTAAGATTGTGTCTTAATTATCTAGTGCTATGTAAAAAATTATCCCCAAACTTAGCAGCTTAAGATAATACACTTTTATTGCTTTGTAGTTTCTGTGAGTCAGTAATTAAAAAATGGCTTTGCTTGGTGGATCTAGGTCAGGATTTCCCATAAGGTTGCAGTCAAGTTGTTGGCCAGCACTGTAGTTATCCGAACTCTTGCTTGGGGTTGGTGAATCTCCTTCCAAGATTACTCACTCACATTGTAGGTGGCAGAGACCTCAGTTCCTCTCTGCTCTTAGTAGGAGGCTCAGTTCCATGGCAGCTGATTTCCCCTAGAATATGTGAGGAGAGAGAGAGAAGGAATTTGCAAAGCCCTTTATGGTCTGGTGTTAGAAGTTAGATACTGTCACTTTTGCCACACTACATTTGTTAGAAGTGAATCATTAGGTGGAGTCCAAGAGAAGAAAATTAAGCTCTATCTATTAAAGAAGTAAAAAAAAAATTGTAGACATATTTTAATTCTGCACAGATTGTCTTCAGGAATGGTTTGATTCAGCATGTCTACAGTGTCACCTCAGACCAGTTTTGACCTTTGGGGTCTGATATGCAGGATGAGCATCATCCAAAGGAGAAGTTCTCCATGTGGTATCAAAATTGTTTCCACAATTCTAACCTTCCAAGATAAGAGAATGTGTTGGTAGTTTTCTGAGAAGAGCAAGGCACCCACCTTTGGAAAGATTAGTAGCATACCACCCTTCATTTCTTATTTGGTTTAACTTTTCAGCTTTTGTGAATTAACTTTTATAAATGAACTTTGCGGGAACAAGGCATTTTGATCATTATCTTTGGGCTGGGTCATCTGTATCAATCCATATGGCAGAGGAAATGGGATTATCTTGATTAGATGAGAAAATCTGTGTTCTGACCTGAAACTGAGGTGGGGTAATAACTATGTTCCCCTTCTGTATCCCTACCCAAATTATATGGTTGCTCAACTATGGGGAAACAGTTTAATATATATTGATGAGGCAGAAAATTAAGGATCTCTACCTATGCCACAAATACATCAGATTCTGTGTTGGCAACAGTAGACTGAATCTTTATAAAATGTATTAATATAAGTAAAAGAAATCGAAAACTAAAAAAGCAAAACACATGTAGCAAATTTACTAAGGTAAACTAACAATTGCATTTATATTTTAGTCATACATTAACAATTTGGAATTTTCATTTACATTTCAGGTTTATGAACTGAATCAGTTAGCATAAGTCTGCATGTTTTATATTCTCTTGGTGTACTGTAAAAATCTGAGCCCCCCAAAAGGCAAAACCTGGCCTGAGATAAATTTGGCTATAAAATATTATGCTTATTGATACTACTTCTGTAATAATTAGACATTAATTCATTAATTTTTTTCTTTAAAATTTTTTTTTAACTTTTAGTTTCAGGGATACATGTGCAGGTTTGTTATATAGGCAAACTTGTGTCATGGGCATTTAGTGTAGAAAGTATTTCCTGAGCCAGGTACTAAGCACAGTACCCGATGGGTATTTGTTTTGATCCTCTCCCTTCTTCTACCCTCTACCTTCGAGTAGGTCCCAGCATTTGTTGTTCCCCTTTGTGTCTATGTGTTCTCATTATTTAACTCTCACTTATAAATGAGAATATGCAGCATTTGGTTTTCTGTTCCTGTGTTCTGTTTCTGTTCGCTTAGGATAATGAGCTCCAGCTGCATCCATTTGTCTACAAAGGACATGATCTCACTTTTTTTTAAAGGCTGCATAGTATTCTATGGTGTATATGTACCACATTTTCTTTATCCAGTCTACCATTGATGAACATTTAGGTTGATTCCATGTTTTTCCTATTGTGAATAGTGCTGCAATAAACATATATGTTCATGTGTCTTTATTGTAGAATAATTTATATTTCTTTGGATGTATGTCCAATAATGGGATCGCTGGGTTGAATGGTAATTCTGTTTTCAGTTCTTTGAGGAATTACCACACTGCATTCCACAGTGGCTGAGCTAATTTACTCTCCCACAAGAAGTGTGTGTTTCCTTTTCTCTGTAACCTCACCAGCTTCTGTTATTTTTAAATTTTTTGATAATAGCCATTTCTACTGGTGTGAGATGGTATCTCGTTGTGGTTTTGATTTGCATTTCTCTAATGATAAGTGATGTGCATTTTTTCATATGCTTGTTGGCTGAATGTATGTCTTTTGAAAAGTGTCTGTGCATGTCTTTTGCCCACATTGTAATGGACTTTTTTTGCTTTCATTTCATTATTTACCCAAAAGTCATTCTAGGAGCAAGTTGCTTAATTTTTATATAATTGTATGATTTTGAGCTATTTTCTTTGTATGAAATTCTGTTTTTATGGTGCTGTGGTTCGAGTGTGTGGTTGGTATAATTTTAGGTTTTTTAAAATTTGCTAAGGCTTGTTTCATAGGCATCTGCGGAACTCTCCATGCCAAAAGAACAGAATATACGTTATCCTCATAATGACATGGTACATACTCTAAAATCAACTAACCTTTTAAAAAATGTTTAATTCTTCATCTATCATAAAACTTTACTAATTAAGATCTAGAACCTCTAGCTAAAGTTAATTCCCCCCAACAGTTCTAGATGGTAAGAAACAAAAATAAATCCAAGCATTGTCTATGGTTTTAATTTTTAACTCTTTAACATTTGGTAAAGAAAACTCTTTGCTGTATGTCAAGAAGTCTTTAACATTTTTTTTCTCTTTTTCCAAGTAATGACTTATGGGAACTATAGTTTTACTCTTTTCCATTGATTCATTGACATTTCATAATGGGAGTAAACACTTTGACACTGGAAAAAATTGAAAAGATTCCATCACATTTTATCATGACTGAAATATGAAATGATTTATATTTTCTAATGAAAAATGCATAATCTAGCATGCTCAATAGTGTTAAATATAGAATTCTGTCCTGTTTGGATTAATCATTAAGGATAGAGGATAAATAAGCTTATATTTTGATAAAATAGATGGAATCTGCTTTTGGTTTTTATTCTCCAAGTGCCATATGATTTTGAGAGAAGAAGACTTAGATCATGAATTTTGCTACATGACTGGCTGACTGGTTCCTAATGTGAACTTCCCCTCATGTTCAATAGAATACTGTATATATTACTCAGGAAGTAATATATTTTCTACTATTATTACTCAATTACCCTTATAAAACTGTAGTGTCTAATGTTATGCCTGGATGAAGTTCAAATATGTTTTAAAAGACTTCCAATAACTGTACATAGTACCAGGAAGAGCAAATACCATAAATGTGTATATTAATATATGTGTGAATATATGTTTTTGAAACATCCTTACAAATTTTATAAAATGAATCAGGGAAGAAGGGGGTGGGAGAAATGAAAAGAAACCAAGCTTAATTATGCAGAACTTTCAGATTAATGTAGCACATTCAGCATTAATCATTAGGTCAGCTTGCTTTCTGACCTGCTTCCTCTTAGTGTTTTGTTGCCTATTGTTCTAGACTCACATAGATCCTAGATTATAGTTCCCCTTAACTGCTTTGTAGATAATAACTTAAATATTATGAAATGTTAAGTTTTCACCTTGAGATATTCTTTCAGGTCCTACATGCCAGTAAACTACTAATATCCACTTTTCCAAAGGACTCCACAGGAGCTGACTCACCAAAGAATGCAGTTTTCACATCCTGATAACTTTATCACCCTTACCCTGACCACTCAAATGTTTCCCATTTTCTAGCCCATCACCCTGCATGATCTCCTTAAAAACCCCAGCCCAGAATCCTTGGGGAGGTGGATGTTAGGGTTTTAACAGAGCAGGGGCACCATTATCGTGGACAAATACCACCACTTTAAGTTCTAGCTCCCTTTCTAACCTCATGCATTTCAAGGAAATCTCTTCTAACAAGAAGCAGCAAGAAAGAGCAGACAGTAAAACACAGATAAGACAGGTCAGGCACAGAGGGAGGGGGAAAGTCTCTTGGGTAACCACCAAACTTCACACTCATACAATGGGCCCTAGTAGAACAGTGGGCCCTAATAAGCACATTACTTTCCCTTTAGGTGCACTAAGATAAGAAAGCTAAAAGAAGACTCAGGGGGTATGCCTGCAGCTACAGGAAGATGTACACAAAAACTCTCCCTCCCAGATAAGCAAGACAAAGAGAAACAGAAACATTCAAAGCCTGTGATAAGGTATCCCACCCTGAATCCCTAAAAACTCTTAGTCTGTAAGAGAGAATGCCTCTGACCTAACTCAGCCAGAAGCCCCTCTCAGGTTTATTCTCCAAAATAAACCTGTCTTTGACTGTTGAGCTGCTTTTCATGTTTCTTTCCTCTTTCTTTAAATCTTACAGGTCTCCTCCCATCTCCTCACTTGATGTCTTGCAGTTACGAAGCTCTGTGCTGCAAACCCTTCTATCTCCGTGTATTGATCTGTTACTGCACAACAGACATACAAACCTGTTGGTCTTCTAACATTTTTATTACACTTATTTATAGGTGGCTTTCTATGGCTAAATGCCCCTAAATCCTGAAGTGTTCCAATTAATAAGCAGATATTTAAAGATTTCGGATTTAATAGAAGCACATTAATTCCAGGAATCATTGTACTTCTGAAAAGTCTGTGCCTATGGAGAATGAGAGTGTTGTAGATAGTATTGAATTAAATAAAGCAGAAATAATTTTTAATTAAAAAGTATTATTCTTAGCTAATATTTTTCTGTCTAAATACACCTATTACCCCCTTCACCCTTTGTCTGTGTAGACAGAGCCTAAAGTAATCTATGTAAAGATCATGCACATAAAAAAAAGAGATTAATCCTGTCTCCTCCACAGAATATTGTTAAGTGTGTTAAGTGAAAGGCTAATCTCTGTTATCAACAATAAAGGAGGAAACTAATTGGTAAGATTTTAGAAAAGATCAATAAAAATTAATTAGAACATCTAAAGTATTTTTTTAAAGGAAGTACAAAGGAGTTGAAAACATAACCCTTCATTGAATAAGAAATAGTCTACTTGAAGAGGAGAAGAATCAAGATTCAAAAAGTACTTGCTCTTTCTGAACATAGACTTTGGGAATAAATCTTTTGTGCTCCCTATGACCATCACACATGCAAATGATATTGGAAAGAAAGACTAAGTATAAATTACGTTGCTGCTATTTATTGGATACCTACTCTGTGCTGGTCACTGGGCTAAGGGTACTACATAACTTATTGCATTACATTTGTATGATGACTCACTGGAATGTATACTATTTTGACAACTTCCTCCTTCTTCCTGCTTCTAAAATAGCAAAATCAAGTTTAGGGAGGGGAGCCAATTTGCCTAAGGTTAAAAGTCAGTAAGTATTGTATCTGGGGTTTGGACTTAGGATGATGTGTAGGATGATGTGATTTTAGAGCCAGAGCTAAGTCAGACATCATGTCCATTTGGGCTGAATAATTTTAAAAAGCATTAGATTTGGCTGTAGAGTTCAAAGGCCACAAAGACCTATTACAGGTGTTTAGCTTTCCCTGGCAGCTCCCTTAAGCATGAACTGCAAGCTCCACAGCAGCTGGAAAAAGACAAGACAGGTTTTCTTCTCCTCTTACTTCTAACGTATCAGATAATCATTTTTTTAATCTAATGCAATGAAGCCTTGTGTTAGAAATACCTTTGAATCTGTATGTTTGGCTTCAATGAAAAGAAAGAATTGTTAGTTCTTAATGTTGTCACTGAATTGGAATTTAAATATCTTCCTTCTGTGAGCTTTTTGTATTAATGCAGGATGGCTTAGATTATGCATTATTTCACAACCTAGTTATATCACCTAATTTGAAATAATATTCTTTAGAAGGTTTTTCACAAATGAGAACTTTTTAAAAAAGCATAGGACCATGCATATTGAACAAAATTATTAAAATAACATATTAAAAGGTCATTGTCATTGGTTGTTTGTAATTTATTCTGTAGAACAAGAGCAGAGAACCTAGGAATTAATTGGCATTTCTTACCGAAGCATGTGATTGCTATTCCCAGTTACTACTAAGATAAGTTTTGTTTGTTTCCTCTATAACATTCAGTAGAAGGTGTTTTTTTTTCCTCCTAAGCATAACTTTCATTGAAAGTTTTTATCAGCTCTAGACTTCATAACAAATATTGAATACATTTAGTTCTCCAACAGATGACATAATTGTTGGCTCAGGGTAGTCCATATTTTTAATTTTACTTAGTCTGAAAAAATGCTTTTTGTAATGCATGTCCATGGTCAAGAAGGAATTAAATAAGCTCTAAGAAATTACCTCTAGGCTGGGCGTGGTGGCTCAAGGCTGTAATCCCAGCACCTTGGGAGGCCAAGGCGGGCAGATCACGAGGCCAGGAGATCGAGACCATCCTGGCTAAAACGGTGAAACCCTGTCTCTACTCAATATGCAAAAAATTAGCCAGGCATGGTGGCAGGTGCCTGTAGTCCCAGCTACTCGGGAGGCTGAGGCAGGAGAATCCCTTGAACCCGGGAGGTGGAGATTGCAGTGAGCAGACATTGTGCCACTGGCCTCTAGACTGGGCGACAGAGCGAGACTCCATCTCAAAAAAAAAAAAAAAAAAGTACCTCTAAACCTTTTGTGCTTTTTGCCTCATTTAACTATCACTGATGAATTTTCTATATTGGAATGAAATGGCCAGATTTGGGGATTATCTCTTACGATTTAGGATTCATTGTGTTTCCTTAGTATAATGAATTTATTTTAATAATAATTATGATACTATGATTAGCCAAGAAAAACTTGAAACCAAAGTGATTTTGGACTTGATCATCCAAAATCTGAACAAGAAGGGTAGAGAAGTCTAAGTAATTATACTGGATCAGCACAGTTGCTCATACCTGGAATCCTAGCACTTTAGGAGGCTGAGACAGGAAGATCTCTTGGTTCCAGGAGTTCCAGACTGGCCTGTGAAACAACGTGAGAACCTGTCTCTACAAAAAATAAAAACATTAGCCACTTGTGGTGTCTCATGCCTGTAGTCCCAGCTATTCAGGAGGCTGAGGTGGGAGAATCACTTGAGTCCAGGAGTTCGAGGCTGCAGTGAGCTATGATGATGGTGGCACTGCACTCCAGCCTGGGTGACAGAGTGAGATCCTGTATCAAAAAAGAAAAAAAGAGGAATTATGTCTGATAAGAGTACTCCTCTTTGCTCCAGTGGAATAATGAGGAAGAAGATACTGTCACTAGATCACACCGAACATTCCAATACAACAAAATCTCTATAACTTGCATAAAAAGATTATTTGTAGCATCTGGTGACTTTTTAAAAACAATATAAAACAAAAAGATAGCTTCAAAAGTAATTTAGGTATCTTCTACAAGTTTTCTGCATTAAATTACAATCTATATTTCTTTAACATTTATGTCATAATACTAAGAAAGTATTTTATTTATGTATACCGTACCTTAAACTAGATTACAATAATCTAAAACAACCCCACAAAAAATAGTATACATTAGCAATAGGAAATAAAGAGTCCCTTATTCTGTTGAATTTGGAATGGAGATTGTGAAGCAAGTATACAGTTTGATCTTAGTATAACTCAAACATGAAGAATTTTTATTTAGATTTATAGGCTCTGTGGTCATTGTGACTTTTTTAGACATCTCTGTAATTAATCTTAGCAAAATTCCGAGAAACCTGAAAGTAATGTGATAGAGTGGAAAGGTCATAGATTTCGATTTAGAAGGTGTATTTAATTTTAGCTCCACCACTGAGTAGCTGAGGATTCTTTGGCTACTTATTTAACTACTCTAAACATCAGGTTTCCCACTATAAAATGGGGATGATAAATTCCACCTTGTTGAGTTGTTGAGATGACCAAATGAAATGTTGTATGTAGGTAAAATACCTACCGAACCACTTGGCAATATATAAAGATAAGTTGCCCTCTTCACCTTTTCTTAATGATATGAAGTATTATACTGTGGAAATTTCTGTTATTGGCATATAATGAACATGTTCATGTACAGCTAAGAAAAAAAGTTACCACAAACTGTATGCATTCTAGTATATGTTTTAAATAGACCTACTTTTATGCAGGTTTTACTCTAACAAATTATTTGAAGAAATCATGATACTAGTAATGGCAAATGCTCTTTTCCCAAAATGACTTTCCTAGTTCCACAAAATCAGCACCAGATTTTTCCAAATAATCTTCCAAGCCTCTATCAGATAAGTTTTATTCCTTGTCATTGTGGAAAATGCTAAAGGGCTACAATTTGTTCGTAAATATGTTTAATGAAAGTGTTCTTTGTTTTCAAAACTTCTACTTTTTTTCCTCAGATGTATCTCATAGTTGTTTCATTTCTATCTTTTATTTCCTACTCTTCTGATTTAGTTCCTGCCTGGCAAAAGTTTAGTTTCTTTTTTCTTTTCTGTAAGTTTCTATTTAACTAACTGAAACTAGGGTTAGCTCATTTGAGCCATCATCAATATTTTCTGAACCAGAATGATTTTTTTTACACTTGTCAGTAGTCCCAATGAATATATTTGAAAGTCTTACCTGGAAAAGTAAGATGAACAATGCTGCTGCAGACTGTGTCAAAATGAGTTGACACCTGATGAAAAAAATGATTAGGAAAGATAGTGTGCTATCCCTTGATAGCTGGGAATACTTTCAGAGTTCAAACTACTATTTACCTCAGTAATTAACTAGAATTTAAAAAATGATTTTGAGAACCAGTGTCAGCTCGAGGTGTATGTTAGGAATATATATATATTTTTTCTCACTGGGAGTATTTTCCCTGATATAAGAAGAACTTGAATATTCATCTTTGAGACGGTCTACCTAGTCCCCTGGTTGGTTAAAGTTCTCACATTATCTCCAAGCCATACCAAAATTTGGTAAATGCTTTTTGATGAAAATAGTATTTTAAATTTTAGGAACAAGATACTTCTAGAACTTTATAATATTTCTCTGCCAGGGTTCTTACAGGGTAAGTGATGAAGAAACTGAAAGTTAAAGGAAGGAGTGGCGGGATGAGAACACCAAAGGTTGGAAAATACCCTAGGGCCCAGCAAAGGAAAGGTAGAGTTAGAACCGTACCTTTTCAATTATTAAACAGTTTTAATTTTTAAAGATAGGTTTATAACTTGTAAAAGGATAATATAGTTCAACAATGTACTCCTAGGTCAAAGTAGAGTTTAATCTGGGTAAGCAATCCAAGATATGTGCACCAGTTTGGTTTGAGAGGACCCTAGGGATAGAGAATTTATATCCTTCCCTCACTGATAGTAACACAGGACTTAACAATATTTAATACAAGAATGACTTTATCCTAAATCTTTCTGGCTTTAATAAGTCCATATGTCCTCTCTAGAAATGAGATAGAGATGGTTTAGCTTCTTGAAAACTCTTACATTTTTCAAATATGAACATGCAGTACATAAAATTCCTGCATGTCCATACAGTTTAAAGATCTCAGTATCTTTTAATTAGCCTGGACTTCACCATATTAGCAAAAGGAAGGAAGCTTGAGTTATAATCTGCATTCAAGAAGTCCTGATGGAAATTTTACAAGTTAGTCTAGGCTAAAGAAAATGTCAAGTCACTTTCCTTTTAGCTAGAAGGATAGCAAGTCAATGTTGAAATAGTATTTATATTAATCATGATAACTAGAAGGCCCATTTGGCAGAAAGCTATTAAGAAAGAGGTAAATTATCTTTGATAAGTGAAGTGGGAAAGTAAATTTATCATTTCTTTAATTTATATAATTATAGAATGTAATACATGAAGGACAGACTTGTATCTGGGGCCTGATGAGGGTGGGTATAAAAGAATTTGGGTGAACATGATGGGGACTGGGTTGTTGAAGGATGTAAGATTCTGAAGTTATAAAATGTTTTTGATTGACTAAAGTGCTTTTGTGAGTCGAATTAAAGAACATTGAACTTCATGAGACTGAAGCTTCTGGTGATGAGTTGATTCAGAACTCAGATTGAGGGAGAAATTTCAAAAGGAATGAAGTATAGAAGAACTTTGAGATAACTGAGCAATTGATAGAGTGGGAGTAGTGGTAGGGTCTGAGGGCTCGCATGATACATATTGGAGGATTAACAGGATAATACATATCTGTGGAAAAATTTGGGAAGTACCCTTCCATCATAACATTTCTTAGCATTCATTCATATTATATCCTAAAGTAACAAAGCCCTTTGGTGTTTTGGGAGTCTATGGAGAATTGATCCCAAGAAGAGTTACCATTGATGGAAATTTAGTTCCTGTGATCAAGTCAATGAGAACACTTTTGGCACTAATGAGTAATGGCTTACATGGGGTCCAGGAAGATGGGATCAGGGACCCTGGTTACAAGTAAGGGCCTTGAGTTTTATAGAAGTTTTGGTGAGGGTGGGACATAGGAGTGTATTCCTTTTTAGAATACCTTATCCTAATGGAATCTCTAAGTGAATACACATTAAGAACAGATAATGGGTGCTTTATGTATATCTATTAATGAAATGAATATTTACTTTTAAGAAGAATGATTAAGAAGACAATCTCGCTTCTCACAATGGCTCTCTATCTTCTCTCAAACCCTATGCTCTGCCTGTATTTAATGACTTATATAATTCCTTTAACTTTCTTTGTTCTCTCACCACAACGGTAATTCGAACTTGCTGTACCTCTTGCTGGAAATTCTTTTCCTCACTTTTTGTTCTCTCTATTAGACCACCATGAAGACTCCTCAGAGGTGAGACTTCCTTCAGTCATCCTGACAAAGACTCTTCATTCTGCACCCTTGGTTCTCTGTACTTGATCTATCATAGTATCAAACATGTTGTCTTGTTTTAGTAAACTCAGTTTTGAAATCAGAGGCTGTGTCTTTTCCTTCCTGTTATTTATATCATGGTGCTTGGCACAGAGTAGTTATATTCAGTAAATATTTGTTGGATAAATGAATGACAGTAAGCAGAACCAAGCACCTTCTGGCACCATATGTGCTTATACTAGAATTCTACAGCCTTTTAACCATGAAACTAAAAATACTTGGCAGATAGAATTTCATTGTGAGTCCAGTTTTACAGGGGCTCTTGTGATTACTGAGCATGAGAAAGGTTTCTCCTGACTCATGTAAGTTATACAGATGCAGAACTGATTATTTGATAAATGGATCAGTGTATCTGCTGTCTCATGGTTCTATTTCATGTGTTGTTCTCCTAAGTTAGACAACTAGAAAGTAAGGATTTGTTGGTCTTAATATCAGGTTTAGCACCAAAATTGATAGTGAACTTGGTCACATTATTTTATATTCTATAGCCATATCCACATTAAGAAAATCATACTTCCTTTTTGTAAGCTGCTGCAAAGCCTGTTTAGAAAGAAGGATATAAATAGACTCAATACAACCATAACATTAAAATTATTCTCTAGAGGTAGTTTGAGGGATTGTGTTGCATGCTAACCATCTGAGTAATAAAATCTTTCCTCAGGAGATATCTGAAAGAAAAACAAAAGAACCAAAGAATCATAGATCCATTAATTATCCAGGTTTTCCTGGAGATTATTTCCCTCTTAGGGTGGAGCCCAATTGGGTTGTCTCTAGTTCTTGATGATTTTCTCTCCTCTGGTGACTTCATCTTCCCCTCTGCTATTCACATGGTTATAATGATAACAGCTTGCCTCCCCAATATTATCTTGCCCCATGGCCTCAAGTGACCCATCAGGGCTAATGATTTAAAATTGAATCTTTAAGAAATTCCAGAGTTCAAGTCATTCTAAGGTGTGGCTGACTTTAGAACACAGATATATGCTGGAGAACTATTGATGGTAACGGGTTTTTCTGTGGAATCCAGAAAACAGAGAAAGCCAGTCTTTACCAGGAAAGAAGAATGAATCAGAGACAAATGAACATAGGGAAGAGACAAAGATAGAGGACTTGTTGGGTTATCTGTGGTACCATGAGGAGTTGGCTCATGTTTTTTTTCTGACTTCAGACGCCCTGTATTGCTATAATAATTTAACCCAACTTGTCTTCCCAGCTCAAGGGCATTTCTGTTACTTGCAACCAAAAGAATTTGATTCTCAAACCGTCCTTAAGCTACTGGTCACAGAGGCACAAACTGGGCTTTTTGTCACTGCTGTGGGTGCAATAAAAAATAGTAATGAGTATTGTGACCTGGACACTGCAGTCAGAGAACCCTGCATCAGGTTTCTTCCTTTTCATAATCTGCTCTCTGGGCCAGGTGGTGTGGTGCATGCCTATAATCTCAAAACCAGCTTGAGCAACATGGCAAGATCTGTTTAAAAAAAAATCTGCTCTCTGTAATCAGAAATTAATTCACAGTAAGTACACGTGACTGACAATATTTTAGAATCCAGTTTGTCCCTTACTAAGCATTTTCATTTTTAAGGAATTCAAAATTTGATCTGAAAAAAAAAAAATCCCACTCTGTGGGAAAATTTCCCTCCCTCCCCTCCGCTCCTCTTCCTTCTTCATAACATTGCTTAGCAACTTTTTTTCTTTCTTGCTCCTTTGAAAGAGTTGGTAGACTCATAGCACTAAGTAACTTCCAATTTTGTCTAAGTCTGTCTAAACAAACTTGCAAATATTGGGTCTCTAAGTGACAAAGCTGCATAACCCTTATTTTTTCACATCCATGCATTTTAATACTGCAGTGATATGTAGTGGTTAAGATAGAGACTCGGGAGTCAAGCCACTGGTGTGTTCTATGACATTTGCAAGTTACAGTCTGATTATTAGTGTCTCCCTCAGGAAAGTAAACATAATTTTATTTACATGTAGCATTATTGTGAAATTAATTGTGAGAAAGCATATGTCACACTAAATAATAGGTCTTATTAACAAAACTGCTTCATCCTAGCGCTCTCTTTCTTGCCGGCTCGTCTTCTCCCATTTCAACCTCTAGTTTGAGACCAGATGTCTTTTTTATTTCAAACAACATAAAAGTGGTACCTCTTTCTATTCTTCCAGGAACTCTGCACCCCCTACTTCTGTCCATACAGATTATAGACTAGAATGGAAAGAAACATTAGAAATTTAATCTGATCACCCTGTTTCTCAGTTGACGGATGTAAGAAAAGTAAGTGTGAACGCTTGAGCTAAATTTATAGAGCTACTCGTACATGATCTCTTTCAGGTAGCAGAAAGTTTCAGAGTATACATTGCCTATCTTGTTGGGTATCTTAAGAACCCCTCAGACTGTGGCTTCTCCAACTTTTGTCCTAGGGCACTTCTGAAGACAAAGGAGAGGAAAGAATAACTTGGCGGCCTGCCCATAAAATATTATCACAATTATGATTTTTGAAGTCATGGTTTATTTTTAAGATTCATACATATTCTGCATTTTTCTCTAGGATACACCATATCTGTTTTAATATGGAAGATAAGTTTTAAGTTTCATACTATTGAATTAAATTGTTGTTTCATGAAGTAGTGCTAAAATTATCCTGTGATCTCTATTCTTCCAGGTCACTGCTATGTATTTATGTTTTTCTAAATCAAAAAATAAGGCATTTGGATATCACATTTTAATACGCCCTCTGACTGCCCACTGCCCTCCACATATTCAGAGGGAGGCTAGAAAAACTGACTCTAATAATAGGTTACCTTACAGGAGTAACAGCAGTAAAATGACTGTTAAAAACAGCAAAATATTAAGTACCACATAAACAGCAATGTTAGTGCTATAATCTCCTATTTCTTGACTCTGGTACTTTGGAAATATCATTGAACTAAACAAGTTATTTCCTGGCTCTAATTCATCTATCTATTTTAATACTTGTAATATGTATCTATATTATAAAAATAATGCAGTAGAAGTTTAAAATTGGAAACTAAATTGACAGTTTTTCGGTTATGGGATAAATATACAGGATGTTAAAAAGAAATTGGGGAGAGTATTGGTTCTTTAACCAGATCCAAAAAAGAATGACTTTACTTACAAAATCAGTGAATTGGAAAAAGCACTGCCAGTTAGTCATTATAGGCCTCTATGCATGGATTCTTCATTATGTAGTGAGCTAATGTAGTTAGCAGAACATTTTTTTAAAGTGCACATCAACCCCAAAGATGAAATGCAGTCATGAAATAAGCTTCTAAAGTTCCGGTAACTATAAATTCCCAATGCTATAACTTAATCTTCTGGAAATTCTCCAAATAGCAACCCTGAGTTCCCCTGAGTGAAATGCTCTTATTTTCTTCCCATATGCATTTAACTCTATTCTTTATTGAATAAAAAAGGATAAAAAGAGGACTTGGTTTATTGCTTCTAATAAAAGTAATGTAATATGAATATTCAAGGATGTAATCAGGTCATAGCATTTCAATTGAATTACTAATATAGCCATAAAATAAATAAGTTGTGTGCTGAAAAAGCAAACACATCTTGTCATTGTATCCCATCCATCTTTTCTTGCCACTTCTAGTCTGTCAGCATTTTTTTTTTCTTCACTCTTTGGGTTGTACCTAGTGATTTTTCATATATCTTTCACTGCTGTCTTGTTACCTTCTAGTTTAATATATACGGATAGAAATAATTTGTTGTATGCCATTCATGCATCTTTAGTTTTTGGACTCTCAATTTGTCACCTGACCACTCTGCCTGCTCGTTTCTAGCCTAGCTCATTAAATCAGGTACTAATGCATGAAAGTGGATGTTTCTCATATTGATGTTTCTGAACAATTGGCTTTTAAACTCTTTGAACCTTGCAAGTTGAAGTTTGTTTCTGATGATAATCTCTAATGAAAAAAAATAAAGCAGTAGCAATTAAAAAAATCTTCTTAAGGAAATTTGGAAATCACAGGAAATAAGAATCTCCTTACAAAGATTTTTAAATAAGAACTAATTGAATTGATTTAATTTTGGGCAAGGAGTTGAGTAATTTTTTCTCTTAGCTTTGGAAAGTTTGCATTTATCTGAAGCAGTTTATTTCTTAAGAAACAATAAATATGATATTCACACATGTTAGATTATCAAAATTTCGACTAATATTAAGTCTGGTATCCAGATTTACCTCAGCACAATTAGTTTGAATCCATAGATTGATCTTTACTCAGTTAATATGTGAGCAATGCTACATAAATTTTATTAAAGGAAAGATTATGTGCAAAAGTCGTCACAGCATTCACTGATGTGCATTAGTATTGCTTAAGTGAAAAACCTTATTTGATGATCTAATTTTGTATTATTCAATAAATCAGTATTTTTAGAAAAGTACATATTTTATATTTATATTGAATTCTGGAATGATTTTCTCTTCTACTTTGTCATGCCTCATGGGCACTAGAGGGGAATCATTTGACAGCAGAGTTGAGTTATAGCTCTATTTATTGACCCCTAGTAGCAAATGAGGTGCACCATGGAATTTACTGAATCATCATGAGTGTTTTCCCAGCCAGAAGGATTTAGGACAAATATTTTCCTTTTCTTTATTTTAGTTTAAACATCACCCAGTTGCAATAATGTCTCTAATATACCAGCTCATTGAGATCTTGTTCTTTGAAGCAGTCTCTTTGTAATGTTCTTTTGTTCAATAAGCTTAGTGTTTATTTTGGAACTGAATGTCCTTTAGTAAAAATAACCCATGTCTGCTAAGGGTTATGGATATAACTCTTTTTACTGAAGTATTCAATTCAATTCAATAAACTATTGAACAGATCTCCCATCCCTACAGTAGGATTGATTTATAGTTTGCCTGGTTTGATAGAATAGTTGTTTTGGCATTATGTGGGTAAAACTGATGCTGACAGTGAGTACACTTAGGAGATAGGGGTGTGTAGTCAAAAGTCCAGTGAGCATCACATAAGCACAGGCCTTCCTTAAATCTCACAGTGTTAACTATTCACAAACCACTCAAATGAGTTATCTCAAAGTGGTAGAAAGTTCAAATGGCTCACCAAAGTTATTTCACTCCTTTTGTAGTGTTCTATATGTTATGCACATCATAGGTGCTTAGTTGGAGAGAGAAATGCTGACTGTCCCACAGATGTGTACTCTTGTGAATTCCCTAGTCCTTCAGGTGTCCAGATTCCAGACTCTTGCCCCAACTCCTCTGCTCGACAGCCATAATCCTCTTTGCTCAGTATTACATATCCATTAGTGATTATATTATTGTAGTGTGATTATATTATTTAGACCAGATGATTGCTATAAAAGATAAGCTCTTTGAATAGAGATATGATTGACCTTCAACAAAGCAAAACAAACAACAACAAAACAAAAAACCAACCAAACAAACAATTATAAACAAAAGTAGATTTTCCAAGTATAGAAAAGAGAGATCCTGTGGAATAGCATTGAAAAATTTAAGGATGTAAATAAAGACATTGCAGCATAAGTAAAGAAGATAGTAACTGAAGAGAGTTCCATATTCACCTTCTCTCTAGCTATTCATCTTCTGGCCTCTTTATCTAGCACATTGAGCTTGGGTACAACATTGATTCATATTATTTGGCAAATTGATGGAAGGGAGAACCTATAAAAAGATACATTGAACGCTAATTATCTTGGTGTTGAATTTTAAAATTCCTTTACATGTTACCGAGTGGATAGTTCAGATACCATGCCTGGAAAGATATTTTATCTATTGAAGCTCCAGTATCATTTTCTAGGCCACTTTCTGTACTTGTTATATGTAAAAGCCATAGAGATATAAGTACTCTTGATTTCTGTGCTATTGATATTACTCATTTTTAATTAACTTGATTTCTTTTAGCTCATTTATGTAGATAATACATTACTAGATTGTTTCAGATTTTAGACCTCTGTTGTACATTTTATTAGAAAAATACATATTACTTATTAATTTATAAATTTAAACATACATTTTAAGGTTCAGCTTCTCTGAAAGACAGAGAAAATGTCAAACTTTGAGGAGAACTGGGTTCATCTTCAAGTCATTGTCTTTTATTTATAATTACCTCATGCCTAGCTACTTGCCCTGTACAGTAGCCTTACGGGATTTTCAAAGTATTTGATAAGTTATTTATGGAGGACTTACTATGTGCCAGGCCATGAATTGATTTATTATATATTTAATGATCAGTATAATCCTATGTGGTAGATAATCTTTTCCCTATTTGACTAGTGATGAAATAAGCTTAAAGAGATTAGATAGCATGCCTAAATTTACACGTTAAACAAGTAGGAGAGCCAGAAATTGAAGCCAAATCTGTCAAACTCAAAAAAGCCTGTATTCTTAACCTCTGTGTTTTATTACTAAAATCATCAAGAATGGAACTCCTAATTTCAAAGCTGCACATTGAGGACAATATTGAAAACTTTGTAAAAGTTTTTCTTCCCCATAAAACAACTGCAGTAATAGATACTTAGGAGAGACTAGATTAGCATCTATTCGAATATCCTGTAATTTGTTACCAGAAACTCTTAAAATGTTTATGCATAAAGGTATCTGTGCATTCATTCATTCTTCAACAAATTCATTCAGCATTTACTAGGTAGCCAGTTTTCACTGTGCTATTGCAACTTTTTCACTGGGCATTGCAACTGTTTTTAAGGTTCTCTCTGGTACAGAGGTAGCAAATAATACATGTATTTTATATATATTTTTTGATTAACAACAAGAAATACACTTACTTAAATGTGTTTTTTTTCTAAACATTGAAGGAAAGTTTCAGAGCTGTTTACAGTAGTTTTACTATTTGTTCAAAGTGTCTACCACTTTTTGGATGTGTCAGTTTTGATTATTTTGCTAAATTGAAGGGTCAATATAGCATAAGTAAATGGCCAGTTTATTCAAGTAACTTATTAGTGAGTTGTTATTGACAGGATAATTTAGATAAAAATGTCTGTCTTGAATGTAGATTCAACCCAAATAACACCACTGAACAGGCAATTAACAGTAGCTTGCCTTTAGTTTTTGTATTACTGTAGAGTTGGAGGGGTTGGGAAAGACTTCAAATTATTTAGAGAGACAAGAAGTACATTTTCAAATAAAAATCATTTTAATTCTTAAAACATCCCAAGAGGCTTAATTCAGAAGTGTCTGAAATGTCAGATGAATAATAGAATTCTTTAACTAAAAATATTTAATGCATATCTTTTGTTTTTGTTTTTGAGACTCTGTTGCCTAGGTTGGAGTATGGTGGCACTCTCTCAGCTCACTGCAACCTCTGCCTCCCAGGTTCAATTAATTCTCCTGCCTCAACCTCCCAAGTACCTAGGACTATGGACGCGTGGCACCATGCCCAGCTATTTTTTGTATTTTTAGTAGGAACCAGGGTTTCATCATGTTGTCCAGCTGGTCTCAAACTCCTGACCTCAAGTGATCTGCCTGCCTCCACCTCCCAGAGTGCTGGGATTACAGGCATGAGGCACTGCGCCTGGCCATTAGTGCATATCTTTTGAATACCTACTATATGATAATCCTTATATTAATCCACTTATGTGCCCAATGAAGTTGTGAAGACTTTAAGAATAGCATGAAGTTCAAGTAAAGCAATAGCAAAAAAACTCTTACTTGAGTTTAAATTCTTGGCCATATTTATGTTTACTGGTCCATTTGTCTTTCAAAACTACTGTAATAACTATTTAATCCAGTTCATTTTTAAATAAGAAGATAGAATATATGAAAGGATTTGTTGAATATTAGCTTTCAGGAAGAGATTGAATAAATAAAGGATTTAGAGGTGGAAAACCAAGAAGCACTTACTTTATTGAAATTGCCTTCTCCATGGAAAATTTAATGGAGTCATTATTTCATCCTTGTCAGCCACTGGATCCATGTCAGGTAGGAATGGTACTGATTCCTATTAAGAAAGGCAGACATTTGTAGCTTGCATACTGTGGCTGGTGGATTTGATTTGGACAATTTAGACGAAAGAGTTCTTGTTAGATTCTCTTGGAATTGACCTGTTGTTAACAGAGTATGTCTGACTTCTTTAACATTGAATGGTTTACATTTTGGAAATCATGACTGAGTGTGACTATGTCTCTGGCCAAATTGATTTAAACTCTGAATGCCCTAATTCTTGAATATTCCTACTGGGATGCAAGGAGACCAGTCTTGAGGTCAGTGAGATTACACAAAACGTGCATGAACCAGAATACAGCGCACTGAGACATGTGTTCAGTGTCTCATCTCTAAGTGTGTGTATGCCAGTGCAGAGGTGGAATTAAAAAGAGAGGGGCAGATAGCTACACTTTAAATATCTTAAGACAAAAAGTGCTGGCACATTGGCATTCATTTCAGGTAACAGCTGTTCTCCAAAACAAGTGTCGTTCCAAATCACAGACTTCAGAGAAGCAGTACAGTTATTTCTTTTCCTGAGGTATAACTGTATCTTATTATTTTTTTCTAGACTACAGTCCACCCAATGTAAAACTAAAACTTTTCATCATAAATATTGTAGATGAGTAATTGAAATGAATTAGTTGGCTATTTTATACTGCTCTTGTAAGAAATTTTTTTTCTAATATTAATAAAATATTAATGGCCGTAGTACTTCACTTTTTGCTTAAACCTCATTCAATCATATTTTACGTAAATTAAGAGTGATAACTTTTGGGATTCAATTGCCTATGAGCAGTTATGAGCATCCTGTGGATCAGAGACCACCTGATTTCATCACAGTTTAGTATTGGCTTTATGTTTTTTCATTCAAATGTCAGAATATTAGGCCTGGCTAGCAGTTGAGGACTTGTCAGTTTTCTTGCTCATTTTCAATCCCTATAATAGCTCAGCAATTACACAGCAGGTAGATTGATATTTTTCTTTCAGATGGTGGTCTCTTCCAAAGGAAAGGTATCATTTTCAGAAGAGCTAAACACAGGAGCTATAAGATGTAAGACCTTAAATATACAAATATTTTCTTCATGTGTTGTTTTTTTTCTCCCCTGAATGGAGAGTCACCTGAAGAGAAATTGCAAGACATGTGATTTGGTTGATTTTAAATTGAATTAAGCTATGTAAAAGAGAAATTTTGTGTTTGTAGCTTGACAGAAAATGAAGGCAAAAGAAAGATTTCAGAAGTAAGAAATGGTAGAAAAGCTTGTTATGAGTAAAGGGGGAAAATGAAAATATGGACCTCATGCCAATTTTTCTAACATATATGCTATCTTGGAACCTCTAAAATATATTCAGAAGTTAACGCAAATCAGAAAAATTAAAGTTAGAAATCATTTTAGATATCATTTGGTCCAACCCCTACATTTTATAGATAGTAAGGAGAGAGTAAAATAGAAAATTGGAAGAAGTGGGAAAAAAATAAAATAAAGGAGAGAGAGAAAAAGAAAGAGAAGGTCTGGTAGACTATCTTCTGGTAAATTTTCTGGGACTTTTTTTTTTTCAGTTCTAAAACTCAATATATGAAATTACAAGGAATGGTAGAGAAAAGTTTATATTCATTTTGTATAATTGTTAATCTGTTTTTTTCCCTGCCAGTACATAACATTTTGGTTTCCAGCTGTTTATTATCCAAATCATTTCCTGCACTAGATAAAGTACTACCAGCAGGACTCTAAGATGTTTTATGCTAATGAGGGGAAAAAATCTTGGACGAGTTGCAAAGCATAGATTTTTGAGTGACATGGCAAAACAATCAGAATCTAAATGAAAAGAAAACTTGGGTAGCAGCCATTATATTTAATATGCCAGAATAACTGATTGACATTTTAATTAGATGAGAAAATATAATTATATTTTTAACTCTGAAAGGACCCCTTGCAAGAAAGATGGACATTAAATTAAAAAACACTTGCAAGAACACAAAGGAGTAACAAAGAATATTAAGATGCACTCAATTTTCAGTGTTCATGACATGAGTTATTAATTCCATGGATCATGAAGCAAAACTTTTTTGAAAGTTAACTTGCATTTATCCTTTTGACAACAGTTTGCATTATAGTGATTGAATTTTATTAAGAGAATTGTTTGCTATGGCTATTTGTCTTTGTTTTGGCAGCTCTGGCATAAATATTTAATTTATGTTACAAACTTTAAAAAAGTCCCTATAAAACTGAGTAGCTGACATGTGCCTACCTCCCTACTATGAAAAAAATGAGGCATATATATTACTGCGTACAATATAAGGTATATCAACTTAAAAGAATACTTTGACTTGAAGAAGTTAACCATTTTCAAGGTCTATGGAGAACAAATGCTAGTATAAACCAAATATAAGAGAGATAGCAATTTGAGCTGGAAGTCATAACTTCTCCAGACTACTTGTTTTAATTTTTACATATTTACTCTTGTGAGGTACTTCTGACTAATATTGAACATTAAAAAACTGGATTATATCCTGAAAAGAGTTAAGTAGAAAACTATCGACATAGGAACAGAATTCATCATGTGGGAGGATCCAGGAAGTGAGTTAAATACATAAGGGATATTATTATAAGATGGTACCATAGCCTTACCTTCAAGTACTGACATGAATACCTCTCTCTCTCTCTCTCTCTCTCTCTCTCTCTCTCACACACACACACACACACACACACACACACAATCCCTTACAAATCATAGAAGAGTTATGGCAGGTTGTATATTATAAAGTTGTCCCCAACACCATCTCCCATCTCGCGTGCTCATGTGCAACGTGTTCTTGTTCTTCCATGAAGGATGGAGACTAACTCTTCCTCCTTGGAATCAGGTTGGCCTTTGTGACTCATTTGTTATGAATAGGATGTAGTGGGAAAAATACTGTGTGACTTTTGTAGTCAGATGAGAAGAAGCCATGTAGTTTCTGCCTACTTTCTTGGACACTTACTTTGGCAGTATTTTCTCGTGCGACACATTCTCTTAGACTCTAGCTAAGACACTCAAACCACATGGAAAGGCTATGGATAGATGCTCAAGTTGACAGTCCCAACTGAGCCTGGCCTTTAAGTCATACAGTCTGGATGCCAGACATAAAAGTGAAAACGCCTCCATGTCAGGAGTTGGCAAGTTACAGCCTGTGGACCAGCTCTGGCCTGCTGCCTGTTTTTGGGAAACCCATGAGTTAAAATTGATTTTGTAAATCTTAAAGCATAATTTTAAAAAGACAAATGTGCAACAGAGACTGTATATGGCCCACAAAGTGTAAAACATTTACTCTCTGGCCCTTTAAGGAGTTTGCTGACTCTTATTCCAGATGATTCCTTCCCTAAACATCATGGAGCCAAGACAAGTCATCCCTACTTTTTCCTATCCAAATGTCTGAATCACAGAATCTGAAACATTAATAAAAGAGTGTTGTTTTTGTCTGTCTGTCTGTTTTCTTAGAGTCTCATGTGTTGCTTAGTCTGGACTCATTCTCCTGGACTCAAGTGATCTTCCCCCTTTAGCCTCCCAAGTAGCTGGGACTACAGATGTGCACCACCTTGCCTGACTAAACAGTGCCAACCTACTTCAGGAAGTTTGGAGAGGTTTGTTATGCATCAGTTTGGTAACCAGAAGTGTTTTTACTGAAAACAGAACTATAAGCATGGCCTCTGTAATAACAATCTATCCATGACAGAGAATGCCAAGTTACTTGGAAGATATGACTTTGTTATCATGGGTCTAGATTATCCTTAAGTAGTTGAACTTGTATTTTTAGAAGATCTTCTCTGCATTAGCTATTTAGTGAACACTAAATTGTTAATTCTGTGTTGAGAATCTTACATGGTTAAATGGATAGTAATAAGAAAGCTGTCCTAACAGGTTACTTTATTAAAACAGTTGAGAATTATGTGATGCAGTAAAACTTACCTTGGATAAATAAATAGGATAAATAAATAAATAAATAAATAGGATAAATAGTTGGATAAATAGCTGTGATGCTATATAAACTCAGCTATTGTGCATGTGCCATAGAGACATTCTTTGCTTTTTCTTCATGCACAATTTTGTGTAAGTTTGAGCTTTCCAGGTGGAATTAGAGTAGACCAAAACCTCCTTTTTAATAAGAACACATTGACATTCCCAGACATTCCCTTCCTATCTTAACCCTTTGGGGGGTTGACTGAATCTCTCTTGAGGTAATAATCTATTTTAAGCTTTCATATTTTCGTAAGAAAATGCCAACTTTGCTACTCCATACAAATAAAATCTAAACTATATGGGGATTGTTTAATCAACAGCACCAACTGGCTGCACTATAAGCAAAAGTAAAGTAAGTAAATCTTTACTTGATAGTCAGTTGTCCATTGTTCAAGAGGTAGCATTTTATCTATTTCTTCTTTAATTCTTTCAGAGAATTTTTATGCATATACAAACAATCTTCACATGTATGTAGAATCTTCCTTTTATCTTATATAACTAGGGTATACTATACATTCCGTTCCTCAATATACAACCTTTCTAGAATACCTTTTCATACCAACACATAAAGATCTACTTCATACTTTTTAATGGTTATGTAATTTTCTAATGTATATTTGTGTTGGATGGTGTCCATGAACATTTTTTAAAGTAACCCAGTCTACACCTTGATGAGATCTTTAATTATGTGCCAAAGATTTTGGTCTGAGTTCTAAATGTCATATTTAATCATTCATATGAGTTAAAGAGATATAGAAATCTTCACATGGACTGAGTTTAAGGCAATATCTATAAAAAGGAAAATACTCAATGGTTTGACTGTTGTAGTCACAGGTCATAGAGAGGATTCCCAGATTGACTGGCAATTTGATTTGGTACTAATAATGGCCTAAATATTACATCCTTTGTTTTACCAAAACGTGGCAGCTGTTGGGACAATACAAGGTCTTATGCAGGTGTGGACAAGAGCAAACAAAATCAGTTTACTTCCAAACATAGTGAAAGACTCTAGACACAGGAGTCAGTGTTAACTGATTAACACTGCCAATCAGTTCTTAAGCTTTTGCCCATGTGCAGCACAATGAGAAAAATAAAGATGGGGCAGTGAGTCTTCCATAAAAATCAATTTAGTTATTTAAGTTAATTATTCAACTTGAACTGTTATTTATTCTGAGATTAAGTCCTAAATATGTTGGTTAACATATCTCTTCTATCTTCTGTGTAGTAAATTGTACATTTTTTAAAACAAAAATGTGCTTGTAAAATTTAAATACTAGGAACTACTGTTCTGATTATCTTCTATTCCCCCTGTTGGCAAAGGGGAGTTCTTCTACTCTAAATAGGATGAGGTGACTAAATGATGGCCAAAACTGGACAGATGAGATGGACAAGAGTTTATCAGTCACCCTCATCACCTGGAGGAGGATACTTCATGCTATTCAGGACCACACAGGGGACCCAAAGAAGCTGTTGGAGCTAGGTTTTGTCATAACAGGAGGAGGGGCGCCCCCTGATTCCTGAGGGAGGATGCAGTTCGATGTTTGAATCACTCCATGGGCTAGCAGGGAAGTGAAAGCTGTTAGGTTGAAGACTGGGTGGAGTGCAGCTGGTCTGGTGTGGGTGGAGTGCAGCCGGTCTGGTGTGGGTGGAGTGCAGCCAGGTGGGAAGCCTTTCCCTTGAGTGAGGAGCATATCTGGGGAGAGTAAGGGAACTTGCATTTAGGGGTTTGGGGCTCTATAAGGCTCAAAAATGTCAAGGCAGCACTTAAGATGTTAGGACTTATAATAAAATCACTGACTGAAGTTGTGACACAATTCAATATACAATGTCAAATAGGTGGTTAAAGAATTTGAACAAAGCAGTCGTACACATTTTGAGTTGTTGAGTCTACACCATTGCCTCGGGTATTGCTTCAGAAGGGTGAGAGAAGGGACTTAACAAGGGTCATGTGTGGGGATCAGAGCATCTCTTAAACAAGGACAATCTGAAGTGGCTTTGTGACACTCAGCAGTTGAGGCTCTAGAGCTGTGGGCAGTGTTGGTGTTTGTTCCAAGTTAATAATCCAAGCTCTGTGAAGCTGTAGGAGGTGTTTTCTTGCCACACACACACATAATAAAAGCTGTAGGAGGTGTTTTCTTGCCACACACACACGTACTGTCCACTGTCATGCTTAAAGGAGATGAAGGGGAGGAAAAGAGAAGATACACACACCCCATTGATAACAGAATGGAAAGAAGGGGCAATTTTGTATTTGCAACAGAAATGTACCATAACAGGTATATAACCTGTGTGCTCAATATTGGCAAGTCTCATTTGGATAAGAAAGTTCATGGGCTTTAGAAGCAAGAGCAGTAACTCAACCTCTTTAAGTCTTAGTTTTCTCATGGACAACACTGTGATTGATGCTGTCATCTACCTCATAGTGTTGTCATGAGGAATGGATCAAACAGATCTGTAAAGTACCCTATGAGGCAGGTTCACAGCAAGTATTCAATAAAAGTGAGATTTAGATAATGTGACCCAGTGGCAAAGTGACACTGATAACTTGGATTGGAAAAGTGCAGCTAAATGTTCAGGAATATTTCTGTTCTAAATTTAGAGGTTATGCCTAAACCTTTTACAAAAAAAACCCTCTAAAAAGAAGAGGTGACTTAATGAAAACAAGTCACCAAGTATCTATGTATTTATAAAACTGCTCAGATGCTCATTTCAAAATGTGAAATGTAACCAGGGTAATTCAAAACAAACTTTAGAACTTTTCGGACCATAAATTCCCTCGGCCTAGTTAATGACTCTATCACTGTTCGTCTTCCACTTAAACTGGATTTTGCTAAATACATTTTTTAAATAGACCAAAGCATCCCGGCTTATTTTGGAATAAATTTACATATATTTTTAATAAGAATTAAATTGTCAACCATCATTTCCCTATCCCAATAATTTTCTATGGGCACAGAGCAATGGCTACCTAGATGTCACATGTATGCTTTGTTACAGTTATAGAAAATATCTGAGTTATACATTCCTTCTAATGTACCCATAAAGAATTTCCAGTTGGAGTTCACATTTTATGGCGTAAATTCAAATGACATTCTGAATTGCATTAGGTCTCCAAACTGTATTTCAAATTCTTTATCTACATGTGTCAAAAAGTGTTGGATGAAAAGATGAAAAGAAATTATGATTTCAATAATAAAAAAACACTATGAGAAACTACTGCACATTATTATTGTAAAGGGGGTTAGTATCCCTAGAAGATATTCCTTCTTTTACACATGATCACAGAAGGGTCAAATGTAAAGGTTGAAATGTAAAGGCTAGACATATTTGGATTTTTATGCTGAGCAAAGAGGAAGTGGAACTAATCTGAGACTAAATACCTGACTCTATGTTAAACTGTACTATGCTTTTTTAATTTTTATTTTTTTTTTGAGACGGAGTCTCGCTCTGTCGCCACTGGAGTGCAATGGGCAAGCCGATCTCGGCTCACTGCAATCTCTGCCTCCCAGGGATTCAAGTGATTCTCCTGCCTCAGCCTCCTAAGTAGCTGGGATTATAGGTGTGTACAACCACACCCAGCTAATTTTTATATTTTTAGCAGAAACGGTGTTTCACCATGTTGGCCAGGATGGTCTTGATCTCCTGTCCTCGTGATCCACCCACCTCAGCCTCTCAAAGTGCTGGGATTACAGGCGTGAGCCACTGTGCCCAGACTTTTATTTATTTATTTTTTTGAGATGGTGTCTCACTCTGTTGCCAGACTGGAGTGCAATGGTGCGATCTGGACTCACTGCAACCTTCGCCTTCCGGATTCAAGTGATTCTTCTGACTCAGCCTCCTGAGTAGCTTCGACTATAGGCGCCTGCCACCACACCAGGTTAATTTTGTATTTTTAGTAGAGGTGGGGTTTCTCTATGTTGGTCAGGCTGGTCTTCAACTCCTGACCTCAGGTGATCTGCCTACCTCGGCTTCCCAAAGTGCTGGGATTACAGGCTGAGCCACCGCATCCAGCCTGTACTATGGTTTTTAGAGTCATAAACTTATCTCATACCTCAGTAACTCTCTAAAGTGGGTACTTGTGTTAGTCACTGTAGGCTAACTGACATAACAAATAACCAAATATATTAGTGGCTCAACATAATAAAAATTTTCAGTCATGTCACAGTCCAATATAGGCCAGTGAGGCATGGGTGGTGGGGACCAGAACATTGCAAATTTTGTTTATTAGAGTCATTCAGAATCCAGGTTTCTTTGATTGATGGCTCTACCAACTAAGATCTTGAAGTCCTTCACTGGAAAACTGATTAGCAAGTAAAGAAAGTATGAGAAAGAATGAATTACACATAGGAGGTTTTAAGGATCAGGACCAAGCTGATAAATGGATTATCTACTTTGTACCACCATTTTATTAGCTAATTCAGTCAAATTACTCCAACTATTGCAAAGGAGGCTAGAAAATGTAGTAAGCCAGTCTTCCCAAGATAAAAATGACTCTGATTTTTGTGAACATATTGCCATGTCTTTGCTGCAATGTAATTAAGTTAATTTTATATACTGAGAAAACTGAACCTTGGAGAAGTTAAATAACTTACTCACGTCAATGTAGCTAGTATGCGAGAGGACTGGTTTGTCTACCTAGAAAGTCAATGTAATTTCACTACTTGAGAAACTTCTTTAGAAAAATATGAGAAAGGTACATTTTCAACCTTAACAACTAATGAAACTGTATAAGGATGTCTTGACAGCCGCAGAAAAAAACCAGAATATTTTATCTTTCAGTGGACAATTCTAGTCAAGTCTAACATACGGTTTAAGTCTAAAGACTGAAATATGTATGATACATATATATCTTAAATTATGTATGTCTTTATCTGGCATTCATTATTTCCCCTAAATCATTGTATGGCTTTTTGGAGACATTATGAATTAGGTTATTAAGGTGCTCAGCCAACTTTCTCACAGTGTTTCCGTTTATGTAGCAATTGGATGGATATTTTATCACCATACTTTCTTCCTAATGTCTCATGATAACTCAGGCTAGGTTGTGGGTTTTATGCTGGCATGAAATTCAGATATTATAAATCTGAGCTGTTCACTCAGTAACCTTAATGTGGAGGCAAAGATGCTGACTGATCACTTGTGTAATGATCTACTGCATTCATTCTGCATGATCCATTTGTTTCACTCCTAAAACCAAAATCTTTTTTTTTTTTTAAAGGAATCATTTGATACTAGCCAATGTTGAATTTCAGCTTTGCAGTTTTCTGTGACTTGAGACTGTATAAAATATACAATGAAGAGTTATTAAAAATAAATCAAACATCTTGATCTGGAAAACAGTTTTTCTCTTTACATCCCAAGAATGTGAATAATATATTTAGACATCTACAGTCTGTTTTGATAGTATTTTGGCAGAATGGAAAGTACTGTGCAGTTGATTTGAGAAGTCCGAAGTGTGGGTTCTGGCTCTGTAAGCATTGGCTATAGATTTTGGTGGACTGAGTCATTCATTCATTTATGCAAAGCAGTTCATGCATTAATTCATTCAGAACATGTCAACTGAGTTCCTACAATGGATCAAACACTGTGATGTGCTGCCAGTATACAAAGAACTTAGAAGCAAAGAAAATAAAAAAAGTTTTTTTCTGTTAAAGTAAGCATCTTAAGATCTACAAACATGTAATAGACCAGAGTAGAGCTATGTATATAAACCTTAAGCAAATGTGTTCTCAGGCATATTGATTAGCAGAAAGAATGAAGTGCATACATAAGGAAAAGGTATAATATGCAATTTTATATAACTATTCTTATCTTTAGCATGTTGAATCTGGGCTGAAGGGAAGAGGTATGTGTCAAACCATCTTAAGCTGTTGAATTAAATATGAAGGCCATAAAAGCATATCCTTAAGAAAGAGGGAATTATAAGATGAGAGGACAACATGGACAGATCAACTGTATCCACCTCTATTATCTTGGAGTCCAAAGTTGTAGTTTGGGAAGTTCTGAAGGGTGGGTAATAGTACATGGGAATGACACCCATCAACTTCTAGAGAGTGTCTCCTGGTAATGTAGGCCAGGATGAAAGGATACCATGTTACAATTTAGCTATATTTATAGTTATTTACTTGAAAACCATGCTTAAATAAAATAGATTTTTATTTATTTAATGCCAATGGAGAGGACACACGTGGTTTATGGGTTTGTTGGAACTTCTATACATATCTGAAGTTTTTCGTAAGTTGAAAAAGTTTATAAAAAAGATTTGACATAAAATGGAATAAAATATTGGCTTTTTAACTGTCTATTTTAGCTTACATTATGGCTCAAAAGCATATCTTTGCTTCTAGCCAGTTGAAACGTACTGAAGCAACAGAAAAATGGGGACATAACGTGAGGTGTGAGCAATATAAATGAGTGATGTATTTTGGAACAACAAAGTTTGTAATGATTAGCATTTAATGAAGATTCCTGCTATTAGATCGTTCCAAGACACCAAGTATGTTTTTCTCAATATCTAGTTTTTCCTTTGTGCTGCCCTTTCTCTTCCTTTCTTCCTTTATCTCTCTTTCTAGTCCATATTTGTTTTATTCTCCTTTTCTAGGCATGATCTACCCTTATCTTTCTACTTATTTGTAACTGTTCTTGCCCTGTGAGCTTCCTGCTCTTATATTCACTCTCCAAGGTCCTGAAAATCTGTGCCTATACTTCTTTTGATACTGAGCCTTATCCTTCACCTAATATTCAATGGTAATGACAAAACACTGCAGAGCCATGTGGGCAGGAGACGTCACAATTTCTACAAAGAGAGATGAAAAGATGATAATACAGCTTACTCTCTTTAACCCATGAAACATTCACACACTTCCCGCTGGCTCATTTTTCTTAAATTCCAAATTGGAGAGAAACTCTGTTATTTCTCTTCCCGACTTTCAGCCTTTGTAGGAGAATGAAGTGGAAGAGGCATAGAAATGTGATCTAAATAGCTTTTCATGTTAGATATATTCAGTAGTACACTCCATTAAAACTCCAGGTGGGAAAATAGTTTCTTAGGACAACTGTGTCATGAATGCACTATCACACAGTATGCAGATAGGTTCAGTTTTTTTAATGAGTGTTTTGAAGATTGAAAGATTATGTTCACTGTGCCCTTCTAAAGAAACACTGTAAATACTTTCTTTAGAATTTTAAATCTCTAATTTTTATCGTACCCTTAAATAAATGGAATATTCACTTATTTAATAGAATGTCTTTTCTTTCCTTATCCTGAGAAAAGGTATGAAACAAAGGAGAGTTGTGCAGAAAATAGAGAACAAAGTAAATGTAAAATGACCTTTCCATATAGAAAGCTGTTTGACGTAGCGAAGAAGCATGATTACCAGGGTCAGAAACTTGAGTTCAGGTGTCTTCCCTAGCTGTGTAAGGCTGTATAGGTTGCTTGTTGTTTCTTATCTTAGTTTCCTTATATCCTTACATAGAGGTATTTAATAATCCCTATACCTTGGAATGCAGTAATAATTAAATGAGAAAATATACACAAAGCATCTTATATAGGTATTGACTCATTTTAGTTGTTGAACTATGTAAGAATTCTCTCCCTTCTTCAACATTCCCAATTTTACTGCACAGATTGTTGTTGCCAATAGTGGTTTGAAAATTCATTTTTTAGAGACTTACTCTTAGATTGTGTGTTGCACTGCCTTTAATGGCATTGTTTATAGGGCAAATTGTTGTTTTGTGCTTATGCATTCATTTTGGTCACTTATTATAAAGAAGAAATGCTAAGAATTTTATATGGATGTCTGATTTAGAAAGCCTCAAGTAATAAAATACAAATTATGAGGTGTTAAAATGGTGAGAGATTTAGACACCATCGGTTTAACCATCTAATCTTGAAAATGAAGAGGTGAGGCCTAAAAATAACAAGACATACTCAGGGTAACATAGGTAGTTAGGAAAGAGTTTGGGTATGAACTTGGTTTTTCTGATCTCAGTCATGCTCACTTTCCACCACATCAGTCACCTATTTGAAATGGGAAGTTGAACACCATATGATTTTGTTGCTTCTCCATGAGGGGATGAATCATTGTATTACTGATTCCTAACATGGTAAATGACACAGTGTAGATATTCAATGAATTTAGGCTAAATGAATGATTTCTGAATAATGGTATAAGCTGGTTCCCTTTTACATCTTGACTAGACAGAATATCCCATGTCATGTTCACAATGCTAGTTATAAATATGGGTAGTGATTCTGATAGATAATATCTCCAGTTCCATCCCCATGATCAATCTTATTTCTGGCTCTCAGTCCCATAAGTGATCTATGTTTTCACTTTTTCTCAAGCTCTAGATTAAATTGGGTTAAAGTCCTCCCACCAATTCCATGACTTATTTAATATTTCTGAATATTCAAGGGGACATTTTCATGACTACCTTGGTCTCATGGCTCTTGTTTCTATTCAAGTAAACTTTAATTCTATCAACTCTGATGCAAAATTCTGTTTGCTTTGATATATATTCAAACACGAACCCATATACACAACTTTACTCACAAAAAGTTATTTTTAAGTGAAGTAGCCTTGTTGACTATTTAGAAAGGAGGAAACAGTTCAATAATGCAAATAACTTTTAACAATTTGGCATTATTATCTTGTCCTTAAAAGTCTTTTAGTCATCCTATACCATGGAATTTTACTAGCCCTTCTACTCAATCTGCTTAGCCACTTTCCATCCTAAAGAGCCTATCACCTACAACTTCTCTATTCTCCTTCTACTTTAATCTAGAATCAAAATTAGCAATACTCAGATTTGTCTTTTCAGTTGACATCTTGAATATTCTATAATTCAAATCCTGGGAGGGTTAGATGAACAGAGGTGGTGCATGTTATCTTCTGTACCAAGTCATGCTTTCTGCTTTCTCATATTTCTATATGAAAGGACTTTTCTGGAGTACCACTCTGTCTCTCTGTCACCCCTATTCATTCCAACCCTTGGAGGAGGAGTGAGTTATCCAATTGGTGGCTCAAAAAATAAACTGAACGTGATTGGCTATTTTTCTTTCTCTTGCATCTCCTAGGGTTGGCTGCAGAGAAAGGAACATATTTAAACATAATTATGAGCATATCACACACTTTTTACTATTCCACCCTTTCATTTAACATAATCGAGGAGAGATATATATATATATACACACACACATATATATATATACACACACACACACATATATATATATATATATTTTTTTTTTTTTGAGACGGAGTCTTGCTCTGTCGCCCAGGTTGGAGTGCAGTGGCGCGATCTCGGGTCACTGCAAGCTCCGCCTCCCGGGTTCACGCTATTCTCCTGCCTCAGCCTCCCGAGTAGCTGGGACTACAGGCGCCTGCCACCACACCCGCCGGTTTTTTGTTTTGTTTTGTTTTGTTTGTATTTTTTGTAGAGACAGAGTTTCATAGTGTTAGCCAGGATGGTGTCCATCTCCTGACCTCGTGATCTGCTTGCCTCGGCCTCCCAAAGGACATATTTTTTAAAAGGATTCTTTTTAACGTTGACTTTTTGAAATTAATAAAGGATAAAATTGTAAGGAATTGATATTATATCAAACATCATCTTACCTTGAGAAGTGATAAAAATTATTAGCTTCTATAGGATTTAGCATGTTTTCTTTCCTATTACATGTTGATGAGTCACATGTGCAAATTAATATATACCCATATACCCATTCCCTTCCTTTGAGAAGGAAATAAATATATTTACTATATACCTTTTTATTTCTACAAATTACATTCTTTCTCTCTTCTTACTTCTGCCTTCTTCCTCTTATATAATATCCCTATGAAGTCAGTCAGATGTAGAATGCCAAGGAGAGACGGCTGTTTACTCTGGGTTAGGAGCAAACTTTTCAACTTTGAAATGATTGACAGACCAAGGCTCAATCAAGCAAGCAAGGAATAGGGTGTAAAATAGTTTAGCATATTGTAACCTAGATAGGCTGTTCCCAAAGGCACAACAGGGAGCTCATCAGGAAATAGGCACTGGGAGTGGGGGACAAGGGCATGTGCAAAGGCAGTCCTGTGCAAGACCATTGCATTATACAGCTGAGAATTCACTGGATTATAGAGCTGGACATAGAGGAAATATCCAGCAGTTCCGACTACTCTGAGGGAAGAAAGTGGTGGGCTCAGACTTGACTTGGATCTATACCTTATCCAGGAGAGTCCAACAGGGCAAATTGTAGTTAGAATAGGAGTTTTCTGATGGTGAAAATAATTGAAGCCAGAAAGGCATCAAGGTTCCTCATAATCTATTTAGTTTGAAACCACTTGCTGGGTAGTAATGAGGGATATGGGATCAAGATCTGCTTTCTAACAATTCTGTGCTAGGAAGGACTAACAAAGTTGTTGGGATTCCTGTTGAGAGGGCTAAGCTCCATTTAGTCAGAGCACAAATAAGAAACTGAGGTTGAAGTCCAGGTATACCTCATAAGTACCCACTTCACCTTGTTAAGTACAGGCAAGGATAGGCAAGGATAAGGGCCTTGAAAATTTTAATAATGTTCAGTAATTTCTGTGGCTTTGGCACATACACCTAGAATTCACCCCAGGCACATAACATCCCATGATTGAAGAAATACTGTTCCTGCACTCTAGAAATTTAACCTCCAGATATTGAGTTTGCTTATCTCCAAACTCAGTATATCTTTCTGTTCCATTCTTCTTTGGATTCTCTGAACTTTCTGATTGCTTTTCTTCTAGCCTGAATATTAAAAATAAAGTTAAGTATGGAGGTGTAAACAAGTGTCTTGGATATATGTTACAGGTAAAAATTCAAACATTTTCAAACAAAAAATAAGACATCTTCAAATAAAGCACCAAGCTATCTTCAAAGAAAGTACCCCAAATACAAAGAACTAAGTTGTATGGAAGTAAAATGGAATGTTGTTTTGATCACATTGATAGAAAAGGGCCTATAGAAGCAGTCTTTTGTGTTAATCTTAGGCATAAATGTCAGGCTCAAACTGTAAATAGTCTATATATCATATGAAAAATACACACATTTGATTTTCTTTTAGTAGTTGGTGTTCATCAGAGAAAATTCCATGTATTTATATTTTGCACCCTTGAGAAGCATGCCATGTGACCATTTCAACCATCTGTAGATCTTCTTGTCATTTCCACTCATTCCTTGAGAATTTTGGCAACTGGCTCTTTCAGATTTGAATACCCACAGAGAAGATGCTTCTCATAAACTGATCTCTGAGATTTTTGGAGCACCTCATTTTCTGTAATTTTCTCTAACACTTCACACTAGCTATATTTCTTTCTTTCTCCAGGGTTTATAAATTCCCTGTAAGGTCACAAAGAGTAGAGTTTTGGACTGGGAAACAGAAGAATTATTAGTAGGAATGCTACTAACAAGTTGTGTGATCCAGATAAATTCATTCTTCCACTTTGCGTTAGTTTTCTGTTTTTTGTTTTTTGTTTTTTTCTTGAGACAGAGTCTCCCTCTGTCACCCAGGCTGGAGTGCAGTTGCCGGATCTCGGCTCACTGCAAGCTCCGCCTCCCGGGTTCACGCCATTCTCCTGCTTCAGCCTCCCGAGTAGCTGGGACTACAGGCGCCCGCCACCTCGACCGGCTAGTTTTTTTGTATTTTTGTAGTAGAGACGGAGTTTCACCGTGTTAGCCAGGATGGTCTCGGTCTCCTGACCTCGTGATCCGCCCGTCTCAGCCTCCCAAAGTGCTGGGATTACAAGCGTGAGCCACCGCGCCCGGCCTTTGCGTTAGTTTTCTAAGCCATCAAATGGGGCTTGAAATATATTCATCTTTATCCTTTACTAAATTTGGCTCCTTGTAATAACAAGAAGAAAATATTCTGAGAAACTAAAAAAAGAAAAATATCAAGGTACAGGATAAAATATTATACATCCACTGAGAGATCTTGAAGAAAAGCAATTCCATTTTTCACATTCTTTACTCTGGCTCTGCTTCCCTGTGATTGCACAATTTAGTACCACAATCTGACGTCCAAGAAGTAAACTTGTACAGTGACTATTTATCCTGCCACTCCCAATAGCAAAGTAAAATATAATCCCACCAAGTTAGTGGGCAAGGGAGACCTGTGCGGGAAAATTGGAGGAGGAAGAGAACTATTTGAAGGATATTCATATCAAAGACTTAATTTTGTCATTTTGCAGAGCTGAGTTAATGGATTAAACTTGTGGCTGTTTTATGTAGTTTTGTCAGAAAGTGATGTGTCAGAATTTTTACATCTGAGATAGTTGCTCTTTTAAGCTGACTGGAAGCATCAATCATAGGTAAAATTTTCCCGCTGATAGTTCTCTTTTCTCTTGTTATCAAAAAAGAGGAATTTGTATGTGATTTTTCAATAGAAATACGAGTAGAAGAAAGCCAGTTCATTTCAAAGACACTTTAAAAAGCCAGAATTTCTATTTAACTTTGAAAGCAAACTTAAACGGATATTCTGAATTCTATTAACAATCACGACTGCACAGGCCCCCATTATCATTCCTTACACCTTGACTTAGGCGATCTAATATAAAACCTTCCAAAGTATGATGCTATGGTTATTTTAGGGCTCAATTCTGCAGATTCTTGGAGAAGGAATGGAAGTTAACATTTTACAGATTCACTAGATGTCAAGAACTATTCTAATTTGGCTCTCTGCATTCATAGTTTATCTCACATATAATCCTTATGATAACCATTTGAAATAGGTGTTACATTTCCCATTTAACAAATGAGGTTATTGGAGCTCAAAAAAAATTAAGTGACTTGTTCAAGGTTATTCAGCTAATAAATAGCAGATTCAGGAATCCAGCTCAGACCTTTTTCTTTCAAAACCTGAACTGTTTGGCATAATATATTTGCTGTTAAGATTGACTTTCTGAAAATTACGAAGTAACTCTAACCTAGATTTAGATATAAATTTGGGGTCATTAGTTTTGAACTGAAACACACGAGTAGAAAAATAAAAGAAAGAGATAGACAAATACAAGAAAAAGCTACCCAAATTTTTGTGCCACAATACAAAATGACTTAAAGTGAGATTCAGAAGACATTCTTTTTGGTCCCAACTTTCTCACTAACTAGCTATGTGACCTGAGGCTCCACCTGGGACCTGAGATTTCTCATCTGTGAAATGAGGATGTTGAACTCAATGATCTTTACGTCCTTTCCAGCAAAAAAATATTCTGTGTTTCTGAGTGAGAACTAGTTGAAGTGTATTTTCATCTTTTCAAAGTCGTATTAGTAGGGCAATCAAAGGAAAATAAAAAAGGGAAAGGGTAACAAAAGTACATGCTATGCATTTATGCCATGTCATGGTTTTCTTTACATAGTCTCGTTAAATTCCCACAACAAACGTGTGTGTTATTCACCCCATTTTACTGAAGGAAAAAGACTCAAAGAAGTCAAACAGTTCACTGAAGTTTGCTAACAAGATACAATATCTAAAAAGTATTTGAAAAGCTTAGCTGGAGGAAAAAAAACCACTTTTATCATTCTTTAAAACAAATGCAGTGCTTTGAAAGCTATTTACTTGAACTAGAACATTTGATCACACAAAGTTAGGTAAATATGGACTGTAACATAGCACACCTCAACATTGTATAGTTTTCTTTTCTTTAGTTTTCTTTTCTTTTCTTTCTTTTCTTTTCTCTCTCTTCTTTTCTCTCTCTCCTTTTCTTTTTCTTTTTTGTTTAGACAGAGTCTCACTTTGTTGCCCAGGCTGGAGTGCAGTGGCGTAATCTCGGCTCACTGCAACCTCCACCTCCCTGGTTCAAGCGATTCTCCTGCCTCAGGCTCCTGAGTAACTGGGACTACAGGTGTGCACCACCACTCCCAACTAATTTTTCTGTTTTTTAGTAGAGACGGGTTTCACCGTATTGGCTAGGCTGGTCTCAAACTCCTGACCTCATGATCTGCCTGCCTCAGCCTCCAAAAGTTCTGGGATTGTAGGCATGAGCCACTGCACCTGGCCTAATTGTGTAATTTTCATATGACTAAAATGATTTTATGCTATAATCCTGCAATGAGGAAATGAACTTTTTATACAATGTTTTATGTTGTTTATGAATACCCAAACTCCGTTCTCCAACCAGTAAATCAAATTTATTATTTTGAATGTTTATTCAAAGTGTGTGCCTTAATTGGCCTACTGCAAAGTAATGTGGACAAAATAAACTTGTTCCTTACAGTGTAAATATACATTATTGTTAAAATCCATACAAAAGGTTAGGAGGGAAATAAAGCCAGATAGAGGATGGAAAGGTATGCAGATAGAAATAATAAGGCTTTGAGAGAATTGGCCAAGCTAAGGATTTTTATCTTTTCCTTTAAAAAAAAGAGAAGTCTTTAAGAATTGCATGATCCGCATTGTAGTCCAAAAAGATCGTTTGAGCTACAGTAAGGAAAATGGATGATTGCAGTGCTGGAGAGGGAAAATAAACTAATTGTGATGGTATCGTAGTAAACCAGGTAGGAGAAAAAGTGACTTATATTAGGATGGTAGCTATGGAGATGGTGTGAAATGGATTGGTTTGACAAATATATAGAAGATAAAACTGACAGGACTTGGTTATAGTGAGAGAGACAGAAAAGATATGAGGAATAACTCCTAGGTTTCTCTTGCATACAACTGGATGGTAGTTTTGGAAATGGCCCATGTAGGGGGTTGACAGTAGTGGGAAATGGATATTGCAATAAATTTATAAGAGAGCATGATGCTTTGCAGCTGAAATTTCTTCTGAAGAATGTTTTCTGATATATCCTCTTGTTCACGATACTATCCTTTTTAGAACAGAAAATTCCCAGGAAGAGAATAAGTATAACAAACATAATGATTTATATCTGAAGCAAAAGTATTTTGATAACTGATTATTATTCTCTATTTTAGACTAGCATTTGTACTTTCCCTTTAATAGTCTTGTCACAAAATGTCAAATTTTATTTATTGTGGATAACAGCTGACATTTTTGAGAAATGAGAGAAATACAGGTGACTTTGGCTTTATTAGAAACATTATACAATATTATCTACTTGGTTCTTTGATCAAAGTAGTTACTCAAAAAGAGAAAGTTAGTTATTTGGGGGTTATATATATTTTAATTTCAGGGCGATTTGCTTTTTAGCTTCCAAATTGCCAAAAAAGATGTGTTCTCTTCAACAAGTCTATCTTCCTTAACCAATGATGTCTCCTGGATAAAATAACTCATGCAATCATTTTTTGTACTGAAACTTAGACTTTGTAAGTGAAACTTAGAGCACCTTAGGGATATCCAAAATGAGAAAAAATCTTGTACAGGAATCTTATTTATAATATTACTGTCTAGAGGACATTAAGTTATCAATGGTCCTGCAATTATCTCTGAGAAATTTCCATTTGAAATTTGGACTTCAAGGGGTTGAGCCAAACTTCTTATTGGAAACATACACAAACACATCTCACATTCTGTGAGTGCATCATTCACACTCTATTTAATGTAAATACTCATTCAGTGACTATTTACTAAAGTCTATTATATGCTAGGTTTTATACTATGTACCTTTCAAGTATTATCCTATAAGAATGCTCTCCAGCAGGTACTATTGTTGTGACAATTAGACACAATTAGCCATAGAGGCAAAACAGATGTAGATAACTCTAGATCTTTATTTTTATACCCTTTATAGCCAAAATATCTATTTAAGATAGAAAGAAAGAAAAATATGGAGAAAAGGGAGAAAAAGAGGGAAGGATGTTTCCTCAATTATTTCAGAATATGAAGGTGCTTTCTCTTATAAATACTTGCCAAGAATAGTAGCTCTAAATATGTCTGGTCATCATTATTCTCTTTATGATAACCTACTTATGATTTTTGTTCTGGTATTCTGTAGATCTCAGAAGAGCATTCCCTATAAGTGATCACAGAAAATCAAAGAACAGAGAACCTGAGCATCTCCAGTCAAATGAATCCACAGATGAATTCATTTAACTCTGAAAATCTACCTCATACAATCACAAAAGTGAAATATTCTTCTGGGGACACAAAAAATATGTTTAACGTATCCCTAAAACACAATTCTTCTTTTTACTACAGAGTTCTCCCCAAAGCCATGAGAAACTTGGTCATATCTCAGTCTCCTTCCAAAACTCCACTTGTTCTCTGATCTCTTAGCTACTGCCAGATACTTAATGAACGTTGGTGGGCTGCCTCCTTCATTCTGAATACTGTGCTGCAGACAAGGGATACCAAATGAAGGGCATTTTCAAGCTCAAATTAAATGCAAGCCTTGAATAAAGAGCCAAAGAAACACTAGGTAGAAAAGGGTAGGAATGGGGTAGTGGGGGTGTGGGGAGGACTTAGTCCATGTTCAGGTTTGTCTGATTTTTCTGGTATGTAATTTTTTAAATCATCAAACAAAAATATTTTGTACTTCTTATTTACTCCTTCTTACATTGTGGGGATTAGACCTCATGTATTCCCCAATGTATCATATATTCTAATTTGGTAAATATGGGGCAGGGCCTACAAATCTGCATCTTACACAAAATCTCCCAAGTAATCTACATATATATACTGAAGTTTGAGACCCAGTTATCTAAAGAAGTCTCTTTATGTCTCTTTATGTCTGCTATGCATATTTCTTGAGGAACAACAGTCAGCCACACCTCAAAAATACAAGAGGTTTAATTTATATTAAAAACAATGCTTGTCTGGATGAGTAGTCCTTGGGAGTGTACAGTCCCAGTGATTTGTACTTGAGGGATGACCTCTTTCACAGTTTTTAGTTAGGATGAAACACTTCATGAAAAAAAAAAAAAAAAGACCGACCCAGTCTTTTTGCTATTCTAGCTGTTAACAATCTGAAGCATATTCTGCCTTCTGAAAGTTAAAATTTATGAGTAGATCAGAAAATGGGGGTGGGGAATATGGTGGGAAATGAAAGCACTTTCATCAGACTGTTCAAGATTTTAACTATTGGAAGGTTATTCACTCAGGTACACTGTTTTATTTTTATCTCCTCCCTGGAATATTTAGATCTGACCGGTATGCCTGACGGCTGCTCTCCTGGTGCTGCCGTGGGCTGCCTCAAAAGAAAAATGCTTATGTAAAGAAGACAAGTGTGGGAAGGCAGGCATCAGCTTAACAGACCAAGGAGCTCAGCAATTCCACCCACCACTTCTTTCCCAGAGCAAACTCCCAAGAGATGCTTTTCTAGCGAGATGTGCTTTACAATGCTTCCCCAGCCCTTTCTGATGTGATGATTTCCTCCTGATAGCTTAATTTTATTAGATCATAGGAGCACAGTCTGTAAATGTGAAAACACTTAAAGGGAAAAAGAAACTTTCAAAGCAGCTGTTTAATGTAGGGATTTTTTTTTTTTTTTTTTTTTTGAGACAGAGTCTCGCTCTGTCGCCCAGGCTAGAGTGCAGTACTTACAAAATGAAAGCTATTTAGGCAGGCTAGCTTTCCTTTTCCCTCTAAAAGTAAAATATTCATGAATTCTACTGCTATGGTACTGTATGCTAGATGCAATCAAAAACTCTTATGCAGAGCAAAAATCATTGAAAAGTGTACTGATACCTTACAATGCTTCACAGAAAATCCATGAAATCTGCATTGCAAGGCATTGTCTCTTACTGTAGCAACATTGCTTCACAAATTTCCACGAGAGGTAGCAAATATCTTCACTTTCTGTAATGCTATTCCTAATAAGATGCCTGGAGCAGGTAGCTGGCTGCTGTAAGGGCTGAGGATTCTATAAGGCTCTGATAGGAGGATAAAGCATTCAAAGGAGCAGATAATCTTATTTAAGGCCTAGTCAATATCAGTCTCCTATAATTCAAACTAGGGAAACATTTGGTGAACTGGAGAACAGTTGTACCTCTTCATGAAGGAGAAAAACAACTCCAAAGACATGCTCCAAAAGACAGCTCACCCTTCCATGAGTTGATGGATCACCAATCTCCTTGAACACCAAGAAGGTGCCCTCTTTCATGTGTCCATCCATCAGTCCTTCCTTCCATCTGTCTATGCTTCCATTGATCCGTGCATTCATTCAGTATTTTAGAGTGTCCACCGTGTTTTGTGTATCATGAATGAGAAACGCAAGGATTAATGAGACATAGTCCCTACTCCCTCACCCCACAAAAACCTCTCATGTTTAAATAGATAAAAACAGATTGACATATTTCTGTTTAAAAATGGTAGATTAAACACATATTTACCTCAGGTAGTCCTCAAAATAAACAGAATAGGAGAGGATGAATGTTAACTAATTTAGAAGGCCTCAGAAAGCTGCCTCCTAAGTGGGCAGTAGGGAGTTCTTGAAAACACCCATTTTATATGAAGGGAGCAGCGAGGGACTTGGGTGAAACCCAAATCATCAAAAGTAATGATGAAAATCTGTTTAAGAAGCAGTGCCAACACCAACATTTCTTTTTTTCACATCCCCCAGCCAAGAGAAAATAAATCTCTAGAGAGAATAAACAGGAGATTTATTTTCTAGGAAGTGAGACCACAGACTCTGCACTTATAAAACACAAGGAACAGGGAAGAGCAGGGATCCTGTGCTGAAAACATGGGGATTTACTGAAAATTATATATTGAGTGTTGAGGACCTCCCATCCTGCTGTTTTCCTTGGTCAGCATCTCCACACCCATTGCTAAGTATACACCTTCCAGCCAGATCTTGGAAGAATGTTTTCTACTGCATCTAACAACCTGAAGGAACTGACATGGGATTCTCAATTTAAGAAATAAACAAGCAAAGCCTATTTCTGTCACTTCAATGTGCAGCAAAGACCATCACCCACAAGCCCTACTCAGAAGCACAGACTTCCATTCGGTTGTTAATTTTCATACTCTTCTATATGAAGAAAAAAAAAAAGCCAAGGACGGACCAGTAGGTACTTAAGGAAAATCTTTAATATGAAAAAGAACAAAACAAAGAAATAGAAAAAGCATCTTTGTGAAACAGAGTCTGTGTGGGAGAAAAAATATTCTAAAATAAAGTCGTTTATTGACAAAACTGAGAAAGAAGGTATTTCAGCCATGGGGAGGGTGAGGCATAGTGTTTCCCAACTGGTCCTAAGAGTAGACAGGAGTGTTATTCTGAATCTACGCTGTGCAGTAGAGTAGCTGCTAGCCACTTGCAGCTATTTAAACTAAAATTAATTGGAATTAGACTAAATTACAAGTTCATTACCTCATTTGCACTAACCATATTTCAAGGGCTTAATAGTCATATGTGTACTATATTGGGCAGTGCAGACAGAACATTTCATCATTGCAGAATGTTCTACTGGGAAGTGCTGCTTTGAAGGGGAACTTGGGCTATAAACAACAGTGGAAAACATATTAATATTTCTTCTTAAATGTTTGATTAAAGTAATGACAGCATAAACAAAATGATGAAAGAATATGGAAGACAGTATTAGTAGCGTTTACTCAAGGAGTTGAAAAGGTGACATTTCACCTGAGTCATGTTTTCACACATTGGAAATGGGGTAGGAAAAAGTCTTGGGTTTAAGACCAGCCTGGCTTTATGTGCTATGGCCTTTCCTGTGCCTGCTTCTGCAATTTCAGTCAGAAGAAGCTACAAAAGCAGAAATAAGTGTTCTAAGGACCAAATGCAAACATATGAAATCTAAGAAGACAAGGGGGCATTTAATGTTGAAAAAATCTCTGAGCAGTTGGGTCAGTGGAAGCAGAGTGAAATTTTGTTAAATGGACATTGAGGAAGAGCATAAAGACCATAGTGAATGTGAATAGCATGACCAGTTTTGGAAAGGTGGATCAAAATGTCTTTGGTTTACTTTTCACAGAACCATGTTCCCCCCAGCTCCCTCTATTATATATTTAGAATTCCATTAAAACAAATTTTACACCTGCACACTAGAGGTACAGTTTTTAAAGAACAGGAAAAAAAAGGGGAAAATGTGTTTCCCCTGTCACTACATTCAAAGTCATCAGTAAAATCTTATGTTATTTTTTGTTCAGCCACCATTTTCTGACCAATGATTTACCAAGAAAGAGCATAGCTTCGAAGAAGCAGGAGGGAAGATGTCCTATGGAACTGAAATAATTAACTTGAAGGTAGAAAAGAGATGATGAGGAACACATGAGTCAGCACAAAGTTTCAAAAATCAAACAGAAGTTGAGGTCTTTCTGAACTCTTGCTTATCCTAATTAGGTATCATTTCTTATTCATAACCATTGTAAATAAGAACAAGTCAAAGACGTGAAGGTAGAAAGGCATTCACAATCTTATTTCCAACACAATAGAAATGTTATTGATAATGGCAATGGCTTAAATACTGGTTTTATGATATTAATAAATTTACCACATTTGCAATTCATATTAGCACCATTCAGGATCTAGGCATTGTTATTTTATAACTGTAAGATGTGTCATTGGTCTATTAGAGAATGTCTCTTGCAGGTTTCATTATTTAATTTCTTACGCCCACATTTTTTGAGCATTTATCAAGAGCTATGTTTCTAGGTTGTAAAGACACAGATGCCTAAAACGAAGTATTTTTTTTTTTCTGTCATTGAACACAGCGAGGTATTTTACCATTAAGAAAGTGTGTATGGAGCTGGTAGAGAGGAAGAGTTCAGCTGTGCCTTGTAGTAAAGATAAAATTTACCAAATGACTTTTCAATTGCAGGCACTATATTGTTATTTAATCATGGTGAATATCTTGCAAAAGTACTGTGATTTCTCCTTTGAGTGTTAGGGAAGGTGAAACTATGTATTCAGTGAAGAATATTCTACCCAAGTAAAATGTAGATGTACTGAAAATATATTTTGAACTATTATTATTATAATAGTTCAGGTTGGGCACTCCTATAATCCCAGCACTGTGGGTGGCTGAGATGGGAAGATCACTTGAGCCCAGGATTTCAAGGCTATGTTTCCACCACTGCACTCCAGCCTGGGTGACAGATCGAGACCTTGTTTCAAAAAAAATTCTTTAAATTCAATTTTTCTGAAAGCAATATACTTACTCAATAAATATTGATGAACATTTACTAAGTGCCCAGCTCCCTTCTAGAAGCTGCAAAACAAAATAAACTAAATATAAGCTAAGAATAGCTAAATATGAGCTATTTTCATATTATAATGGGAGAATTAAGGTAACAAAGAAAGGGATAGTATGTGAGGTGGTATATTGATGAAAAATAAGGGAGGCCAATGAACTTCCCCAGAGAATCGGAGAAAAAACAAAGCAGAGTGAGCCTCCACCCATATTTTTTTGCATATCCAACCCAATTGGATTATCTAGTCAGCAAGTGTTACTGGTTTTCCTCCAACATTTCTGTGCTACTGGACAACACTCTTACCTCACGTCTGAGTGGCAGTTTACAACAGTGTGGCAGATTCCTCTCTTGAACTTAGTCCTCTTAGAGTAATAGGTAGTAACAGGTGAAAGTATCATACTTTTGTTTGTCTCTTTAGTTTTCCTTTGCCATATCCTGTGTAGAGGCTGTACTAAAGTTATGTGACCCTGATTCATCACAGCAAAAACTGCTCCAGCTACCCCAGCCCCCAGGAATTCCCTGGATCAGTTAATTCCATCAGGCCCCTGAACTTCACATGTTTCCCCTGTGGATGCAGAGGCACCTGTGCCCATTGAGTCAAAGAAATACACCTAGGTAGCTTATATTTCTTTTTCTTTCTCTTTTTTTCTTTTTTCAGATGTAGTCTCACTCTCTTGCCTAGGTCGGAGTGCAGTGGTGCGATCTCGGCTCACTGCAACTTTTGTCTCCCGAGTTCAAGTGATCCTCCTGCCTTAGCCTTCCAAACAGCTGAGACTACAGGCATGGACCACCATGTCCGGCTAATTTTTGTTATCAGTAGAGATGGGGTTTCACCATGTTGGCCAGGCTGGTCTTGATCTCCTGACCTCGTGATCCAACTGCCTCGGCCTCTCAAAGTACTGGGATTACAGGTGTGAGCCACTGCGCTCAGCCAGGTAGCTTATATTTCTTCATGGTAAAAATGTAAATAGATGTTTTTGATGTATGTGTTATGTTCACATGGATTTTGTGTCTCCAAAAGTAAGTGGGAGCCCTTCAGGGGCATTGGACAGTGTTTATTGTTTAGTTTTTTATACTATTATTTCCATTCCCTCTTCTATCTAGCTTGTGCTTTGAGTGCAGTAGATTCTCAAACCACATTGCAAACCTGTTTCCATTCAAAGAGGTCTATTCATCCATTCAGCAAAGCTTTACTAAGTATGTACTGCAACACTCTCCATAGTTTAGTGGCTTTAGAGGCACCAAGAAGTGGACATATTGGTTATTGCCCTTGAAATGTTCTTAATCTGTTTGTGGAGATGAATGCAATCCATGCATGGATAGCTATAGGACATCTAAAGGCAGCATATGGACAGGATAATAACTGTGGTAAGAGTTTAAAATCAATATACACTCAGGCTCAGGGAAATTAGGGCAGAAATTAATTTGTGAATCTTGAACTAAGACTTAATGAAAACAAAGAATTTGAATTAAGGAGGCTATTCCCAATGTGGAGAATGTCATAAACAGACATAACTTCTGGAAAGAGCTACACATAAGTGAACATAGAATTTATATTAGCCTTGCTAAGTAAGAGAGTTCTATGAGTGGGGAGAGACAAGGTCAGATAGGCTAATTGGGACTAATTAATAGCAGACTTGGAACTCAAAAAGAGGGATATAGCTTTATTCTAATAAGTAACAAAAGTTACTATTTATTTTTAAACTGGAGACTCATTAAAAAAATGAGAACATGAAAACATTAGAAAGTATTCACAACGGGCTGGGCGTGGTGGCTCATGCCTGTAATCCCAGCACTTTGAAAGGCCAAGGTGGGTGGATCACCTGAAGTCAGGAGTTTGAGACCAGCCTGACCAATATGGTGAAACCCTGTCTCTACTAAAAATACAAAATGAGCTGGGGGTGGTGGCGTGTGCCTGTAACCCCAGCTACTCGGGAGGCTGAGACAGGAGAATTGCTTCAACCTGGGTGGCAGAGGTTGCAGTGAGCGGAGGTCGCACCACTGCATTCCAGCCTGGGCGACAAGAGTGAAACTCCATCTCAAAAAATACATATATATTTACAATGAGTGGTCATTAATGTGTCATCCTAAAAATCAAAAACAATAGTATGTTTTTTTGCATATGTAACTAAGATGCCACTATGGCCAACCTATCAACTTAAGCCTGCGTAAGGGTGGCTCAGTTGTCTATTCCACACCAGGAACAAGTCAGTCTACCCGCCCCTCTCCATCCAACACACATACACACACACACATTTCTACTCAAACAGGACCTTCTTTATGTAAAACATCTTTTTCAAGGTTGAGGAGATGGAGAGCTTTAGGTAACAGGTATACAAACCACTAAGCATTGAATATTACCTATACCTGGATACTTCTTGTTTAGTGATCTTCTTTTATTCCCTCTTCTACTAGAATCTCTGCACTCTCCTGAGAAACAAAAATCAACTAGGAATTAAAAACAGGTACTAGTACAACACTCCCATTTTATTAATAGAGGTGTTAACTTTTTCTAGCTTATTTTCTGGCCCCTTTCAGAATTCTGGGTCACCCTGCAATGGGTGGGACCACTTTGCCAGGTGAGAGGGGAAGTGGATTGCTTATATGGGTGCATTCTCTTCCTGTCTCTGCATGCTCTTCAGGTCTTCCTACCAACTTTGCAGTGTTTAGTAAATACGATGAAGGAAGAGCATGTCCATCCCACAAATTATTCCCTGGAAAGCTCTTCCTGAAGCCAGATTTATAGTAATTAAATAATGTCATACATTGAGTTCCAGAGGCCACCAGGTAAAAGCAGATTTTATATTTTATTCTTTTTGTCAGCAAAACCATTATCTATTTCCCTCTATACAAACTTTCATTAATTTATGAGGACAGCCCTTGCCCATGTTTTTATTTTGAATGTCACATTAATAAATTGAAACCCCTTTTGGTATCTTAATGAAGTGGGTGATTCAAACAAATTATCTCTATTTCAGAATCACAAATTCTGCCTCATTGTTCAGGAAATTTCTAAACATCTCTGGACAGTCTATAGTGCTTAATTTCAATAACAGAGTCTTTTCGTAGAAGGGCTTTTGTGTGCTTCCAGAGCAATTTTTGTTGGCTCTTCGATTTCAGTTACACAATTTGTGTGCTGATTTTCTCCCTCTCTGATTTGTAGAACTCAGCATTCTAAAAAAGACAGATGTTGGCAGAGGGTTTGAGGATAGTCTGTGATATCTGGACTGTGGTTGGACTGACTCCCTCTGTAAGGAGGGAAGGGGGAGAAGGTAGAATTCTTTTCTCCCTCTGACTAAGGGGTGGGTCCTAATGTTCATTGCTGCTGATGCAGAACTCAGCTTAAATGATATAGGACGTGAGGGGGTGGTGGCAAGTACAAAACAGTGAAATAAATTACCATATATATCATGTTCTGGTGGCTGAGATAGAAGTGATGTGTGTAATGAATCAAAGCTGGAAGTAGTTCTGGTGCATGGTGATAGTGAGGGAGACAGAGTTCTCCGTGGCTCAGCCTCAGCTTCAGAGGGCTCTGTGCGAGGAATATGTGAGTAAGCAGAAACCAGTCACTGTAATGTGACAAGGGAGGACATTTGTGAGGGCACAGGAGACCTTTCAGTATTGTAGTAGGGATCTGTTGTTTCGCCAGCCCAGCACTCTGATTTTCCTGTGGGGAACTTCTCTTCCCCTGCTGCATGCAGCCTTGCATGCACTCAGTTAGGGAGCCTTCCCCTCCCCTGCTGTGGTACACACATGTGACCCAGGCTGGACCAGTCTTTCTCTCTTTCGGAATCTGAGGCTTGAGTAGAGTGATACAAACGTGGAAATAATCTGCAGCTGATTCATTTTGACAGTGGAGCCCTGAAGAGATGACCCATTTGTTTCTGCTCCCCAGAGTTAACCTGTTTGCCCTCTTTCTTTTAGCCATGGCTCTTCTGGTTCTCTTTGATTATGTAAGCTACTGCATGTGCCTAAAAGAATTTTTTTTTTCTTGTTCAAGTTAGCCACAGTCAGTTTCTTTTGCTTGCAATAAAATATTTCAGTTGTTGAAATTTTGAGCACTAAGTGTCTCGGTTGTGTGTCGTGTTAACATGCAGACTGTTTGCTTAAAGATTATTTGCATGAATCTCATGTAGTCAGAGTGGAAAAGAGAGATGGTGAAACTGAAAGAGTAAAAACAAGATTAGAGTTAGAGTTAGGGAATTGTTCTGAGACTCCTGTGGGAAGTATCTAAACTCTGAACCCCACTTCCTCATCTGTTGCAGAGCGATAATCATTCTTTCACCCCCGTAGAAGTGAGAATTATGTCAGATGACATTGGTAGGTACCTAGGTACATTGAATGTGCCTAATTAATTCTTGATGCTGTTCTTCCCTCTATATGAGCTCCCTCTCAGTTTCCCTGTGAAAATTCTAACGAGGCTGGCAGATTAAACAATGCATTGAAATGATATACATTTTGTTTCAGGCTTCTTTATTATGATTGCTTTCCACAGGGATGATGATGTGCAGTATCTGGACACAGGTATGTGTGTCTTCTTTTGGAAACTTTTCATTAGTATGAAATATTTTGTTGACAGTAGGCACAAGAAGTTTTAAGAAACTCAATGGTTTAAGGACGATGAAAGCCAACATGTTACATACATTTCATGGCCTAGGCTTGACTAGGTAGTAAGTACAAATTCTATTCCATTAACATTTCTTCATTTCAATAATTCTAAAACTTCCTTTGCTAATGATCAATTAATCCCTCACTTGTGTCTTTTCCAGGACTCAGTGAGGGATCTGGCTTGGGCCACGACTCTATTGCATCATGTGGACACTGCTACTGTTGTGCTGATGCTTTGAGGTTGTGGTCTGATTCTGCTGCTGCTTGGTCCTGACGTGAAGAGAATATCTGCCTGTCCCCTCTTGTTCAACACCCATCTCATGCTGAACTCTATTTCACTTGCTCCTTGTGCTCCAAGGCAATCCTGATTGTCATCAGTCATTTGCCTCTTCATTTTTGACCTCTCTTCCTTCTTTTTCAGGCTCAAGCCTAGTCTATTAGTGCAAACTGAGGGTGAGAGTGTGGATAGACAGAGGCCATGCCATTGTTTGCATCATTCTCATATTCATATATCCTTGGATCCTTTGCATAACTCTATTCTTTTCTAAAAATAAATATATTTGTTTTCTATATTTATGTAAATATATAAATATATTTAAATTAATACATAAATTTTTATTATACATATATATAAATTAAGCAAGCAGATACTTATAAGAATAATATCATCCAGCTCCACTCTTCATATTTCAGACATATCCAGTCTCAAACCTGGACTAGCTAGGACACCATATTAAAAGAAGCTAAATCAGGGGATATTTTCTCAGTAACTAAACTATTTTGCTCTCAACCATGATTTGATTGAAATGTCTATACTATGACTGAGGAGTACTATTTTAACTATTATCCTTTAAAGAGCAAAATAAGTAATGATAGCACATTTTCCATCTTTGGAGAGAGGTTTTGTTAATGTTAACAAACCATAATCTTGGGGTATTGATAAGACAACTTGAAAGCAAGACTGTCAATTATATTCTCAAAAGAAGTAACATTCTTTAAAATAGAGAAAGGTAAAGAAATTGCAGTTGCTATGACTAACTTCTATCCAACATAATTTATAAAATTTGGCACTTAGATAAAAACTTAAGAAGTAAACACTAATTGTTTCCCACTATATTGAGATAAATCATTGATTATAAATTTTAGTATTTTGTTTTTTTTCTTTAAGGCAAACATCTGATCATTGCTTAATCTCAGGAAAACAAACTGAAATATTCTATGAAAATATTGTGGATTTATTAAGATTTTTTCTGTGAAGCAAAGCAAATTAGCCTGGCTGGAAGGATGTTTTTATTTATTTATTTATTTCTGAGATTAGAAATGGAAGCATTGGCAAATAAAGCTGTTCTTTTTGCACTCCTATATGCCTTCATCTTGCTTCCTTTCTCTGTTCATTTAGTCTAAGTTCTGGAAATTCTCTATGAATTCTTTCTCAAATCTGCTGCCATCTTTTCATTCAGTTAGCAGTTCTTGCATTTCCTACTGTGTCCTTCTTTTCTTCTAGTAATTATGAAACCACAAGTAATATGACATCAATGCATTTCAAAGCAAGAAGCAGAAATTATAGCCCATAGTTATTGTCTACACAATGCATACTACTGTAATAAAGAGAACAGGGATTTTGAAATCTGGGAGTGATGAGTTCAAATCCTGGATCTGCCATTGACTCGCTTTTTGATCCCCCACTCCCACCCTAGTGCTTCAGTTTCTTTAGATGTAAAAAGGCAATACCTGCCTGAAAAATTTATTATAAAAATTAAAAAGAATATTCTTTCCTCTAATATAAGAAAAGAAAATCTTTTCCTTTGCCGTCATCTTGGAGACTCACTTACTTTTCCAAGACACCCAACTGCCATTTGGAAAATGATTTCTTCTTCTTATTAGAGGAGCTATAGGCCATTCCAATCTAGAGCACTTTTATCCATTCACAGAAGGAATGGCCCTACTTGTCAGAAGATGGAACATAGATGCTTCATATTTCTATACAATGAACAGTTGGTCAGTTTAGCTCCTAAGGAGCTCAATTCTGAAATCAGGATTTGATGGTGGAGATCTGAACATTACTTTTCCTCAGCATTTGGTCTGTTGCTGAATGCATACAGCTGGTTACTGAATACATTTGTTACATACATTTTAAATGATCAGAGGTACACTGTGTGTTTGTATTGTTTTCAATGTATGCATGTATACTTATTTGCAGGCAATATTTGGTATTTTTCTCTTTGTTGTAAAGAGAACACTGTCACATTTTATTGGTAAAAATAAAAGTGCTTGGATGTCTTATTCATAAGAATGTATATTGTAACATTATTTATAATTAGATAGTTTTTTAAAATGTCCAATAATGGGAGATAGGGAAATTGTTCTACATTTTAATGTCAGAATCTCATAAGATTTTAAAAATTATGTGTAGTCGTAAGAAGAAATACAAATTAAAAACAAGAGGCTTAATGCTCCTTGTTGAAAATAATTGATTTCCCTCTGCTGCTTTTTTAGAGCATTTATTTTAGAAAACTTATCATTGCAAATACTTTCTTCCTTCTTTGAAATATATATAAATCCCTTTGAAAACCAGATAGGACTTTTGTTAACTTTATGACCCAGAAATGTCCTTCTCAGGGATCTTGAAGCCATCTTTTCAGAATATAAACATTAAGGAAGATAGTACCCTTATCTGCCAGTTTCTGGGTAAGTGTAGAAGTCTAATTTTGGTGGGCACCTTGCTCCAAGTTGCAGGTGAATTTAGGATGAACTCTGTGTGCCAAATAGTGATGTCAAGTTCACTTACTTGAAGACTAGTTATTGTTTATTTTGAAAACATGCATGTAATGAATTGTATCTGCTTGGCTATTTAAAAGGGTGAGTTTTTTTTTTTCCTGAGTTTTTTTTTTCCTGTTTTTGCAATCTCTTAGCAGATTGCCTATGATATACATCAGATTTTGGTTTAATACTTATTCAAAAATAAAATTACTTTCTTTCTCTTCTACCTTTGTGAAGAGGTTTTCTGGGTTGGAAGATTTTGTTTTTAATTGTGCTTCCCCAACAATATTAAAATTCTATTAATGTGAAAAATATGTATGAAATAGCAAGTAAAAAATTTATACAAAATTATATATACTTAAAAACATATATAGCACACACATTTTTAATATATAAATAAAGAGTAGAAAGACATCCATACAAAACAGTTGCTGGTATTATGGGTAATTATAATTTGTATTCCTTTTAATTGTTTTAAGTATTTTTCTATAATTTCACATAGTACTTCTAAGGCTGGAAAATAAATTACTTAGAAAGAAAATAATTTGCCCTCTTTCAATGACATTCTAGAACTTGACAACAATAATCAAGTTAGTGAGAATAAACTGCAACTCTATTTTTTTCTTCCAAACATGTATGTTTCATAAAGTTATTCATGAATGCTGGAGGAAGACTTGTCTTTAGAACTGAGAAAAAGCAGTCATGGGTATGAGGGAAGCATCAGTAAGCCATTGAACTATCTCATCTTGTGATGGCACATATACACTGTGGAATACTATGCAGCCATGAAAAAGGATGAGCTCACATCCTTTGCAGGGACATGGATGAAGCTGGAAACCATCATTCTCAGCAAACTAACACAGTAACAGAAAACCGAACACTGTGTGTTCTCACTCATAAGTGGGAGATAAACAGTGAGACCACATGGACACAGGGAGGGGAACATCACACACCAGGGCCTGTCAGAGGGTGAGGGGCTAGGGGAGGGATAGCATTAGGAGAAATACCTAATGTAGATGATGGGTTGATGGGTGCAGCAAACCACCATGGCATGTGTATACCTATGCAACAAACCTGCACTTTCTGCACATGTATCCCAGAACTTAAAGTATAATACAAAAAATAAAAAAAAAAGAAAGTAGTTGGAAAATGTCTTTTGGCTGTTAGGTGTCATGTTATCGTACTTATTTAACTTCTCTCTAGAAGTGACCACATCTAAATTTAAAATGATGACGATTGAGAATAGGGACTAATATGACTGTGCCAATGACGGCAATGAGTTAAAAGCAGAAAAAAGAACATGGATTCTGGCATAAGAGAAAATCCAGTAGCAATTCTCCACAGGCAGCAAATAATTTGTTTGAGTGCATAATTAATAGATTTGTCATAAAGTACTTAGATTGTGAAATATTGCGCATAGCCTTCTTTCCAGATGGATTAAGATGAATGGGTCCTCCAGCAGCATATGAAACCTCATTGCTCAGCGGCTGGAGAATTGCTGCATCTAGAGTTGTTTGAGTCTCTGCCTCTTTGTGTTCTCCTTACTCTTTCCCTGGCTGCAGGGGGAAAAATGAATAGAGTGATTCTAATTCTGATATTGAATGGTGTCCTTTACCTAAAGGGCATCCAAGCAGACAAAATTAAATCAGATGCTCAATGGGAAAACTTTCCACTAAGCAGGAATTTAAAACAGGAAAATGTATTAACATGTTGAAAAATGGTTAAATTAAGCCGATTTGTGGATCAGAGGTGTGCCTTTTCAGCAACAAGCCACAGTTGTATTTCATGTGCAATTGCCCGCACATTGAGAGGTGACACTTGCCTTCTTTACCCTTGGAAATAGCCGTGTAATACATACCTAGAGGACTCTGATATAAATTGGCTGGTTTGAAACAGTATGATGAGAATCCAGTTTCTCTTTCTTTTTAGAATACAACTGATGTAGAAAAAAACTTTCCTATCAATAATTTTCACCTGAAAATTCTTGCTAAAGATAAGGACTATGGGCCTTCATTAGTGGGGAAAGAGGACTGTTAGCGCCAGTAGTAGCCTCCAGTATTTAGGTGCTCGGACCAGTTAAAATACTAATGAATAAGATTATTACATTTCTGAATTTTCACCTATGGTAAACTATGCTGTATTTGGGGGGAAATAAGTGATGTTTTAAATTTTGTTTTTTTGTTTTGTTTCATTTTTATTATACGAAGAGATGAGGTGGAGACATGGCTCAGAATCTCATTAGGGCCTGTTGTGATGTCCTCACATTACTTTTTAGTTCTTTCTCCTGAGCAGATACTTAGCAGAACCATGAAGTTCAAAGCTATTGTAGCATTGAGGGGAGACGATGATAAAACTGGTAGTCATTGGTGACTTACATAAATTATTTTCCAGAGTAAACAATTGAGGATGATACTAGTAAGCACTTAATAAGTCGTTGTTATTTTATCTTCCAGTTGAAAGCCCTGGCCTACCCAATAAAGCCGAAGCAGTGGAGCCTAACCAGGGCTGGCATTCATCAAGTTTCATTCATTCACTCAGCATATGTCGAGTATCCATTTCATTGCTTTTCAAAATGTGATTCTGAGACTATCTAAATTCAAATTGCTTGAGATATTATTTAAAAATGTAGATTTCTATGTTCTATCTCTAAATCACTGAATCAGAATTGCTACATATTAGGCCTGGGAATCAGAATTTACCAAGTTTGGAAGCATGTTCACATACTAAAAGCTTAGATAGACTCTTTGGTTTTAAGCTAGGCGAAATGCTCTCTTGCTTCAGCCCTTGCTGTGGCACTGCATTTGACCTTGAATGAGGAAATCAGAAATAAAAGGAAAGGGTGAATATTGTGAGATGGTTTTAGGATTTAGCCGGATCTTTTAAATCACTTATAGTTTGCTGCTTTAGTTTTCATTTTTTCATTTACTCATTCTTTTCTATTTCAACAAATATTTATTGAAAATTTTTCCTGTATCAGGTACACATGAAGTTCTAGGGATATGAAGGAAATATAGCATCGTGTTCCTTGTACCTTTTGCTCTGAAATCCATTCAGTTATAAGTCCTATAAGGCTTAGAAGGCAGACTTGGCTCTCAAATCTGACCAGATTGTATTTCAGAGCTCTTGCTTCTTATCTTGTTTTAGAAATTTTCCCAGACTCTCCTGGAGTTTTTGAACCTCAGATTTGCTACAGGTTTTTACTTTTATTTTGGTTCCTTCTATTTTTAAAAACTATTTTTTCAAACCCAAAGCCTCAGAGGTTGAGGACTGCAGACTTGACAGGGAGGCAGAGAGGAAATTATATGTTATCAGAAAATTCAATAAATGAAACTAAAGTTTCATAAAAAATTTTGTTTCAGACCAGAAATTCTTTTATTTAAATCAGAAATCCAATCTAAAAAGAATTTTCATGTAAGAAAATTCGTTTTAGATCAGAAATTTTCAATAACTTGAATTAAGAGTAGGTTAGAATGAAAATTAAAAATGAACACCTTTAATCTTCTTAGTCTGTTCAGTGTAAGGAAAAATACAACAACTTACTTTATGATGAATTAGAGTTGTTCAACATTACCATTTCTGTTTCTCTGACTTTGTTAGTTAGAATCAGATGAAATTCTGGATTTATTCAAATAAATATAACTATGATGCTAAAATCATAAGCATGTAGTCAAATACATTACCTTGACACAAAGATTGCTGATAGATGAAGTGAAAATATTCTAGAAATAGAAATGTGGGCATTAGATGACCTTTTAAAGTCACTTTGGTAGAAAAATTAAGTGGCAAATGAATTCTAATTCTTATCTCTCTCAATATATCACAGCAAACTATATGGAAATATATTCCCATGGTAAGCTAGAAGGAATGGCTTAATGATTTAAAACATCAGGTTTGCAATGATTAGAAACCATGGAACAGTCGGTTTGAATCTCAAACATGTAGCTTAATCTTCTTTCCTTCTAAAACATGTCAATAGAATATCTAATTCAGACTCCGTGTGTGTGTGTGTTTGTGTATGTGCTTTATGAAGGAAGCAACAATATCCAAAGATTTTCAGAAAAGTAAAAGTTTCATAACACTGTTTTCTTCTAGAAACATTTGGTCTCATAGTCTTCATTCTAAGATTTGTGCAAAGTACTTAATAAAACTGGGGAAATTCATTGTTTATTTATCCTCCATTCCAGGAAAGCAAGCTTAGCATTCTCTGCATAATGTTACACTGACCATTTTTAATTAACCCCAAGAAATCTTGAGAATATGCAATCAGTCTAAAGGGCTTGCTTGCTGCCTAAGCCCGTTGCACATGATAAAATTGTATTTTCTCAGTCTTGGAGATGAGATCCTGAGGGTGACAGTTCTTAAAAGTGTCAAGAAAGTCCTTGGAAAAAAATCAATAACCATCCCGTGTTATATTCAATGCCTATGGAGCAAATGTTATTTTTTGATATGACTATTACAAAAAAATTCCTAAAAGTATAACTAATTTAGGTGTAAATTGTGTCAAATAAGCATGACTGGGCACTAAAAAAGATATGGATGCACCGCTATGCTTTCTGCTGATCAAAAATCTATTCTTCTTTGACAGGTTGAGTTTGGTATTTTTACTCACTATGAAAGTTTTACCATTAAAAAAAATCAGAATCTATCAATCTAAGAGTCTAATGTCATGAAGAACACTTATAAAAGTCCTCCCTATAACTCCAGGCAAACAAGTATCAGTCAAAACCAGTTAGGAGACATTGATCTGATTTTAGCAAGCCAAACTGCCTAAATTATGTATTCCTAGTAATCTTTAGATATGAAAAGAGAAAAAGGCACACTGAATTTGGACATTTACATTTTTTGGAGAAGTTTTACTCTCCAGGGACTTAAGTTTCAGTACGAAGAACTCATCCTGCCCCAGTGATTCTGATGATAATCAGCCTTAGCATCCATGTCAGCATTTAACACAGTAAAGGCAGCTCTCACAATGGGATTGAAAGGAATCCAAAAAATACTTCAGTTAACTTTTCAAAGAAATGATACCCTCTCAAGCTGTATCACCTTCAGCGTGATGGCAGCTTAGTTTCAGAAAAAGTCTTCAGAGAAGAACCCTAGGGATGTTTTCTTTTTAAATAAAATGAATTTTGTTCTAATAATAAAAGTAAAACTTTCCAGAAAAATTCTAAAATATTATATCTAGAAGATGTATAGAACAAATCTATGATTACTTCCCTTATAAATCACCACTAAAAACATTTTGATGTACTTCCTTTTACCAAATGAAACCCTTGTTTTATTTTCAAAATAGTGTTTTAAAATTGTGGACAATTTCTGATGAACAAAATATATATAATAGCACAACACAACTCTAGTATTCATAATTCCGATGAACCAAAGGTAAACATTTTACTATATTTGATTCAGATCCTTTTTAAAAAGTTTCAAAATTTTGAATATAATTGAAACCTTCACGACACACTGTCACATCATTCATTCTGAGACATAGCCACTACCTTGAGGTTTGTGCATATAATTTAATCACTGATTTATCTATCCATGAGCAAACAATGTAGAATTCTTATTTGTGTGTATTTATACTTTATATAAGTGATACGTTGCACCTATATTTCTGCGCATTTTTTTAACTCAACACTGTTTTCTATATTCATATATTTATTCAGGTTAATACAACTCATTCATTTTAACTGATCTAAAGTATTCTACTATATAAATATTTCACAGTTATCCATTCTCCTACTGATGAATCCTTAGATTGTTCCTTTTAGTTTTATGACAAAAAAATGCTTTAATGGCTATCATTGTTCAAACATGCACAAAGAGACTATTTTCAACTTGAATATTCCAAATTGTTCTCAATAACAGTTATAAAATATATACTTATTCCTGCTGTATAAGACAATGTGTGTTTCTCCATATCCTTGACAGAAGGAGGTATTTTCAGATTTTATTTATTTATTTTTGGCTATGTGCAGTGACATAATAGCTCATTGTTTTAATTTGCATGTCTCAGATTACTGGCAAGGTAAATATCTCTTTGTAAATATAATACCACTTTTGCTGCTTCTTTTTTGACCTCTTTGTCCATACTTTTGCAATTTTCTTTTTCAGTATTCCCTGATTTTCACAGTGATTTGAATGTATGTACAAATCAATTAATTTTGACAGTTTTATTCATTACAAATATCATCTCCCAGTCTGCTGTTAATGTTTAAAAATTGATATATGGGGTACCTTAATAACAGTATAGGCAAATATATAAACATTTCAATTTATTTTTGTCTTCTTTGAGAAATTCATTTCTGTTCCATTACATAAAGATATTCTTCAATATTGTTTTCTGAGAGTTTCAAATTCATGCTGCTTTTTTCACATTAACTGATGAGTATATCTTTGAATTTATTGTTTTAGTTGTTGTGAGGTAGAGACCTATATTTAAACATATATATTGATTATAGCACAGTATCCTGTATTGATTAGACAATGATTACATATATGTTTGTTAGGCAATAAATTTCTCTATAAATTCAGACAATTACTGGATGCAAAGCATTTTCATTGTTTTAAATACATCATTATTTTAATTGTGAATTCTTTAACACATTAAACATTTAAAATTGTTTTTTAATTTCTAAGGTATTTTTGGTTAACGTTATTCTTCTCCAATTTTTTGTTGTTAATTTCTAATGGATAACATTAACATCAAATAACCTATTTTGTGAGATAGTTATTCTTCATTATCGTTAAGACTCTGTTGTGTAGTTCATGCTCAAATTTTAGACGTGATTCTATATGCTTGAAAAGATTGTAACTGCTTTTTATGTGGTATAAATTTCAGTATATCTGCATTAGATCAAGTTTCATATTTTATACAATTTGACTTAACCAAATCTCTTATTGAGAACAGCTATTTGTGGTGACTAATAGAAGTAACAGATAAAATTAGTAAAGATATAGAAATTTTGAATTTCAAGGTAATAAGCTTGATTTTATGCATGTATCTAAAACCCTGGAACTGACCTTCAGAACAGATTTGCTCTTATTAAAACACAAGTGACAGTCACAAAAAGTGTCAATATATAAGGCCAAAACGAAGATTTCGTCTATACCAAAGAACAGATGTCACATAGTTTTAGAAATTAGGCAGAAATTCAGTAGTTATAAGATGAAGGAGAATTACATGGAACAAATAGTATGCCTTTAATATCTCCTTAAAAGGAAATACTATTACTTTCTCCCATAAGGCTTGGTCTAATCAAGTGGGAAATTAGAAGACACTCATGTAATGTGAATCTCACCAAATAACTCTTATGACAGAAATAGAGCAGGCTTTGGAACTAGAGAGTCAAGGCAGAAGATTTCAACAGCCTTGGATCTTCCTGAATATTCTCAAACCAGTTGAGAAGAGAGGTCCACATAGCAGATGCAGGGAAGATCAGCAGAAGGGAAACCAAAGTCTGAAATAGTGCTCTGCAGGCTGAACTGACAGATATTTCATCTTCTGCATCTGATGGGTTGCAAATTAAGAATTAAATCTTGTTCTGATATCTTTTGTTTGCTTCACAGTGAATAGTTTCCATTATCACTACTCCCTCCAGGAACCTAATTTCTGAATCATACATTAATTCCTCTCTTTAAGCACTTAATAAAGCATGCCAACATTGTTATCAATAACAATGTTCCTTTTGCAAATACATTTTCCTACTGAATACATAACACACTTCTTAATAACCATGGTTTTAAATGTGAAATGAAGAAGTAAATGAAAGAGGCTGAGGCCCCCAGAAGAGATTTTTCTCTCATATCATTTGTCCTACAATGATATTCTATTGTATTTTCCTTTTTTTGCCAACATGTCTTGAATTCTGGTGGAAACTGTGAAAGTTTGGACACATTAAATATGATCAATTTTTTCTATTGTGGTAAAATATGTATTTACTCTCCAACATGTTTTAAGTGTACAGTTTCAGTGGTTATAAGTACACTTATATATTTGTGCAATCATCCCTACCATCCACCTTCAAGACTCTTTTCTTCTTAGGCTAGTGAAACTCTATATCCTAAATCCCATTCTTCCCTCTCCCCAGCCCCTGGCAACTACCACTCTATTTTCTATCACTATGATTTTGACTATTCTAAGTACTCTGTGTAAGTGGAATAATGCAATGTTTGTATTTTTGTGACTGGTTTATTTCACATAGCAAAACAGAAAGTTCAGCCACATTGTAGCAAATGTCAGACATTTCTTCCTTTTTAGTGCTGAATAATATTCCATTGTATATATATACACCACATTTTGCTTATCTATTCATTTATTGATGGACACTTTGCTTGCTTCTGTGTTTTAGTTATTGTGAATAATGCTGCTAGGAACATGGGTATACAAATATCTTTTTGTTTGAGACTCTGCTTTTAATTCTTTTGAGTATATACACAAAAGTGGAATTGTCAGATCATATAGTAATTCTATTTTAAACTTTTTAAGAGGCAATGACACTGTTACTCATGGTGGCTATATATTATTTTTCATTCCCACCAACAGTCCACAGGGTTCCAATGTCTACATATTTTCATCAACAATTGAATATTCTGTTCTTTTTTAGTAGCCTTTCTAATGGGTATTAGGTATTATCTCATTGTAATGTTGATTTGCATTTTCATGATAATGAGTGATGTCATCATTTTCCACGTGCTTATTGGCCATTTGTATATCTTCTTTGGAAAAATGTCTGTTCAAGTCCTTTGCCCATTTTTGAATTGGGTAATTCGTTTTCCATTGTTGTTGGGATTTAGGAGTTCTTTATATATTCTGGGTATTAATCCCTTATCATATATGATTTGCAAATATTTTCTGTCATTCTGTGGGTTTCCTTTTTACTCGGTTGATAACGTAATCCCAGATGCATATAATTTAAAATTTTTCATGAAGTCCAATTTGTCCATTATTTTTGTTGCCTATATCTTTGGTATCATTTCCAAGAAATCATTGTCACGTCCAAAGTCATAAAAGTTCTGCTCTATGTTTTCTTCTCAGAATTTTAAAGTTTTGAGGTCTTATTTTTAAGCTGCAAATCCTTTTTAAGTTAGTTTTTGTATGTGGTATTAGTGAGGGTGCAACATCATGGTTTTGCATGTGAACATTCTGTTTTTGTAGCACCATTTGTTGAAAAGATGGCCTTTTCCCCATTGAATGGTCTTGGCACCCCTATCAAAAACCATTTGATCATATATGTAAGGTTTATTTCTGAGTTCTCTTTTCCATTCCAGTGTTCTGTCAGTTTTTATGTCAGTACTACATCGTTTTGATTACTTCAACTTTGTAGTAAGCTTCGAAATCAGAAAGTGTGAGTCTTCCTCTTTTTTCCTTTTTTTTTTTCAAGATTGTTTGATACTCCATGCCCATTAACCTTCATTACATATTTTCCATCTTATTCTCCTGAACTGCACTCTGGATGATATTCTCATATCAGCCCAACAGCCCAGAAATTATCTTTACTGTTTTATTTAATTCTTTTATTTTATATATCTTTCTAAAATTTCTATTTGTACCTTCCAGATCTGCCCATTAGTTTTTATGAGCAATGTTTTATTTTCTTATGGATTTTAGACCTACTTACTCATTTCAGTAATTTTAAACATACTATTTTTATTGTCTCATATTGTTATTTTTTGTTCTTTGACTGCCAATTCCATTTCAGTATTTGTTGAGTCTCCTTTATGAAGTTATTTGTGTGTTTTCTTTTTTCTTTGTACTTTTCACTGTGTACTCTACTTCAGCTGTGGTTGTTTACTCTCGCTAAGTTGTATACACCATGAGCAAAAAAGAATACCTACCTGGCCTTATGTTATTTCCCTCTGCTGAATCCCCAGGTATATCTTTGGTCTTAGATCAGAATTTCCACACTTTCTTGGTAATATAAACTTTGATTCTTCATAGAAACATGGGAAAGTACTCTTCACCTTCCTCTACCCACCCCAAGCCCAGAGCAGTTAGCATGTTTTTTTTTCTGTTTCTTTGAGACTTTTGCAATGATTTTTTTGTTAAAAAAAAAAGACTCAATGTGAGATTTCCTTTTTTTAAGAGTCCTAGTTTTATGGAGAACCCATAGTTTCATCTCCATGATTTAAATAGACCTGCAGTTAGGTACCTGTAAATCTATCGTAGCTTTATAAGCATTGAAGACTTAGCTCTTTATTCCCAGCGCCTACATCCAGTGGCACTGTTCTTCTGGATCCATCAATATCAGCTAGAATTGATTACTTTGGCTTTGAGTTTACTTTTCATTTCAGCATCTGGAACTTTTGTCTTTTTGTTACATTTTATTTTTAATTTAAATTATTTATCTTTGTTTTTAATATATTTTTATCCTGCCTTCCTAAGTGTTTATAGTGGAGGAGATTGTTTGTATTAAATTATTCCTCCAGTTTACTGGAATTGCTCCACCATTTTTTTCTATGAAGTTTTCCCCATAGTTACAATCGTATTTTGTGTGCAACTTAAAGCCTTGGTTTTCCATTTAATATTATAATAGTAAGATATTCCTGTGTTACTACAAACTACTGAAAGTGTTACTCAAATTTTTGCATGAATGTATCATATATTACTTCAGCATTTTACTGTATTTTGGCATTTAAGTTGTTTATAAGTTATGTACTCTTGTAAATAATGCTATAGTAAATATTTTCATCTCTCTTTTGGCTTTTTAGATTATTTCCTGAGGACTGAGTCTAGGAGTGAAAATTCTAAGCATTTTATAACAATTTTTAATAAGTACTATTGATGGAATAGGCATGTGTTTATATAAACATGCTTACATTGAGCCTTTTAGAATTACTAAGATTTCAAGTAATGCGAAGAGAATGGCCTAGATATATACCACAGATGATGGCCAGAAGACATAATTATCTCTAAAACATCATTTCCCAACAGGTGGTCATTTCTGCCTTGAGTACCTCTAGTGACAGTGATTGTACAACTTTTCTTGGTAGCTCGTTTCATTACTTAATTTTCCAACATTACTGTTATAAAGATTTTCATAATACTTAATGTAAATGACCTCCAAGCTATAAATATGTATCTGTGTCCTCTCACCTGCTTAATAATTAAGAGCTAATTGGTATCTGTGTTAAAAAGTGTAGCTCATAGACACAAAAAAAGTGTTCAAATTTGTTCGTATATAGAAATGAAAGCTTCAACAAATGAAACAGAAAATGTAACCCAGAAATAGTATCAGAGAACCTCAAAGAGAAATAAATTATCTAGCTGCCCAGCTATAGGCCAAAACTGGTGAAAGATCAATAGTAGTTACAAAACATTAAGTCTTCTGCCTTCAGGGAAGCAACTAAAATCTCTACCAACAGTTAAATAGCCCAAAGCAAGAATGTGAATCAATTGATCAAAGTTACAGGGAGGACAATTTTGGCTTAGCATAAAACTTTCTAAAACTTGGAGCTATCCAAGCAGGCAATGAGGTGGTGAATTGCTTAGCATTTAAGGTCCTTCTGCAGAAGCTGGGTTATTTCTTATCAGTATGTTAAACAGGAGATTCTCACATTCTTGTCCTTCAAACATTTTTTTAGAATCATTTCTTCAGACAAAATCTTATGGTGAAGACTCATTTTATAAAATAGGGCAACTCTAGTTATAGTGTGAGCTGAGCCCATCCACATGGCTACCTTCTAAAAACTCAAGTAGACCCTCAGGCAACACAGAATGTAGTTTGAAAATCCTTTGATGAAAATAGATGAGCTATGAAGACATGAAAAGACATGAAAGAAATTTAAATGCATTTTACTAAGTGAAAGAAGCCAATCCGTAAAGGGCAATCTGTAAGAAGCCAATCTGTAAAAAGCCAATTGCAGACTGTGTAATTCCGACCATGTAACATTATGGAAAAGACAAACTATGGAAAAAAAAAAAAAAAAAAAAAAAAAAAAAAAAAAAAAAGTTGTAGGGGTTGTAAAATGGTTGCAGGGGTTGTAGGAGGGAGGGATGAACAGACGGCACAGGTTTTTGGGTAGTGAAAATACCCTGGTTGATACTATAATGGTGGATACATATCATTATATTGTCAGAACCCATAGGACATACAACACCAAGGGTGAACCCTCATGTGAACTACAAAGTTTGAATGATAATATGTCAACATAAGTTGATCACTTTCAAAAAATGTACCACTCTGATGAAGGATGTTGATTATGGGGAAGTCTATACATTTGTGGGGCAGGAAAACATTTATATCTCCTTCTTAACTTTGCCATGAGCATGTAACCTTCCTTAAAAAGTCTTTACAACGTCCTTTGATACAGAAAACTAAACCAGATAACTTTCAAAATTTCTCCATAAGCTGAGATTCTGTGAAATTCTGTCATGTGTAGATTTGTGTGTATGTGTGTTTGTGTGGGTTGGAGAAAAGTGAGGAGCGGTTTTGTAGAAACGCCATAATATTTTTGACATCATAATCTATACTATTTAATCATAATCTATACCAGCTTTTCCCAACTTTTGGGCACCAGGGACCAGTTTCATGGAAGACAATTTTTCCACTCACTGGTGTGAGCGGGTGGGGAGAGAGAGTGGAGATCATTTCAGGATGAAACTATTCCACCTCACATCATCAGGCATTGAATTGTTTCTCATAAGGAGTGCACAACTTAGATCCCTCTCATGCACAGTTCACAATAGGTTTGAGCTCCTGTAAGAATCCAATGCCGCTGCTGATATAACAGGAGGTGGAGCTCAGGCAGTAATGTTCTCTTGCTTGCTGCTCACTTTTTGCTGGGTGGCCTGCTTCCTAACAGGCCATGGACCAGTGCTGATCAGTGGCCAATTTGACTCTGAGAACCCATTTATTGGTTTACAAACAGACACCTTCTTCCTGTGTCCTCATATGGTGGAGAGAGATACTCTGTCTCATATATCTGCTTAGAAAGGCACTAGTTCCATTCATGAAGGCTTCCTACCCTCATGGACTAATTATCCCCTAAAGGTTCCACCTCCAACTATCATCACATTGAGGATTAGAGCATTAACACGTGAATATTGGGAGACACAAAATTCACCCCACAGCAATTTTTCACATTGTTTTGCACTGGATTTTTTTTTTTTAACTTAAAAATGTATTTAATAATTTATTTTATACTGACACATACAGCACAACTTTTACATCTAAAACTAGATCTACAGTTCTCTAGATACACACACATACACCTCTAATCCCATGTCACAACACATTATTTCCTAAGAACATTAGTTCTTGGCTCTCTAATACTACTATTGTTTCAATTCATTTCAATAAATTTCTCCAACACCCTGGTTTGTTAGTTCATTGATTTTTTCTCCTCAATGATATTTACATTTCTACCTCAGATACACATCTTATGTTTATCTTTTAGATCAGGAGTCCTCAAAGTTGTGTGCACCTTTAGCATCATCCAAGAAATTATCTTTCATAGAAATCCAAAATCTTGGACCTCTTGAGTCAGAAGACATTGAGTGAGAAAATCTGGGCATCGAGCACAGCAATCCATATTTAACAGGTTTTTCAGGTGTTGCTGACACAAACACATTTGATAACAAATACTCTAGATCTTATCATTATTGGCAACTGCTAGACAGTCAGTTTCATGTAACCACTGTCTAACTAACTTCGTATCTTTCCAGATTCTTCCCTCCAGAACCGAGTTCCTTTTTTCGAATTCTTTGATCCTTCCTCCATTCCATTACCTGCATAATGCCACTACTTTTACCTTTCCCAATTTAAAGTCTACAATTAGGCATAATAAATATTCCTATGCATGTATCAATGTCATAGGTTCTCTATTATAATACTTTTTTTCTTGTTGAACTTTCTTGGCAAAGCGAATATCCTTATTTTAAATCGAATACTGCAGCTATCCTAAACTGGTACATTTTGAAGTTGAATGGGGCTACAGAATAATTTACAGTCCCACCAATTGGTCTCTCTTTAAATTCAGTGCACCTCTTGAGGGTCCTTATGCTGCCTGGAAGTCATACTTCTCATCTTTAGTCCATTTATTTTTCTTTTTTCTTTCTAGGCAAGAAATGTATTCCTTCTTCTCCTCCTTGCTCCTCAAACAACAAACACCTCTATATGCTAGGGCTGCCATAACAAATTATCATGGACTGGGTGGCTTAAACAACAGAAATTTGTTTTCTCACAATTCTGAGGGTTAGAGTCTGAGATCAAGGAGTCAGCAGGAAAAATGTCTTCTGAGGCTTCTCTCCTTGGCTTGTAGACAGCTGTCTTCTCCCTATATCTTCACACTGTCATCTCTCAGTGTATGTCTGTGACTTAATCTCCTCATAAGGACACCAGTCATATTGGATTTGGCTGCATCCTGATAACTTATTTTAATATAATTACATCTTTAAAGACCTTATGTCCAAGTGCAGTTCCATTCTGAGCTACTAGGGGTTAGCACTTAAATGTATGAGTTTTGAGGGGGACATAATTCAGCACCCCACAGTTTCCTTTTTTCTCATCTGATTATCTTGCTTTCTTTTACAGTGAGAAAATTGAAGTGATCAGAGGATTCTGATTAATCACCTTGAAATTTTATTTCTGTAGCTTCCAGGACACCACCCTCTCTTGCTTTCCTCTTTACTTTACTACATGCTTCTTTTTTATCTCTTTTGTTGGTTTCTCCTCTTTTCTCAGTTTTTCAATGATAGAAATACCTAGTGGCTCAGCTATTTGATATTTCCTCTTCTCTCTGTATACTCCCCATCTCTTTGTTTTGCTGATCTCATCCAGTTTCTGGTGTTAAATATCATCTAAAATACAAATCCAAAATTCATATATTGTCTTAAATTATTTGGGCTGCTATAACAAAATACCATAAACTGGATGACTTATAAACGACAGAAATTTATTTCTCATAGTCTGGAGGTTGAAAAATCCAAGATTAAGGCTCTGGTAGATTCAGTGTCTGGTGAGTGCTGGCTCTCTGGGTCACAGATGACACCCCCCAGCTGTGTCCTTACATAGTGGCAGGGACAAGGCAGCTCTCTGGGGCATCTTTAATAAGATCACTATTCCCATTCATGAGGACTTCACCATGATGACCTAATCACCTCCCAAAGGCCTCACTTCTTATCATCATCAGCTTAGTGACTGTGATTTGATATGTGAATTTTTGGAGAACACAACTTTCAGGTCATTGCATATATCTACCATCCCCTCTTGCTGTAGTCTAAATATTTGTGATTCTCCAAAACTTCTACATGTTGAAATCGTAACTCCTAAAGTGATGGTATTAGGAGGTGGTGCCTTTGAAAGGTGATTAGTTCATGAAGGCAGAGCCCTCTTGAATGGAATTTGTGCCTTATAAAAGAGGACCTAGAGAGCTCCCTTGCCCTTCTGTCATGTGAGGATAGAGTGAGAAGATAGCTCTCTGTGAACCAGGAAGTAAACCTCACCAGACACTGAATTTTTCAGCCTTTCCTCTGATTTTCATTTCGTACTATTGTGGTCTGAAAAGATACTTGATACGATTTCAGTCTTCTTAAATTTGTTAAGACTTGTTTTGTTACCTAACATAATCTATAAGTGGGGTACTAAAGTTTCCTACTATTATTGTATTATAGTCTATCTCTCCCTTCAGCTCTATTATTATTTGCCTTATATATTTAGGTACTCTGATTTGGGTGCATATATATTTACAATTGTTCTTTTGATGAATTGACCACTATTATTACATAATGACCTTCTTTGTCTCATTTTATAGTTTTTTAGACTAAAAAGTCTTTTTTGTCTGATATAAAAATAGCTACTCCTGCTCCCTTTCAGTTTCTATTTTCATGGAATATTTTCTTTAGTTTCTTCACTTTTCACTCTGTATATGTCCTTAAAGGTAAAGTGAGTCTCTTGAAGGCAGCATATAGTTGTGTCTTGGTTTTTCTATATCCATTTAGTATTGACTGGAGAATTTAATCAACTTACATTCAAGGTTTTAGGTTTTTGCTATTATTTTCAATGGCAAAAACCACAATTACTTTTGCTCCAACCTAGTAGTTATTGATAAGGAGTTACTACTGCCATTTTGTTGTTTTCTAGTTGTATTGTAGCTCTTTTGTTTCTTTTTTCCTCTTTTACTGTCTTCCTTTATGATTGGGTTATTTTCTCTAGTGGTATGCTTTGATTTCTTGCTTTTTGCCTTTTGTGTATCTACTATAGATTTTTATTTTGTGGTTACCATGATGATTACTTAAAGCATCTTATAGCAGGCTATTTCAAACTAATAATTAATTAACTTTGATGACACAAAAACCCACTACAGTTTTATTCCACCTTCCCCACATTTTATAATTTTGATGTCATAATTTGCATTTTCTATTGTATATCCCTTAAAAAATTTTGTAGGTATTATTATTGTAATAAGTTTGTTTCTTAAACTTCATGCTGAAGCTGTGATTAACACACCATGATTACAGTGTTAAAGTATTCTAAATTTGACTGTGTGTTTATTTTTACTGAGCTTCATACTTTCATAGGTTTTTGTTACAAATTAGCATCATTGTCTTTTACCTTGAAGGACTCCATTTTTTTTTTTTTTTTTTCCAAGACAGGACTTGTGATGAACTTTCTCAGTGTTTGCCTGGGAAAGACTTTAAATCTCATTTCTGAAGGATGACATTGCTGAGTATAATATTTTTAGTTGCCAGTTATTTTTTTTCTCCTTAGCACTTTGAATATATAATTCCACTCTTACTCGGCTGTAAAATTTATGTTGAGAAATCCACTGGCAGCCATATTAAAACTTTCTTAAATGTGATTTTTAAATTTTACTGCTTTCAGAATCCTCTCTTTGTAAATTTTTGACAGTTTGATTATAATATGTCTTGATGTATTCTTGTTCAGATTGAATCTGGTTGTTCGAGAGCTTGGACTTCACCTGTATGTTTATGTCATTCCCTGTATTTGGAAAATTTTCTGCATTATTTAAAAAAAACCTTTCAGTTCATATGTCTCTCTCTTTACTTTTTAATTTGCTATAACTTGAAAAGGTTGTTGTTCTGATGCTGTCTTATAAATCCCATACACCTTCTCAATTCCTTTTTATTTTTTTACTCTGATTGCATATTTTCAAGTAACCTGTCTGAATCCACAGATTCTTTTTCTTGATCATTTCCATTGTTTGTGCTCTGTATAGTATTTTTAATTTCATTCATTTTTCTACCCCCTAATTTTTATGTAATATTTTTTATAATTTCAATTTTTCTGTTAAATTACCCATTTTGGTCATACATTGTTTTCCTACTTTTCGTGAATTGTTTCTCTACATTTTTCTGGAAGTTTGCTGAGCTTCTTTAAAACAATTATTTTGAATTATTTGCCAAATGGCTCATAAATATCTATTTCTTTAGGTTGGTTACTGGCTCTTCATTTTGTTCCTTTAGTGGTACCATGTTTTCCTGATTGTCCACGATCCTTGTGGCTTTGCATTGGTGTCTGCATATTTGAAAAACTAGGAACTTACTCCAGTCTTTGCAAACTAGGCTTGTCCAAGAAAGCCCTTCAACATTCAGCTCATCCAGAGATTCTGGGCAGGCGATCTGGTGTGGTCTGTGAGTGGCTTTGCTGCTAGAGTTCTCAGGCAGGCTGACCTGGTACCTGGGTCAGCAGGTGGGCAGGCCTGGTGCCTGAGTCTGTAGAATTGAGCCTAAATCCTGGATACACTGTAGTGGACTTGTTGATTGGGTCCCCAGTGTTGGCCCTGGAGCCTGAGTGTATAAAGGTGTCCTGAATACTTTATCCATGGGGACTGATCTGGTACTGGAGTGGGCCAACAGCCTTAGTCCATGGGGAAAGCCTGGGTCATGGGTCTTGTGTCCACAGAGGCTGGCCTGGATTTGCAGGAGTGCTGCCAGAGCCTCAGTCCATCGGGGCCAACCTGGCACCAAGGCCTACTGACATGGGCCTGGACTATGGGTCCGGACTATGGGTCCACTGGCATCTGGGGCCATAGGGACTATCCTAAAGCCTGGAATTGGCCTGGTTTTGGAGCAAACATGGGGCCTGGGTCTGGAGCCTGGTATCATGCATATTGTAGTAGTGCCTGGAGAAATGGGGGCTGCCCTGGAGCATGGGGCCTTGGGGTCTTGTCTGGAGCCTATGTGTATAGGTATTGACCTAAAGGCTAGATCTCTGAGGACTGCCCTGGATCCTAGGGTTGCAGGGACAGAACTGGAATCTGGGTCCACAGGAGTGGTCTAAGAGCTTAGATCCATGGGGCCAGGCCCAGTGCTGGGGTCTACTGGAAAGGGCCTGGACCTTGGGTTTGCCTAAGGACATATGGGTTGGCCTGGAGGGTGGAGTGGCAGAAACCAGCTTGGCACTGGGCAGGTCTGGAGCCTATGTTCACAGGTGCCAGCCTGGTCCCTGTGGCATAGTGCTGACCTAGTACTAGAGTGGGCCTGAAGTCTGAAGCTATGTGGATGCCTACCTGACTCTGGGCAGTTCTGAAACCTGAAGTGAACCTAGAGCCTGGGGTCACAGGAGATGTCCTAGTCCTGGGTGGCTCCAGAGTCTGTATCCACATGAAGCTGTGTTCATGAGTGCCACTTCATGACTAGGGCAGTGAAGGTCAGCATGATGCTGGGTTGGGCCTTAGCCTGGGACTGCAGGGCCAGCCACGTTCTAGGGGCAGACTGGAGCCTGGGGCCACCAGAGCCTGATAGCCCTGGAGCAGGCCTGAAGTCTGAGTGTGTGGGGGTGGGTCCTGGCACTGGGGTGGCCTGAAGCCCAGAACCACTGCTGTGGTCAGCCTGGTGTTGTGATGAGCCCAGAGACTCAGTTCACAAGTATTGATCTGGAGTTTGGGGCTATGGGGGACTGCCTGGTGCTGAGTTTTACTAGAATTGGACCATTTTTAGAGTCCAAGGCGATGTCCATTGCTCACTTCTCCATCCCCTATGTGGACAGTGTCTCTTTCCACACTGTGGTTGGGAAAGGGGTGAAGTGTATAATGTAAACTCTCCTTCTTGAACCTGCTTCAATTCATCTTTTCTTATTTATGTTCCACACCAGGTGCTGTAATCTGTCACTTGGTTTCCTTAGTTCTTGTGAAGGTATTTTCACTAGTGGGTAGATATTCACATGGATATTTCTGTGGGGAGGGAGATGAATGTTGGAAGGTCCTAGTCTGCCATCTTGTTGGTATTTATCCTTTGCAAATAAGACCACTTAAGATTTGTCCTCTTAGCAATTTTCAAATATAAATTAGACCATTTACTAGTGTCATCATGCTCTTTGTTTTGGCAAAGATTGTCTGAATTTTTCCCTCAGATTGATTCAATTTTAGACAGATTTCTTCCTGTGTTAAGGATTTTGATCCACCACTCACCCCAGCCTTTATAGAGTCTTGATGGTCTAACCACAAAACTCCTTTCCCTAGGTTTTTGGAGCATTTACCGTAGAAAACCTAGAATTATAATCATGTTGTCTTCACATTTGAGATGTAAGTCATTTGAAAAGCTTTTTGTCACTTTTGTAACCCAAGAGTGTTTAAGGAACTGAAAGCCATCCCTTTGAAATGTAATCATAGCACAATATAGATACTCTATTTCCCAGTCTCTGTAGGATGGTAGAGACCTAAACTCAGGAGGCAAGCACCTTGCTTTAAGTTATAAAATTAATTTTTCCTTTGGGTAATGTCAAAGGAAACAGAGATAGCCTGTGATCCTTTTAATCCCAGCTCCTAAAAATTCTCCTGCCCTTTGTATAAGCAGAGTTGAGCTCAGACTGAGTTCTGATCTCTCTCTCAGAGATCAGAAGATTGCAGCAGCCTTGAATAAAGTCTTCCTTGCTTGTTTATTTTGTTACAATGCAATTTTTGCTTTGACAGTTTTCATTGTAATTTTTTATGGTGTTTTCCAAGAACCTAGAATAGTGCTTGCCTACCTATTAGGTGCTAAAAAATAGGTATTGAATGAAGGAATGAGTAAATGAATTATTTTTCTTTTTACTCATGGCCAGATTTCTAAATTGTTGGCACAAGACTTTCTAAAGCATTCTTTCCTTCAATCTTGAAATCCTAAAATATTCAAAATAGTAATTGCTTAATCAGTCTCAGAGCAAAACCCTTGGCCTATCCAGGGTAAGTGGATAGCATGAATAATAAGCTATTGATTTTGGAAGCCACTGAGATTTGGTTGTTATTTGTTATTATAGCATAACTTTGCATATTATGATTGTATTGGGCCTCTAAAATCACATTGTAGAAGGAAATTATGGACAATTAAAATAAAAAATTGATAACTTTTCTTAACATTCCAGTGAATTTAATTAAATAAAACTTTCCAATGAGTGGAAAGAAAAAAAAATCTCTCTTCTCTTCATCAACTGAAAATACAATATATTTGATTCTGTAATTTGTTTTTTTTTTCGACGGAGTCTCGCTCTGTCACCCAGGCTGGAGTGCTGTGGTGATCTTGGCTCATTGCAACCTCTGCCTCCCAGGTTCAAGCAATTCTTCTGCCTCAGCCTCCCGAGTACCTGGGACTACAGGCACGTGTCACCATGCCGGGCTAATTTTTTGTATTTTTTTGTAGAGACAGGGTTTCACCATGTTATCCAGGATGGTCTCGATCTCCTGAGCTTGTGATCTGCCCTCCTTGGCATCCCAAAATATTGGGATTACAGGTGTGAGCCACTGCGCCTGGTCGATTCTGTAATTTTAATGTGATCTGTAATTAATAACAAATAATGGGCAAAGTAAATATTGTTTTCTCTGAATGGATTTTATCAAAAACTCGACCCAAGAATGATAATTTTCTCAGTTTGGTTTTTAGGTTTAACCCTGTCAACTCTCAAATTCTAAAGAAATAGACTGTTAACTTTACCTAGTAAGAAATAAAAAGTGTTTCTACATTTCTGTTGTAATTTGAAAATATAACACAAACTTTTGTAATCTTTTCAAGAGTATTTTGAGGAGGGTATTCAAAATAACTCCAATAAAGAAGGTTTTCTCTTCTTTCACTGCTCATTTCAGCTGAGGGTTTCCAGTTGTCACCCGCAAGCCTGTGGCCAGTTACCCTGGTGGATTTATGGGTTCTTCAGAGAAAATAGATAAAAACCAGAATAAGATAATTATTTATTTCAGTTTCTAAAGTTATTTCTCTTTACCAATGTCTCTCTTCTGTTCTTCCAAATGTTTCTGTTTATTTCTTCATTATCTAATACCATTATGACAGTTTCTATTTGGTTATACTCTACCCCCTATTTTCCTTTGCTGAGTTCTTCCTTGTGAGATAAATTCTGATGCTAAAGTTGAAGTGTAGCATGAAGCACAGGGTAATATGCAAAAACAACTGGACCTAAAAAAAAGCTGTCAAGAATTAGGGATAGAAAAGGAATTCTATGTAAGCCAGTTTAATAGGAGGATAATGACCTGGGCTCAGAAAAAGAAACAGAGGTGAAAGAGAGAGGGAAGGAGAGAAGAAAGCATGTGAATAAGGGAAATGAGACAGAGAAAAGATGTTTCTACTGGATTTAGAAAAAGGAAAACATTTAGGATAAGGCCATGAAAGCAACTCAATCTAATCAGGCATTTGAAACTTAGAGTAAGGAATAAAGGGTTCTCTGGGAAGGACATGAAAGATGCCAAAAATGAATTTGGTGTGCAATATAGTTCTCTCCGTAGTTAGCTATATACTTGAGGTTTAAATGTTTGATTTTTTTTTTTTTTTTTACCACAGTGATTCCCTCACTTACTAGGGGTTGATATTTTTAGTACTGTCAATAACCTAGGAAAAATACGAAAAGGAATGAAGTGACAAACAAGAAAGCTGGATGGAATAATAGGGAGTGAAAGTGGTCACAGGGTAATAAGTAGAGTGGTCATGAGCAGGTCCTTGGATACCATGTAAACACTGCAGTGTTAAAAACTTCCAGGATGTTGTGAAGGTTATATAGTATCACATGTGTGAATGCTCCTTGTACAGTGTCAGGTACATAGTAAGAACTCAATATCCCTTCTGAAGGAGGCCAGTCATTTTATCAAGGTATGGAAGCAGTGTGGGGGCCAACAATAACTGCATCAGTATTTGTCATGTAACAATCATCTCTAGGATATTTGATTGCACCTGGAACGTTGGGAAAAAGAGCTGCATTATAGTGCAGCAAAAGGAAACTGATGTTTAGTGATGTTTGCAACATGCTACTTGGCATCTAAATCTATAAACAATTCCATCAGTTAGATACTATATATATCAGTTAGATATTTTATATGTATTCTTCTCACTGTAGAGTACATATAAAAATACATTTTATGTATTAAATTATATATTGAACTTCAGAGAGTTGAGGGATCTTGCTTGATATGTCCAGTAAATTTCCAGTTGAACTCCAATGTAAGACCAAATCTGTGTCCAAAGTTCAAACTATTTTTCATCAAACTTCCATTTTATATGAAATTATGAAAACACTGATAAATGTATCAAAAAAGGCAACATCATAATACATCTGTTTATCGTACTAAACGTCTATTTGGGAATTACATTTCCATCCAAAAGTTAATACTTTATTTGGATAGGCTTCCTAGAACTTTTGAAAATTTTGCATCAAGTATAGAATGGAAATGGCCCCTGGGTTTGCATGAATATATTTCTTGCAGATAAATATATTTTTATGTAGATAATTTTTTTAGTCCAAAATTTCACTCTCATTTTTCTAACACTTACAAAAACTGCTTTTTCAGTAGAATGTGTTAATCTACCTTGAACATTTCTACATGCCTTTTGGAATAACAGACAAAAACATTTATAAAACAGATTTGTCTAGTTTATAATGTGCTTTAAGTTCATAGTATCAGAAATCGCTAGATCTGAAAGGGACATTAGAAAGGATTTATTCTAGCCAGAACACCTAGAAAATAGACTCAGATAAACTTTCTTGCCCAAGGTGAGGCAACTAGTTAATCATAGAACAAAATGAACTACATTGTATTAGCATATACATTTGAAATTTTCTTACCTAAAAAAGTGAAAATACAAAGTGAGGAAGGTGGTTCTGAACTATTTTCCCTGTGATGTGCAAATTTAGGTTCCTAACTGTATATAATTGCCACAAAGTAATTTGTCTCACTCTGACACAGTGCTACTTCTGTATCTCTGTTCCTTTGAGGGAGAGGACCAAGTACTCAGTGACTCAGGAGGAGCAAAAGCAGGCTCTCAAATGCCAAAATGTGCTCACGAGGGGCTGATACTTCAGACAGGCTTTTCTTCTTCTGAGGGTACCTCAACCATCGTCTTGAGTTAATAACACTCCAGTGGAATGAAATCAAATACTCAAGTTAGCATGTATGAAACAATGAAAGGAACTCACGAACACGATGAAAGGAACCACTACCGACTTTCTTTAGATTATATTTTCTTCTAGTGAGTATAAAATAAGTTGATTTTCGATATTTAGCCCAGTCTTAAAGACACGAACTCCATTCAAAGACTAGTGGATGAAGCATGAGGCGAAGAGTCAGAATCCTTGGGACCCAGCTGGGTATATTTGAGACCCTGGTGGGCAAATCCCTTTACCTAATGGGGACCTCAACACTCATTATTTAAAAAAAAAATCAACATGGGGTATAAAGCATGGTTTTTATGTTGAAAAGGAAAACAAACTCATAAAGGAAAAAGCAATTTATTCACTTGTTTTATTAATATAATGAAAACCCCAGGGATAATGTGTTTTACACTTGATCTTAGCCGAAATACTGAGAAGTGGTTGGGATAATGTGTTTTAGAGCTGGCTTTAGACAAAGCTGTTTTTCCAGGTTGGGCACCATTCTTAGAAAGGTGTTTTCCGGCAGCTTCAGGCTCAATTCTCTCTTCTTAGTAATCCTAATGGATGAGGCTATCTCTGTCCTGAGAGCTCCCAATTAAAATCCTCTCAGTCTTTCTGGCTTTAATTGGTCAGCCTTGATCACCTACTTTCTCTACTAGTTATTGTGGCCAGAATGACTGATTAAAAAAAAAAAAAGATCAGCTATCTTTACTGCTGTAGCCAATGGTAGGGACAGTTCTTCCTGAGTTACAGACAATGCAGGTATTGTGGTGCCCGCAGGCAAATCAGGGACCCAAAGAAAGGAAAATAGATTTTGGGAAAGCAAAGCAACAGATATTCATCACAAATGACCAGTCATCTTTTCCTCCCCCTCCCCCT
>NW_012104854.1:940854-964205 GCF_000951045.1 Mandrillus leucophaeus | reverse complement strand
TTTTTTTTGAGATAAGGTCTCACTGTGTTGCCCAGGCTGGAGTGCAATGGCATGATCATAGCTCCCTGCAGCCTCGGCCTCCCAGGCTCAAATGATCCTCCCGCCTCAGCCTTCCCAGTAGCTGGGACTACAGATGCACACCACCACACCCAGATAATTTTCCTGTGTTGTTTTTGTAGAGACAGGGTTTTGCCATGTTGCCCAGGCTGGTCTTGAACACCCGGGCTCACGGGATCCTCCTGCTGTGGCCTCCCAAGCACTTACTGGGATTACAGGTGTGAACCACTGTGCCTAGCCACCAACTATTTTCTTAAAAGGCCTTCCATTTTTATAGTCAGTGGGCCCAACACAAAAGGAGATGTCTTAAAGAAATACAATGTGTAAGCCATATCAGAGTAGAGTCTGTTTACAGCTGGAGCAGTGCTGGAGACATTCCTGCTGAGCTGGTTTTTCTTCATCTCCCATGGTAGTGCCTCTGAGTGAGTCTTCTAGGATTTACAGGAGGAGAATTTGAAAGGCATCAGACCAGATGATCTCTCAGGAGACTTGTAAACAGAACGTTCTATTATTACCATCTCTTCTTGACTAGGTCATAAGCTCCCTGTGGGAAAGTACTCAGTCTTTGCTTTTGAGCTCCATGTTCCCTTGTTACTGATCTCAGTATACACTCATAAAGGTGTCAGTTATTTTCATGAGTATACACCTGTTTTTCCACAATATTAACCCCTAAATATTTTTTCCAGTCGAATCTATCCCTCTTTGGAACCCAAAGTGCTCGTAAAGCTGTAAGATAGATGCAATCAGCTTTTTTTTCTCCTATTCAACAGGCACAAATTACTCCTTGCTCTAGAGGAATATGCAATTTAGCAAACTGCTCTATCGAGTTATGTGTGTGTGTGTGTGTATGTGTGTGTGGAGTGGGAGTGTGTAGTGTGTGTGCATGTGTGCGTGTTTTTGCAAATGGTAATAACATTAAATCTCTTTGCCTAGACGCTCCATTCCATTTTAGCAAAATGTGGAGTGAAGACTGGGGAGAGTTTTAGTTAGATCTGGCCCTTGAGATAGTAATAAAAGTCAACTGCCTAAGCATTAAACAGCCTTGTGAAGCTCTCCCTGCAAATCTCCACCAAACTTGTGCAATGACTTTCTCTTTCCACCCCACAACTTAGCTTTAATACTGTAGTTGCTAATGATAATGCCTATTTTTTTTTTTTTAAGATAGTGCTGGTGGTCTTGATTTTTTTCTAACTCTTTCGGGATATTTTAATGTTTAACCAGCATGAACTACTTGTTCTTCAGTATTTCAGCAAGTGAGGCTGTGCTTTAGTTCTGTATCAGCTACAGGCTATAAACACTTCACACTGCAAAGTATTGTGGAAAAGGAAAGAGAAGTTCATCTAGATAACTCCCATAGTAAATACTAACTTTTTGTTTGCCAGAATTTTCTATATAAACACTCACTTTTGTGTATTATTATATATTCCAATACAACTTAAAAAGTCACATTGTCATTCTGTTGAGTCTAAAGATGAGGTAGTTCAACAGCTTTAAAAGGAAGTGAATTTTGTTTATTTATACAGTCAGGACTGTTGCCTCAGATGTGCTCCCAGAAAACAGAACTATGGCATATCTGCATGATACCATGTACCACAAATGCTATATAGGTGTAGTACCAAGTATAGATATAGAGTTATGAAAAGAAAAGAAGAAAAACAAAGGTGTGGTTTGTTTTTTGCTTTTTTGCTTAAAGAGCTCATAGTCTAATAGAGGAGAAAAAGCAGAGTTATATCACTGGATATGTTTTCTTGGTCTTGTATACTGTTGTGACTGAGTTGAGCTTTGAAATTAGATTCTCATTCATTGAGAAAAGCCTGAGGAAACATATTAATAGAAACATATTTCTGTGTAAGGTATTAACTGGAGAGATGTGGGGATCATAGTGTCCTCAGTGGCAATTCCTTAAGGAAAATTATTTTCATAATTCTATGACATAAATAATCTTGTTTCTCTGTACAATTGAAATATATCCTTCCCACTGCCAATGAGAAATATGTGTCAGACATTTCTTGCTTTTCTTAACTCTCTGGAAGCTCAGAATCAAATTCAACTTAATAACTATGTAGCATTAATTTAACAATTTCTTCATGATTTGTTACGTTTATTCTACTTTAATTTTTCTCTGATCCTGGATTTTTTTCATACTTTTATAGAGTGTGGAATATATTACTTGTGAGTCACTTTAAATATTTGTAGAATAAGATTTATCTATAAAGAAATGCCTACGTATTAGATTGTGTCTTTATCATTTAGCACCTACTCAAACACTTGTATCAGGAGTGTTTTACTTCATGTGAATATTTTCTATTTGGAAGTATATAGTGAAGTCACATTTTAGGAGAAGTTGAGGTTCTGATGTAAGGGTCTAAGGCAAGAAGATTACCCATGAAAATCTTGTAAGGAAATACCGTGTAAGAAAATGCCTTTTCTCAATGAATACAACACAGTTAGGATTAAACAGGAAGCTATTTCTTTGGTCAAATATCACATTAAGTAGTTGGTTTGTGTTTGTGATCATATTGTGACTGTATATATAATCTTTAAACATTTGAATAACATTCAACAGGTGAATTGTTCTGGCATTAAGAGGCAGAATTATATCTCCGTTTTATTTTCATCCCAGAACATTCACTATTTAAACTGATCTTGTTTCCCTTCTCCCTTTTCCCCACTTCTGGTTATTCACTGCTGCATAATAAATTGCTGTGTCACTAGTCCAGAGTCAAAGGTAGGGAAATTAGACTTCAGCTCTCAATTGGAAGAATGTGAAGTATTTGTTATCACCCCTAAACTACCACATTCTGCTTTCCATTTCTTCCACCTGCCTTTCCTCCATGTATTTATCCTCAACTTAGTAGCTTAAAACATCACTTACTTTGTTCATTATTTTCATGGTCAGAAATTTGAGAAAGGTTTTGCTGGACCAGTTGACACTTATATATTATGTCCAGAAATCTCCCCAAATTCATGATGCAAACTTTTTTTGTTCCCATGCTATGGCAAGCAACCATGTTGCCAAAATTTTGTTACTACATAATCAGGATTCCTTTTTCTTTGGTATACAATAATATTTTCCTCATTGTCCTTCAGGTCTTCACCAGCAGACTCTTTGGAGTCCTTCCAATTTCTACCAGCTACCTAATCTCAAAGCCAAGGCTACATATTTTAGTTTTCTATTATGGTAACCGTTCACTTCCAGGTATTGGATTCTGTACCATTTATTTATGGCCATGTAACAAATTACTCCCAAACTAAGTAGCTTCAAACAACAATTGTATTTTGCTTCCAATTTTGTGGATCAGGAATTCAAGAAGGTGTTGTCTGGGCAGATTATCTTGTATCTACAGGGTGTCAGGTTCCAAGACTACTTTTTGACTCACAACTTGTTGCCTCAACTGGGATGTCTGGCAGCTGATGCTGGCTGTTGACCAGGAACTCAGGTAGGGCTGCTGCCCAGAGTGTTCACATGTAAACTCTCCATGTGGCTTGTGATTCAAGATGGAGCGTGGGTTCCCACAGGGAGCATCCTAAGAAGAAATGCACTTGTTTCCTATGGTTACCATAACACATTTCCAAAAACTGGGCAGTGTAAAATGACACGAATTTATTCTCTTACAGTTTTGGAGGCTAGAAGTCTGAAATCAAGGTGTCTATGGAGCCATGCTCCCTTTGAAGTCCCTAGGAAAGAATTCTTTCTTGTCTCTTCCTAACTTTGGTGGCTCCTGAAAATCTTTAGCAGTGCTTGGCTTGTGGCTGAAACACTCTAATTTCTGCCACTGTCTTCACATTCCTGTCTCCCCTCTGTGTGTATCTTTGTGTATCCAAAGGTCTCTCCCCATATAAGGATATCAGTCATTGAATTTAGGGCCCTCCTTAATCCATTATAACTTCATCTTAACTTGATTATAATTGCAAAAACCCAGCTTTCCAATAAGTTTACATTCACAGGGACTGGGGGTTAAAACTTCAACATATTGGCTGGGCGCAGTGGCTCACGCCTGTAATCCCAGCACTTTGGGAGGCGGATATGGGCGGATCACAAGGTCAGGAGATTGAGACCATCCTGGCCAACATGGTGAAACCCCACCTCTACTAAAATACAAAAAATAAGCCAGGCGTGGTGGTGCGCATCTGTAGTCCCAGCTACTTGGGAGGCTGAGGCAGGGGGATTGCTTGAACCTGGGTGGTGGAGGTTGCAGTGAGCTGAGACTGTGCCACTGCACTCCAGCCTGGGCAACAGAGCAAGACTCCTTCTAAAAAAAAATAAAAAAACTTCAACATATCTTTGGGGAAAACAAGTTCACCCACAAAACTAAATGATATAAAAGGCCTGAACCAAAGCTGCAAGGCTTTAATATAACCAACTACCCTTAGAAGGTCTATACTGTCACTTCTGCTACATTCTATTTATCAAAAAAGTCACTACTTTTAGTTCAAATTCAAGTGTAAGAAAATTAGATTTTATATCTCCCTGAGAGGAGGGCTAAAGAATTACCACTGTCTTACTCCTGTTGTGCTCCCTTTTTACTTTTTCCTATTCTTTTTTTCCTTTTTTTTTTCTCTCTCTCTCTGGTGTACTTTAATTCTTTAAATTAAATGCATTCATTATGCAGCTCCACTAAAAGACTGATAAAAACATTTGAAAAAATCTTTGTTGTTTTAGAACATTTCTATGATTTTTAATCAAGAGTTTTCCTGAGAGATTGTGAGGTATATTACTATGTGTGTGAGAGAGGAGGTGGGAGGAAGGGAGAAGGAAAGAGAGAGAGACAGAGAGACAGAGGAAGGTTAGGTAGAATGGGGAAAGAAAAGTTTGTGTAGTAAAAGCATTAGAATGAATAGCCTGTGCTGGATCCTCCCACAGATCCCCATGATTGATGAAATGCCTTCTCACCAAATACCAAGTACAAACATTCTTTCTATTCCTAGAAGTTGATCTGCTCTTTACTCAAAATAGCCTAGATCAGGTAGAAGTTGAATAGTTTCTAGAGCTCCCATTTAAGAGATCATGGAACAGATGTATTGAAAAGGAAAGGAACCTGTGCTGTCTCCGGAAGAAATCCTGTTAGGAAAAAACTGGGACACTCCCTGCATTTACCTTGTGAGGTCTCTGATATGTTGCTGTTTTGAGGTTCTAAAATATTGAATGTGTAACTCTTCTGTTTCTGGCACTTGGAAGCCACATTAGGATTTCTTTCTCAAACAGGTACCTCCAGAGAACATACAGTTATGGGCATTTTGAATAAAAAGCTATTTGTCGTTCATGTGACAGATGAATCACTTGGATCACTTTTCATTGTAACTGTAAAAAGGTAGAATTATTTTTCAAAAATGTTTATTGTTTTTCCCACCAGGATGCTCTTTCCCTGGCCCTTCTCTGCTTGGCTTCTTCCTGAAGAAGGGCTATCTTTTCTGCCCACTGATGTCACACTTGGCCATTTGACTTGCTTCAACCATATAAATTGAGTGCAAGGGGTGTGTGTCACTCCTGAGTGCACACTGCAGGAGCCATCATATGGTTCTGTTACCACTCTGCCACAGACTGGCATGTCCCAACAGGATGATCTGCATCTTGGGATGAGAGAGCAGAGCCCATGTCACTTCACAATGACAGTACGATGTGAGCCAGAAAAAAACTTTGAGTGTTTTAAGTCCCTGAAATACTCATATTGTCTATGGCTATACCATAATTCAAAATGGCTGACACATTGTCTATGAATGTAAAATCTTCCCTGGGAAATGGAATATGTGCTTTCTTAAAGGGGCAGAGCCTCTCCATTTCAGATGGCACTGAGAATATGTCTATGGATACACAGAACTTGATATTCCATTCACCTGGGTCTTGGAGTGATGTAGTTGGATTCAATGATTATATTATTGAGATCTGCAGTTTATTTGATTTCCACTTTTTATCTGTGCGACATTGAGCAAATCAAGCAAATTACCAAACGTCTTAAGCATCTGTCAGCTTACCTAGAAAATAGAGATGGTAATGCATTGCCTCATGGGATTATTGAGAGACATGGGATTATTGAGAGAATTTAATAATTAAAGCAGTGGTCCTCAATGGAGGCAATTTTGCCACAGGGGAAATGCAAAAATGTCAAGAGGCATTTCTGGTTGCTTCTGTGGACCAGAGAGTGCTACTGGCATCTAGAGGGTAGAGGCCTCGGATGCTGTAAAACATTCCACAATCCACAGGACTGTCCCCCACAATAAATCATTTTCTGGCTCTATATATTAAGAGTGCTGCAATTGAGAAACCCTGAGCTAAAGCAAAGTACTTACATACCTCAAGTTTGGGCACTCGGTGAGAGAAAATAAATGTTTGTCATATACAATATTATTAAATGGGCTTAAATAACAGCCTGAACATATTTTGCAATTATTAATCAACCCCAATTTTGTAAGTTTACCATCCATATCTGTGTTTGACGACAAATATATATTTATAGAAAAATGATCAGTCTTTGAGGTGTTTGACAATGGCATTCTGTAAATCCAGCAGTGGTTATACCAGTAGTAAAACAGAAGATGCTTATAATTCTCTGAAGTTTCATAGAATTTTTTATGATATACTTCAATTTCTGATAATTATTGTCAGCGTACAATGTATTTTAGACAGGGTTTACAAAACATATGCATTTAAATATTATATAAATATGTAATGCATAGAAATAAACTGCCTGAATAATAAATATATTTACCCAAAAAGTAAATAAAACAGCTCATAAGAAGCTGTTCCAATTATTTAGGTAAATACTACCTTCTGTGTTTGACTTTCTTTCATTGCTTTGAGTCATGGGAATAAAACCAAAATATTTTCTTGTAATGAAATTGGGAAATGACATCATCTAAAGCATCCCAAAAATCTAATATAAAAGTGTCATTATCCTAACTCTCTCCCTTTGTGAGTGCCCAAGGGCATTCCAGAACTGCTTCAGAAGTCTGATTTTCCTCACAGGAAACTCTACTGTAGTTGATAATGAAGAACAGGAATGAATTGTATGGAAAGCTGTTGGTCTTCACAGAAAGACTGGCAGATACTTGGGTTCTAGTGTTGGTAACTAACCATCTAGTGATCTTGAAATACTCTTTTTCTAGCCAGATGCAGTGGCTCAAGCCTGTAATACCAGCACGTTGGGAGGCCAAGGCAGGTGGATCACTTGAGGCCAGGAGTTCTAGACCAGCCTGGCCAATGTGGTAAAACCCTGTCTTTACTAAAAATACAAAAATTAGTTGGGTGTGATGATGTGTACCTGTTATCCCAGCTACTCTGGAAGCTGAGGCAGGAGAATCGCTTGAACCCGGGAGGCAGAGGCTGCAGTGAGCTGAAACTGTCCCACTGCACTCCAGCCTGGGCAACAGAGCAAGACTCTGTCTCAAAAATAAATAAATAAATAAAATAAAAAAATAATAATAAATAAATAAATGAAAATAAGGCCAGGTGCAGTGGCTGATGCCTGTAATCCTAGCACTTTGGGAGCCTGAGGCGGGCTGATCACGAGGTCAAGACTATCCTGACCAACATGGTGAAACCCCGTCTCTACTAAAAATAAAAAACATTAGCCGGGTGTGGTGGCGAACAAATAAAGAAACACTCATTTTCTAGGCATGAATTTGCTCATTTCAAAGATGAGTGTATAGAATTAGATCTTGTCTGTTTCTTTCCAGCAATAAATTATATGAATTCATGTCTCCACTTGCTCTATTTTACATACATATCTTTTAAACTTCGTAAGAACACTGTCCTTGTTTTGAATGGCATTTAAATGAAAACAAGCCTTCTAAAGAGAGTCTTAAAATCATTACCAATTCATTGCTTTCCCCCTTTGAGCATTGTTTTGCTTTTAGGTTGTAGCTGGCTGGGGTTTGTTTTTGTTTAGTTTTAATTTAAAAATCTAGCAGATGGCTAGTCTTTAGCATTGAGAAATTAAAAAAAAAAAACTATTCTCAAATATTTTAATTAGCAAACAATAATAGCAATAATAATAGCTACCACATTCTGGTAACATGCTATGTGCCAAGCTCTGTGCTATATTTTACATACGTTATCTCAGTTACTTATAAAAATAACCCAGAGATAGAGACATTATTACTTATTTTATCTGTGAGTAAACTAAGATTTAGAAAAAAATTCAAGGTCACATAGTATATGTGACTCTCATAAAGACTGTCAAGCCAAAGCATGCTTTTAACCTCCATGTCTTAAATCTGAAACACCGTTAATTGACATCTCTCACCGAAAATTACAACAACATTGACTTCTTAGAAAGATAAGATACTTTTCTTTCCAGAATATGTGATTTGCTTTTGCTGTTTTGTGGAGATGTTCTTTGCTTTTTGCATGTGTCTTCTCATGTGTGTCTCTGTACTCACATTGCTAGCTGTGTGGTCTTTGTCTCCCTTCCTCTCATGCCTGCTGAGTGTCAAGGATGGAGAGACTGTGGTCTAGACTGAGGATTATGACAGCATACAAAATAGGTTCAACACTTTCAGGGAAATAAAATGAGCAGTGGTTTCCTTTATTTATTTCTGTTATCCACCACATAGATTGCATGTGGATTTAAGAAATTCAAGTTCAAGTAGAAATATCTATTAATGGTTATTAACCATTCATGCCTCTCATGTCTTAGGAGATTCCCGTAGATAAAATGAGGAAATCATTTATTGACTACCTTTTTGGGAAATAAGTCTATGGTCTCTAGAAGACATCTTTGTTTATTTCAAGTGCCATGGCTTTGAGTTTCATTCAGGAAGTTGGCCCAAAATTTGAGAATGTGTTTATTCTTTTAAGATATGTAAATTGTTTATATCAATATCAACTTATCCTTTTCTGAGAAATACATAAGTAGTACTTCACTTTCATTAGTTATTTAACATTCAAAATCTCTAAAGTCATTTAACCAGGTGCAGTGGCTCATGCCTATAATCCCAGCACTTTAGGAGGCTGAGTCAGGAGTATTGCTTGGGCCCAGGGGTTCAAGGCCATCCTAGGCACACAGTGAGACCTCAATCTCTACAAACAAGGAAAAACAACAACAACAACAAAAAAACATTAGCCTGATGTGGTGGCATGTGCTTATTGTCCAGCTACTTAGAAGGCTGAGTGGGAAGGATCTCTTGAGCTCAGGAAGTTGAGGCTACAGTGAGCAGTGATCGTACCACTGCACTCCAGCCTGGGCAACAGAGTGAGACCCTGTCTAAAAAAAAAAAAAAAAAAAAGTTATTTAGAGCATCCCAAATATATTCGAGACTGTTTCTATTCATACTTTATAAACAACTTACCATGTTCCACTTTTTCATGAATTATGTTGTTTAAACTACATAACAGCTCTCTGACTTGAGTACTACTGTTCTCACTATCTTACAGATGAGAAGACCAAGGCTTAGAAAGTTTAATAACTTCCCCAGTGTCCCACTAGTACATACATCCAGGACTCAGGGTTAGGGAGCATGACTGTACTGCCCATGCCCTTGACTGTTATATCACTTTACTAGGCAAAAGGAAATCAGATTAAACCACTACCCCAAATTCTTCCATCCTGAAAATTCTAAAGTCTTGCCAAGAAGAAATTTGTTACTCAAAATTTTGTATAGTTTTCAGAGTTCAAATCTGAGTAACTTATAGAAAATTACTTGAATAATACTTAGTTGTAAATCTGTATCTGTGTGTAAAGTCTAGATTCATGGCAATGATTTCTACTATTCCATATAGGGATCTCCGTGACGTCCATGAACACTTTTTACTATAAGTTAAATATGCAACTTAACTGGATTTGAAAATGCAGCTCTGATCTGACTTTCATTATTATGAGTTGTAGCAATTTTGCAAATTAGAACAGAGCAGATAGACTGTGCCTGCTGGACTAATAAAAGGTGAGGCAGGTTTTCATAGGCTGGCTTGGAACTGGAACAGACTGTAGTCCTGGCACAGCTCAAATTAGATATCATCAGAACTCCTATTGTGTGTCCATTGCTCTTACCTAGTTTCTTAAATTGCAGTGAGAAGGAATTAGTTACATTGTTCTTAAAAAAAAAAAAAAAAAAAAAAAAAAACTTAAAGAAGAAATTAACCAACAATTGTGCTGAAATATCATGAAGGCAAGATGGAATCTGTTTACTATGCAGTGTTGGGCGGCTTAAACTTTGTAATTTGTATCCCTTTGTCTTGTTGAATTTATAGCTGAGTTTCTGGATTTTTTTCTGTCTTATGGTGTCTATACATATATTTTGTTCTGTGATTAATATGTTTTCTTTCAGTTTCTGTTATTTAATTTAGTAAAGTCCTTTTGGATATGGTTTATATGTTGGCCATTTTTATCCTTCAAAAGTGGGAACATTTCTGTTGAATCATAGTAAATTCTGGTTTACTTCCATTCCTATAAAAGGAAGAGAATTTGCCAAAGTAATAATTCAATTTATAAACGCGGAGAACATTTCTTTTTGCCTTGCTCCATTCCTTTTAACTCTTACCTCATTTTTGCTGCTTCCCTTCTCTCCAGTTATCCTTAAAATCAGAATATTCCTGAAATTTGCATAGAAGAAGGAGACTAGAAGGAAGAAAAAACAAAGGGTGGGGAGGGACTGCTTCCCGGGATTTTTTTCTAAAATCTAATTTAGGAATATTCCCTGAGCACAGCTAGAGAGGAAAGCAATAAAATATAATATATAATTGAAGATCAATCTTGAGCAAAATTTTTAAGTAGTAAAAACATGTCTTTGAGATTCTCAGTCTTTTCTGTCTGTATTCCACATCTGCTTCTATTTTCCACCGTCCTCAGTCTATCACCCTATCAGCCTGAAAAGGTTCTTAGGATCCACCCAAAGTCTCATTCCTATGAAGCAGAAATGAGAATTTCCCACTTGTAGGAAAATATGTCACTCTGTGTATTTGTTCCTTTAAACAACTAGTGAATAAACGGATTCTGGATCTGGGTATTGGGATGTGAATTCTGGAAGAGAGTAGAATAAAACTTAGTTCCATAGTTCCAGGATAGCGAGGAGGATAGCAGAGTCAAGAAGGGAGAGAAATCATTGTACTACTTTAATTGTATATGTAAGTTCTTTGAAATGCTTATAACAGGAAGGAAGTTACATATTTACATCTCTATCCTCTTTCCCAGTGATTTTTGTATTTTAAAATTTATATTAGAGGTTTTGTTCTGTGTTCAAGAAATTCTAAGAATAAAAATATGTGAAAGAGGCTTAAAATTATGTGTGTGTGTGTGTGTGTGTGTGTATATATATATATACACACACACACATATATATATACACACACACACTCAAGGCATTACTTTTTTTAAAATTAGTCTTTACCAATTGGGTCAGTCACTGAGATTTTAACAAAAATCTACTTAACTAACCAGTAAACTAAAATCACCCTTGAAGTGTTACGGTATAAGTCCTGGCAGGAAACCAGATTTAGAAAAAAATAAGAGGAAAGTACTGATCAAATAGTTGATTGACCAAGTTCACAAACAGATCCCTGTAGGAAGCATAGACACATGAAGTTAGTTATTTTGTCCTGAAGGCGTTAAATATGCAAATCAGCCAGCAATCCTCTTGTCTTTGAGTCTCTGTTTTCCAAGCATTTTCATGATTATGATTCAGTATCCAATGTAGATTTGTTCAAAAGAAACAGACTATTCTGGCCATGTTATTTTGTATGATTGTTACAGTTTTCATTGTTGATTAATGAATTGATCATTTTACATGCAATTCGATTAATATGGACTGCCCTCTTCTCTCCAGATTTGATAATTTAGTTTTCTGAGCCTATGTAACTTAAGGACAGACCTTGGACAGGATGAATTCAATAAAGGAAATGTTCTCTTCCAAGCCTCCTGGAAGCCAGCCTGCCTGCTTCTCTGGGGACACTGTCTCTTTACTGTGTTCTTTTAGTTTGAAATTCCACATTTATAATTAGAAGAGAGAACTCAACACATAAAAATGTGATTTGTTGCAGGACGTTTGTCTCCTTCCAGCTAAATACACAGAGATGGATTTTTTCTTTTCTTTCTCCTCTCAGTTTTCTTTTATGTAAATCTTGCTTCTGGAGTTCCCTGGGGTTAAGCAATGTTTATACTAATACATTGAAAACTGTGAGAAGATTGTGCAGGGCTCACTTTAGGGTCGGGGGCGGGGAGAATGACAGAAGTTTTGTCATCGCATTTTATATTTTACAAACCAACTCTTTTCTGTGTTGTTAAAAGATGTGTAATTTTGCTATTCATGCTGATGTCAAAGAAGGCAAAGACAACTTAAGTACCTGGTTAATTTGTATATTTGAAGCAAAGAACAAATAAACATAACTTCAGGAATAGATAATGTTGCTGATGGCAGCTGAAAGTATTTCTGGTCATCAGTATGGTCTTTTTCTAAGGTCATCGCTGCCTGTTTGCTGGTGAAATTGGTGAAAGGTTTTATTATTCTGCTCAACCTGTGTCAAAGCAGCCACTTGATTTCTGAATCACCTGTTCTGGATTCTGTGCGGAGTCACTTTATTTGCTGGTGTCTCACAGAATTCCAGCACTTGGAAGGACTGACTGGGAAACGTTATATCTTGTCCTTTTCCTATCTCTGGATAGAATCCTCTGTCACATTCCCAGCTATGGTGGCTTGATTTCCAAATAAAAAAGAAACTCTCGTGGAGGTGTGTTGAGGACATTTCTCAGGACACTGATCAGAGTTTTATGAATTCATACAGGGAGGTAAGATAACTCGTAGAAATGGTAGAATACTAATAGAAACTAATGGCACTGTCATAGCAGTCTACATAGTGTTCTCCTTTTTTTGTTCTCTTTAAAAATGTATTTTTCTCACTATAAATGCAAACCCATTCACTCTAGAGAAAATTTGAAAATATTTTCATCCAGTATTTTTTCTAGGCATAAGAATATTTTTCTACAGTTTATTGAACACACGCCTTGAATTAGTACTTAAAGGAAGAGCAAATGCATGTTTCCAAGGTAAACATTCTTAATTTCATGATGATAAAGATTAGCATTAATAAACTACCTAGATTTTTGTAGCATTTTATGGTTTATCAAACATTTTCACATATTACTAGCAGGGAAATGTAACATTATTTATCCCAGATTAAAATGAAGAACTAAGATTAATTAGATGGCTAATGGCAAGACCCAAATCATATAGCTTATAAATACTAGTGGCCAATGCAGGTCTTTGGCTGTATAGGATGTCATGAAGTACACAGGTCCAAAAAATCTTCACATTTAGAATATAATATTCTCATTATAGTGTACTCCACTGTATTAATGTAAGAACACTAAAAAAATTAAAGTGAGAAAAACATAAAGTCATTATACTGTACTGAAATGTTAAAATAAATGAGCTCATCACAGTAGCCAGCAGAAGATAATGGTGGAAGAATAAAAACTGAAAGGAATATCCAAAATCCATACTGCATTCATTAATTCATTTTTTTCACTTTTTCAACAAATAATTAGGCTTTATTTGCCAGTCATTATTATATTAAATTTCAAGTTACCATCATAAACAAAACAGATATGATCCCAGCCATCATTGAGATTTTAGCTTAATGAGGGAAACAGACATTAATTTTGTGAGTATGTAGTTATAAACTGTTCTAGAAGCAAAGAAAGAAAAGCATTGAGAACCTATGAAAGTGGAGAACAGAGGTACCTGATTTAGTCAGAGCTATTAAGGTAGCTTCTCTGAGGAAGGATAGGGTAGGATATGTGAAGTGTGAACTTGAATCTGCAAGGTGAAGGGAATTAGGAGGGATTCATTCATACCTGGAGGAGGAAAAGCATATGAAAATGATCTGAGTTAGTAGGAAATATGCTAGTTTGAAGAACTGAAAGTAGAGAAGTGCACAGAGTGCAGAGATCAGGTAAGAGCATTTTTTTTCTTTTGTTGAGGGAGAGAGAGTAGGAGCCATAGAGGATACTGTTGGTTAATTATAGCTTTTGGATTTTAGTCTAAGAATGGTAGAAAACTACTGAGTGAGTTAAATGAGAGACATAAATTGATTAAGTATGTGTTCTGAAGGTCTGGTTTTAGTAAGGCACATACCTTATAGGAAGCTGATCCTCCTACATATTGCAATAATAAATCAGAATAGCCCTTATGTCTCTTAAGAACATGGAATTAGTCATTAAAACTCTCTCCTCAAAAAATCTCCAGGCCCAGATGGTGTCATTGGTGAATTCCATCAAAGATTTAATACAGAAAAATTACCAATTGTACAAAAAAACTTTCAGAAAAAAAAGATGAAGAAGAAACATTTTCCAAGTTGTTTTGTGAAGTCAGTGTAATTCTGATACCAAAACCAGATGGATTCATTCCAAAACATACAGCCCAATGTTGCTCATGAACATAGGTGCAAAAGTCTTTAAGGAAGTATAAACAAATCAAATCTAGCAATACTATATATAACACTTGAATATTTCATTCCAAGTGAGATTTATCCCATGAGTACAAAGTTGTTTTAATAATTTAAATACAATCTAATAAGTCATACTAACACATTAAAGAGGAAAAAGTCACATTCCTATCTCAAGGCAGAAAAATCATTTGGCAAAATTCAATACCTATTCATAATAAAACCTATCAAAATCTAGGGAAAAATGAAATTTCTTCAATCTGATTTTTAAAATCTATCAAAATCGGGCCGAGTGCGGTAGTTCACGCCTGTAATCCCAGCACTTTGGGAGGCCGAGGCGGGTGGTTCATAGATCAGGAGATCGAGACCATCCTGGCTAACACGGTGAAACCTGGCCTCTACTAAAAATACAAAAAATTAGCCGGGCATGGTGGTGGGTGCCTGTAGTCCCACATACTCGGGAGGCTGAGGCAGGAGCATTGCTTGAACCCAGGAGACGGAGGTTGCAGTGAGCCGAGATTGTGCCATTGCACTCCAGCCTAGGTGACAGGGCGAGACTCCGTCTCAAAAAAAAAAAAAAAAAAAATCTATCAAAATTTACACCTTGAATTAGGTGTATTTTTAAATTTAATAATATCATTACAGCGAAGAGTAAGAAAACCTGATGCTATGCCCAGGTCTGCCATTTACTAGTGTGGCACTTTTATTAGCTACTCATCAGACTTCCTGGAAATTCTTTTGTTCATATCTATATCTATATCTATATCTATAATGGGGATATGAATAATATTGATCTCAACCAGTGTTTGAGAGGCTCAAATAATTTAAGAATTATAAACTGCTAATTAAGCTTGATTTCATGGAGATCTAACCAGTACTCTGAAAACCCTAGAATAGAATTTCCCCTAACTTTATATTACCTTGAACTAGTTCCATTACTTAAGGCCTGGAAAGACATTTAGATATTTTAAAATTCTTTGCTTGTCCAGTGTCTCCTTTTGAGTTGTCTGACTTCTCATTAGCTTTCTCATCATAGTTGTGTGGACAGTTTCTGAACATGAAGGTCAATCAGATAATGGGGCCACTTCCTTGAACCGCTTGTGGACGATATTGTAAAAGAAAATAGGGAAATAATGGATTAAATTATTACTTGTTAATTTATTGGCAGATTTTAATTTTTTCATTTATCCCTAACCTCCACCATCAGGAACAGTTTATACTCACACTCTAGCTCTTTCTTTTGTAAAGTAAGTCATGTTCTTCTTATAATGAATCTACCACAGGAGAGAATCACTTCCTAAAAAGCTTTGCACAATATAGAAAGTGATCTTAATGCTTTCTTATGTTTCTAACTTCTTGCACTACACTAATTGCAAAACTTAAAAGTGTCCTTGGTGCTAGAACTTTATAGCAAGGGGAACTGGAAAGTACATGATATTTATGCAGAAATTGGCAAGGTCATCATTTTTTCAGACTTTTTCTATTACTGATAACATATAAATCTTAATGAGATTTTCCCCCCTTAGGGCTCAGGTACTTCTAAATCAGATGGAAAAAATGGAAGAAATTATAATTTCACAATAATAATGAAACAATAGTTCTTTTTTCACATGACTCAAAGAAATTAACAAATTTTATGTTAATCCATTGATTGTCACAGGTCCTGCATTGTAGTTCAAACATATTTCTCTTTTTCTGTTATACTTTTGTTTTAGCCAAAGGAGAGTCTAGATCTGGGACTGTAATAATGAAGCCATTATTTTTATTGGAACCCAAAATTGTGAGAAGTCAGTGGTTGTCTGAGTGAACTGTTGACATCTGGCATCAAAATAGGCTCTGAGATTTGCAAGGACTTTAGAAATCATTTCTTTCAAATCTCTGATTGCAGAGAGGAGAAGATATTATTCATCTAGAATTAAGGCCCCAAGGGTCAGTGACTAAATTTCAGACCCCAGAAGAATTTAGGTTAGGTTAGAATTAGGAGTAGGATTCAAAGATATTGTCAAATGGGGCAAGAATGGCTAGGCCTAGGCTCAACAGGCCTAAACAGTAATCTAAGAACTGGAGATGAGTTGTGAGGCAGGATGTTGGCCTCAATGAACAAGGCTAGAGCACAGGTGTTGGGATCTGTTATGTGATCATAAAGAATCCACAGCAAGATTGTCTTCTAGTGAGTCAGAATGTGATGGCCTAAGATCTTTTACTCCTTCTCTCTGATGAAGCGATATCCCCAGATTCTGAATTGACACTGGGACTTCAGTGTCCCAAGGGGAAGATTTGAGGCCAGAGGGTCTGAGTCTAACAAGTGGGGCGCTATAGTGGGTGGGGTTAAGAATGATGAAGACTCAGGTTGTTCTTTCCTATCTATGCCCCACCCCAACCCTCTATACTTCTTCTGGTCCCTTTTTCCACTAATTCCGCTAATACTTTAAGGGCCATTCATCTGGAATAATATCTCAGTTACACAGTAGTATAATACATTGAAATCATAGAATTCTTAGAGTATGGATTCACTTGTCATGCTAGAAGAATGAAAAAAAAATCATATATGACAGTAGATATCATGATAGTGATGTCATCATTTGGGGTCATCATAGGGACATCAGCTAGGGTCCAGGTAGATCAGATTTTCAGTATTATCACTTTCAAAGAAGTCTGTTTCAGCAACTAAAAGGCAAACTGTTTCTAAACTTTAATTGCATATCCTAAAGTTCATAAAGGAGAACTGAATTTTAAGCCACAGCACCAATTCTTAAAGTCTCTGGTTTCTCCTTCCCAATTCTCTCATGATCCAAAACTGCAGCAGAGGCTCTCCACCTCTGAATCCTGAATATTTACCTCAACACAGTGAAAGTGCCTATCCAGTTCACTTATCCTTTCCCTACCCTACTTTGCAACCTTTGCTTCTTACCTGGAAGAGGCTGCTAGGTTTTCAGCAACTTACTGCTGGTAGTATTGAATCACTCTAGGATGACCAAAGGATACAGAGAATTCATTTACTCCCCCAAACCATAATGCACAGAAATCCTAGTGAGATGAGAGAGTTCCCTTGGCCTTTTTGCAGGCAGAAGTGGAGGGCACTGGCTTAGGGTCCACGTGGCAACTTTGGTGCCAGCAGGGATGAATTTTGCTCACTCAAACCCAGTGGGCTCAACCATTCATGGGAGGGAGTACACAGGTGAGCAGGCGCTGGGGCCAGGGTGAGCGCTTTTGGGTTCTGGCCCCATGGCAGCATCTAGGAGTGTGTTACCATTAATGCTCTTTTAGCAACTGCCATCTGTAGACAGCTAAGGTGTTAACCAGCTTAGTGGAGAGTCAGGGTGACAGTCTTTTATACCCTGCCTTCTTGGTACCTGGGTCCTTGTCTGGTGTCCAGGAAAAATCAGGTCACATGAACTTGAGGGAAGGTAAATGCGGTGATTTTATTGAATAATGAAGGTGGCTTTTGGCAGGACAGGAAACTACAGAGGGGATGGAGTGGAAAGATAGTCTATCCCTGGAGTTCCACTGTCCCAGGTTGAACTCCTCTCTGACTGTCCCCAGCCAAACTCCTTTCATCCTTCAGATGCTTCTTCTTTTCTCTCCTTTTCTGCCATGTGGCTCACTTCACTACTAGTGGAGTTTAGGGTTTTTACGGGTACAGGATAGGAGTCTTGGCAGGCCAGGGTGGTTTTGGAAAAAGCAACATTTGGTTGGGAAAACAGGGATAACTTTTCTCATTTAGGGCTGTGGTTTCCAGACTTGAGGGTGGGGTCTTTGCTCTCTTCTACCCAGTATTTCCTTGCCTCCTCTCTGTATCACTAGGTAGTTTTTTCTGCTTACTTTTTTTTTTTTTTTTCCACAAAATGTTTTGCAAGTAATTTCTAGATAATTAAAATTCTCCACCTTATTAACAGTGAAATGAAAGTCAGGAACTCTGAGAAGTGTTCTAAATTTGAAATTGAATGCATGAACACGGAATGGAAAATTACACGCAAGTTTAAATTTGAAATATTGAAGGACTACAGCATGAATGATACTCTGAGTCATGTTTGAACTCATCAAAACTAGCAGATCCTGTCAGTGAGTGATTCCATTTGGAGAATTTTCTAGTTTAATTCTAGCTAAACTAGCAAGTAAACCTGTGACCTTGAGCCAGTTACTTAAACTCTCTGGTCCTCCTCTATAGCATAAGTAAAACAGAGCGAATTAGCCTCGGTTAATCTCAGAGTTTCCTATAAAGTGTACAAATTCATGAAAATAACGAGGGATGAGATGATAAATTCTTAGGGTTTTGGCTTTAGGACTTTCTGTATGAATTTCTTATAACCCCATTCGCTATCCATTAATGTGACATCACCCATATTTCATTGAAACAGTTCTCAAAATTTCAATACAAAATGCTTTCAAAATGTCGCTTTATGTTATGGTTATCAAAATGAGGAATTTTTATAAATTACTATAAGGTAATTAATTAAAATGAATGAATAATGCATACCATTTCTCCTATAAATGACAAATAATAGCCCACTTTTAGGATCTTTTTGGTATTGCTTTTAGTTTGTAATGCATTTTTTTAGATATGTAGTTTTTTTCTCATTTATTTTTCGTGGAAATCAACTTCACTTGACATTTATGCTTTTAGTAATTTAATCCAATTCAAGTGTTTCGCATAAAGCAAGTTTATTTTTGATTTATTGTTTTCAATTTAAGGCCTAAAGTATTAATACAAAGATAACATTTTCCAAGTATTTTTAGTTATTAAGGCCAGAAAAGAAAGGAACTAGCTAATTTTTGAATGAGAATTTACTGTTGCCACCAATCTAATATGCTTTATTTCCTAAGGACCAGTAAATTAGACCTTTGGAATTTCATGTCTATAACTAAGAAGAATATAGACATGAAACTGTTTCAAGTTTTATCATTTATTAGCTGTGTAATCTTTGCAAAATCATTCAAAATTTCTAGGCTCAGTTTCTACAACTAGTAAAATGTGAAAAATGTTAGCTATCTCAATGGATTATTTAAGGATAGAGCTAATACATATAAAACACTGGTGAATGCTAAGTAATAAATAGTGTTATTTCTTTAGAGGATTTTTTTTTTCCTATGAGTTGTTAAGAAACTGAAAATCAAAAGATTCTCAGAAGTGAGATAAATAATGGGGTCAAGGTAAGGTGATGTGGGAATCATTTCTATTGTGCCCTGAGTAGTTTAATTACAACTGTGTTTTTTTCAGAACCCGTAAAGACAACGAATTAATGTAGGCATAATTCACCCTTCTATAAACTAAATGGTCTAAAAGGTGTTCAGTTAGCATGAATTGCCTTACTCTAAAAAATTGATGCATGAAGTAGATGTAATTATCCAAAGTGATGTATGTTCATTATTTTATGGCATATTTTAAAAAGCTAATTTGCTACATCTATGGAGGATATGACATTTGAGGTTACTGAGAAAGAACATTTGCTTAGAAATGAGCAAACTTGAATTCTGCTTCCATCTTCAGCTAAATTCTTTATTATTATTTTATTTATTCAACGGCTTACCATGTTCAAGTCATATGACAAGAGTCTGTCTCAGAGTTTACCATCTAATATGGAACCTGACACAGAATAGGTGTACCTTCAATGTTTGGTGGATAATGTCATAAGGAAGATGGTATGAAATCAATGGAAAATGTGACTGTTAAAAGTACTAAAGTATCTTATAGGAAGAAGAGCAAATCTATCTGTTGTGTATACATTCAGGGGTGAGTAGGATTCAAATAGAAGGAAATGGAAGAAAAGAGATATTGGATTCTGAGAGAGTAGATATGAAATGTCTTACCTAAAAAGTCGCTGTGAGACTTGGTGCAGTGGCTCACTCTTGTAATCCCAGCATTTTAGGAAGCCAAGGTGGGTGGATTGCTTGAGCTCAGGAATTCCAAACCAGCATGAGCAATAGAACAAAACCCTATCTCTAAAAAGAATACAAAAATTATCTGGACATGATGGCACATGCCTGTAGCTGAAGTGGGAGGATTGCTTGAGCCCAGGAAGTCGAGGATGCAGTGCAGAGGATGCATGCCACTCCACTCTAACCTGGGTGACAAAGCGAGACCCTGTCTCACAATAAAACCTGAAACGAAACCCCCAAACCAAGAAACAAACAAAAGTCCTTGTGTAGTCAGTGGGCAGAGTAATGTACACCCCTGTCAGATTTAAGTGGATGGCCTGACAAAGTACTCAGTTCCGCTATTCCATGTTGCCCAAGAGGGAGGATCAGGCTCTCTGGTAATTCCCTTTGATCCTACACTCCAGAACTTCAGAATATACCTTTACCTTATTGTCTGCCACAAAGTTCTTTTCTTTCCAGATTTCAAGCACTTTTTCCATGCTACTACCACCCTCTTTTTAGATGATTGCAGGAAACCTCATGAATTAATTGACATTTCTGTTTCCATTCTTGCCACACTTTTCCCAGCTTATTATTCCCCACTTGTCCTAGTAACCTGGCAACCAGAGTAATCCTGTTAAAATTTAAGTTGTAGCAAATTAGCCTGGCCTGGTGACACATGCCTGTAATCCCAGCTACTTGGGAGGCTGAGGTAGGAGAATTGCTTGATCCTGGGAGGCGGAGATTGTAGTGAGACAAGATCATGCCTTGGCACTCCAGCCTGGGCAATAGAGTGAGACTCCATCAAAAAAAAAAAAAAAAAAATTAAGTTGTAGCATGTCACTCTACTGCTAAACCCTCCGATAGATAATAACTTTTATATTTTTCATATAATTTCCAATAGTAATTTTCAGAACCTTACAAGATTCTACGGAACCTAGCTCCCTGCTACCTCTCTGCCTTCATCCTTAATTCCCTTTCTTTTGCTCTCAGCTGCTGTGAATGGATTCTCAAATGTAACATGCTAGTAAAGCTTCAGTGAAGATCCATGTGAAATTTCCATTCTGTTGTCACTTTGCCTTTCCCCTTTCTGCTCTGCCTTTTGCTTTTTATTCCTTCCTATTTTAGATTAGGTTTACTGAAAGGAAGAGAAAAGACCCTAATGGATCACTTGAATCCCAAACTACTGAAACTGATGATGGAACTTCTGTCCTTTTCTGCTGCTCATTTTTACCAAAATATCCAATTACTTTCATTATCTATCAAGGTTCTGGCAGGATTTTCACAGAGTGGTCACTCTCATCACTTGCTGAGACCTGATTCTAATAGAAACTCTATTAACAAAGGCGAGAGATGAATTTGGTGTCACATGATTTGTTGCAGGAATGTTCTCAGATTTGAGATGTCTGAGAAGTCCCATTTCCTCTTACCATTTAGAGCTTAATCTTGACCAGAGAGTATTAAGCCTGAATGGATCACTTGAGTCCCAGATACATTGCTCTATGCTCCTGGTATGTAGCAGCATTTCTATTCTCTCCTGATAAGCAGGGTTAATTACCCCTCCCAGTATTATAACTCTTTTTTTGTGCTTATTGGTTTACTGGCACAAGGAGCTTAAACTAACCAGCTTAAAGTTTATTGGAACTCTTACTGTGTCCCCATTCATCTTCCTCTGATGAAAGCATCTTTTTTCTGTGAACCAGAACCTCTTAAACACACAGAGTCCAATGGTCTAGGTTTCCCCATACTTTTCCATCCCACTTTTCTGATGAGTGCTTAACATGGAACAGGCACTCAAGTAGTTTTTGAAAGAATGAATAAACAGTGCCAAGCTCATGAGAGAGTGTTTAATTTCTATCTGACTTGCTTTTCCCCTTTTCTGAGAAAATAAGTGCTTTGAATTTTAACAAGGTTCTGTGACCAGCTACCTGACTTGTCTGTGGCTATGCACCCATGTGTATCTCTAATCTGCTTGATTATTACCACATGGTGGATACTACCGAGACTGATGATGGAACTTCTTTCCTTGTGTGCTGCTCATTTTTACTGAAATATCCAATGAATTTTATTATATGTCTAGGTTCTGGGCCTGGACATTTTCACAGAGTGGTCACTCTTATCACTTGTTGCGACCTGATCCTAATAGAAACTGTACTAGCAAAGATGAGAAATTTGCAGACTTGTTTAGGGATTGTCAAAGAGTTGAGTTCAACGTGAGAGCATATCTCAGGGAGTTATGAGCACTTACTCTCTGTCAGACACTAGGCATCAAGCTATGCTTTCCTTTTTGGGAGATTATATTCACCATTTTCCCGTCTGGTTTTGTATTATAAATTCTGTATTTCTTGATCTCATCTAGCTTCTGAGATAAAACCTGCTTAGACAATTCCACCTAAAGGACATATCCATTAAGACTGATCAATCATATAAAGGGGATAGCACCGATCCCACAGAAATACAAGCTACCATCAGAGAATACTATAAACACCTCTACGCAAATAAACTAGAAAATCTAGAAGAAATGGATAAATTCCTGAACACTTAAACTCTCTTAAGACTAAACCAGGAGGAAGTTGAATCCTTGAATAGACCAATAACAGGTTCTGAAACTGAGGCAATAATTAACAGTTTACGAACCAAAACAAGTCCAGGACCAGACGGATTCACAGCCAAATTCTACCAGAGGTACAAGGAGGAGATGGTACCATTCCTTCTGAAACTATTCCCATCAATAGAAAAAGAGGGAATCCTCCCTAACTCATTTCATGAGGCCAACATCATCCTGATACCAAAGCCTGGCAGAGACACAACAAAAAAAGAGAATTTTAGATCAATATCCTTGATGAACATCGATGCAAAAATCCTCAATAAAATACTGGCAAACCAAATCCAGCAGCACATAAATCCACCATAATCAAGTGGGCTTCATCCCTGGGATGCAAGACTGTTCAACATATGAAAATCAATAAACGTAATCCAGCATATAAACACAACCAATGACAAAAACCAGATGATTATCTCAATAGATGCAGAAAAGGCCTTTGACAAAATTCAACAGCCCTTC
>NW_012104854.1:904409-939338 GCF_000951045.1 Mandrillus leucophaeus | reverse complement strand
ATACCCAAAGGATTATAAATCATGCTGCTATAAAGACACATGCACACGTATGTTTATTGTGGCACTATTCACAATAGCAAAGACTTGGAACCAACCCACATGTCCATCAATGGGATTAAGAAAGTGTGGCACATACACATCATGGAATACTATGCAGCCATAAAAAAGGATGAGTTCATGTCCTTTGTAGTGACATGGATAAAGCTGGAAGCCATCATTCTCAGCAAGGACAGAAAACCAAACACCGCATGTTCTCACTGATAAGTGTGAATTGAACAATGAGAACACTTGGACACAGGAAGGGGAACATCACACACCGGGGCCTATTGCGGGGTGGGGGACGGGGGAAGGATAGCATTAGGAGATATACCTAATGTAAATGATAAGTTAATGGGTGCAGCATACTAACATGGCACATGTATACATATGTAACAAACCTGCACGTTGTGCACATGTACCTTAAAATTTGAAGTATTAAAAAAAAAAAAGACTGATCAATCATAATCATCAAGACTGGCCATTATTTTGTGGTAAAGTTTGTTGATCACTTCTTTTAAACTTGTATTAAATTAATGTCAGTCAGTACACCTCGCAGCAGAACTACTCAGGAAAGAAAGAAGTTGTCATTAGCATTCAGTTGTATATTGTCAAACTCCAGTAGGGATTAGCTGAGCGAAAATGACACTTTAGGTTGAGGAATGGGTGGGGAACTTCAGTGGTTTTCCCCCAAAGATTCCTTCATATCGATGTCAAATTTGGCCACGCATTGAACTACTCTGAATGTTTTAAACTATATTTGACAACACAGAAAAAAGAGTCATTATTAAAGAAGTAATGAAAAGCCAAACACTGGGGCCAAGAAGAATGGCCTTTACATGAGGTTTTTTTTTTTCTTTCCATAAAAGAAAAGCAGAGAATTGGTCTTTTGACCCAAAGGTGATTCTCAGCCACTGAAATCAAAATATAATTTATTTAAGTATAAAAATATAATAAATCAGACATCTCATGGTCAACTATATTAAAAATTCATGCCTCAATTATTGCTGCTGACTCACATGTCTTAACTAAATATATCCTCTAGCTTTTACATCTTTCACTTCTGAAGCAGCCTCCTCATTTTTAACTCTGCCCTCTGGATATTTTTGTCTTCTTACTGGGCTTCAAATACAGGGCTTTAGGTTCATGTTGAAACCTCTCCTACCAATTAATTCTATACAACTCATTTCCCTTTTATGATTATCACATATCCACTGTGGAAGTAAAATCCAATATCCATGGTAAGGCAAGAAACAAATATGGTAGATTTTTATCTCCTTCCCTGAAGCCAGTCTCTATCACTGTCAACTTTAACCAAAATATTTTATCACAAATGTTCTATCTATTTTACTGACTTTCCTCATTTCCTCTGTCTAGTAGATGGTGTCATACAGTCAGTGAAAAGAGAAAGGTTCTTTGATTCAGACAGATCTTGACTGGGTTTTGCCTCTGACACATAGTATCTGGGATTCTTGTGGCAATACACTTAGCTACCTGAATGTCATTTTCCTCACTGATAATGCAAAATTAATTATGTCTATGTTAAGGGCACATTGTGAACACTGAATGAGAAAACGTTTGTGAAAAGCCTAAGAAACTGGATGTTCTTTGCAAGTGTTGGTTTACTTTCTTTTCTTACTCATACCTTCCTTTCCTTAATGAACAAAGTGATTATTAAGGCCCTACAATTTGCTTCACTATATGACTGTTTGGGGAGGTGAGTGTTATAATATTGTTACTTTGCCAATATAAAAAATACGGACTTTGTATTAGTTCTCACATTGTTGTAAAGAAATTCCTGAGACTGGGTAATTTATAAAGAAAAGAGGTTTAATTGGTTCACTCTTGTGCAGGCTGCATAGGAGCATAGCATCAGCACCTTCTTGGGGAGGTTTCAGTGAGCTCTTACTTGTGGCAATAGGCAAAGCAGGAGCAAGTTCATCACATGGCAAGAGCAGGAGCAAGGCAATGAGAGCAGAGGCGTTAATACATTTTTAAGTAATGAGATCTCATGAGAACTCACTATTATGAGGACAGTGCCAAGGGAGATGGTGTGAAACCATTCAGGAGAAATCTGCCCCCATGATCCATTCACCTCCCACCAGGCCCCACCTCCAACATTGGGGATTATGTTTCAATATGAGATTTGGGCAGCGACACACATCCAAACTATGTTAGACTTATTAACTGAGGACTTTTTCTCTTTCTCTTTTCTTTTCTGTTTGGCTGACTTATGTACTCTGTCATTTCATTTCTAAACAAAATGCTTATTTTTGTCTAGATTAGACGACTGCCAGAAAGAGCCCTGACCTGGCTCTGAAGGCAGGTGCGGAGTCAGAGCAGTAGCAGCTTGTCTGTTCTCATGCTGCTAATAAAGACATACCTGAGACTGGGTAATTTCGAAAGGAAGGAAGTCTAATTGACCCACAGTTACACATGGTTAGGGAGGCTTCACAATCATGGTAGAGGGCAAAGAAGCAGCAAAGTCACATCTTACATGATAGCAGGAAAGAGAACGTGTGCAGGGGAACTCCCCTGTATAAAACCATCAGATCTTGTGAGACTTATTCACTATTACAAGAACAGCACGGGACAAACTTGTCCCCACGATTCAGTTACCTCCCACCCCGTCCCTCCCACAAGAAGTGGGGATTATGGAAGCCACAATTCAAGATGAGATTAGGGTGGGGTCACAGCCAAACAATATCACAGCCTTTTTCACTCTGAACTAAACCGTGAATAAGAAGTAGAAAACTGATACTTTTACATTTTTTCTAGCTGATTCTTTTCCTAGGAAACTTCATATGTATGTATGTTGTTTCACTTGGGTTTATTCTCCAAATTAATAATATTTTTTTCAGAAAACGATTCTTAAAACTTAATATAGTTTTCTATTTTACCATTTCTAGACTATTGTCTTCCAAATTAGAAAGTTTTCAGTCTGGCTTAGTGATTCTTGCTGAAACCTTGTGCAAATTTCAGGAACATCCCCTGACATTTTTCCCAGAATGTGAAAAATTGTCATTATTAAATATTTCTAAAGATTTAGAAAGAGTGCTTTTAAGAAAGTACTACATTAAAAACATAGAGTATAAAAATTCTAACCACAAAGAGTTTAACTCAGAAAAAATTCTGAATCACAGTGTGGTATAATGTTATTTATGGATATTATAAATTAATATTTACAGTACTGGCATTAATATGTGCCAGTATGGTGCAATGCATGTGGTTAACTCTTTAAATATGAGAGTACTAGGTGAGTTTGTAAGCACAAAAACAGTTACAAACTTGAAAATTTACATAAAATATTAATTGCTTCTCATGACTGAATAACCTGATTTTTAAATATAAAACTTATGAATGTTCAATCAGAAGAATTTTCCTTGAAAATGAATCTGGAACCGGGCATAAATGCTTGATGTTGAACATGAAAAATGTTAATAAAATTCACTAAAGATTCTACTTTATTAGCACATTTATTCTCTTAGTAAAATACTTACTAAATGCTTTATATGTATAATGTGCTAGATTGGCAATGTGAATAAAAAGTGACTAAGATTTTGTTCCTGTTTTTGAGAAGCTTGTAGAATAGTGAGGGAGATAAAAATGCAAATATAGCATTTGGGATTTTTGATAGGTGCTGAGATAGAAGTAGAAAAACTGAAAAGTAGAAAAGGTTGGCAAAATACAGCAAGAAGAGGAAAGTTCACCTTGGCTGAATCTCAGTAAAGTTAAACCTTGCATGAAAAATAATAATTAAGGGGAACTAATGCCAGTTATTAGATTGTGCAACTCAAGAACCTGGATAAAGAGATTCTATTGAGATAACTCCTAATTCATAAGATGGCAATTTAGAATTTCAGAAAATATCAGGAATAACTGCAGATAAAATCTCTCCTTCAACAAGTTCTTGATTAGGGTATTCATAAATTCCTTAAAATGGTAGGTAACAAATTGTATACATAAGCTGAAGAGCATTTTTATGGGTAAAAGGTCCATAGCTTAGATCAGAGTCTCTAGGAAGTTTATAAGGTTAAGAATTTTTGACCTAGACAATTTGGCAACCCATATGTGTCACTATTGAAAGTTGAGTATTAATTTCTATCATTAATTTTACATTTTAAGAAAAAAATGATCTGGAGTATGGAGTACATGAAGTTGTAGTGATTTATAAATCTAGTAGGTCAAGATTTCCACTATTCCCAATCTGTTTTCCCCCAAAAGTAACAGAATGAGATAATTTTTATTTTTTGACTTTTATACCTTTTATACCTTTATTAAAAATAGTAGACAAACCTATAGTTTGATTTACTGTCCAGCAGCTGTGAGACTAACAAAAATTTTCCTTCTACTGATGGCTCAATAGTTAAGAAAAAATAATTTTTCTGTATTTCTTACCTTGAGAATAGTATCATTTTATGATAGTAATAAATTAATTCTAACATTGCATTAACCTATTACTGGATGGTAAATGTTTACTATTTTCTTCTCTATTCCTTCTTACAATTGAAATTAGGTGATTTAAATTTTTTCTGTAACAGTATATTCTATTTTCTATTTTTACCAAGCCTTCGTATAAAGTTATGGTAGCAGAATTTTTATGATTGTGTTAATGTGCATCTTTATAATTAAAACATAACCATAGGATATCAGGCAATTAGAGTATGAAGTTATTAATGTATTGAGAAACATTATTGAAATTATGGCCCACCTGGATTTGTTAAAACAACACAAACCTTAGGCTTCAGTAATTTCCTATTAATTTGGCTTACCATTTTATACCAGTAGTATTATTAGTATCATCATCAAAAAAAAAAAAAAAATGCAACCATATGTTGAAGCAAATGATAGTTTCACTCTGCATCTATTAGTAAAACTTAGTCCATATATGAAATAGTTCCCAGATGGATGTTCCCTCTTTTTAAATTATGTCTGAATCAAATGATATGGCCAATTGAAGTGGGACCTAGCATGGCACAGCAAAACAGTACAGGCTTTGAAGGTCCTGTCCTACCATTTACTGCTATGTGGGGTTTGGGAATGTAGTCTCTCAGAATCAGATTTCTTCATGTATACAAATAAAACATGGATGATTATAATCATTATTAGTAATGCACATAAAGTATTCTAGTATTTTACACATACTGATTTTTAGTAATATTATTATTATTTATTGTCATGTAGAGAGAAACAATTCCACTGATTAAACAGAATGGCACCTACTAAAAAGTGTATGACAAAGTCATCCATTTTTCTCTAGACTTTAGTTTTGTCATTTACAAAATGAAATTATTCGAGTTTCTAGTATGTCATCCAGCTCCAATTTTCCTACTTTTCTTAAAAAAAACAACTGAATATGTATCAGTTGAATTCAGCTCAGTGATTTAGATCAATAAGGTGGATCTGATCTAATCAAAGGCTAGGAAAATATATTGTTCACGTAGATTAAAATGGATTGTTTGATACCAGAAATCGAAATTTTTTAACTAAATGTGCTTTTAAACATAAATTGTTTAGGTATGAGTTAACCCATTTTTCTACTATAACCTATAGAAAAATAATACACTTTCTTCATTGTGTCACTTTTAAAATATATTTTCAGGACTTAGGCTGTTCCATGTCTTACAGTATTACTTGGGAATGTTCTCTTGACAAAATAAGATAGTTATTAAATGTCACAAAAAGCCAAAAGAGAGAATCAAGTTTACTTTTAAGCAACCATTGAGTATTAGATATATTTGATTTTTGCCACTATTCCTTATTTGGTCTTGGACAACATAATGCTCCAGGAGGCTTTATTTAGCATGACTTCCTTAAGAAAATGGGCTGATCCTCATTGTTTTGATGTGAAGGTAGGTGAGTAGCAACCTTATCAAGCCAACTTGATAATGTGTTGTTTCTCATCTCAAGAGACTTCCAGGTGAAAATAAGTTTTCACAGCAAGTAAAGAAATGAGAATCAAATGGTGTACTCATTTCAATCAAAGTGACTTATGGAAAAACAGGTTTATTTATTAATGATTATTTTGGTAATGAGGTTACTGAATGTATTAATACAATGTGAAATAATATTACGTTTCCGAAACAAGAGGTGACTTTGTTGAAGAAAATCTTCTTTTTTCCCTATCACAATTTTGATTTGTTTCTCTATGTATTTATAACTGTACTTAATTTCAAATTAATTTTCTTTATCAAATAAATAGTTTAGGAATAACTATGGAAATGTTAAGAACTACTAAATATAAAGTGAATCTCTCTTAGCTGAGGGAAATTCCTAGAAAAAACCCTAAGGAATCGGTTCATGAAAATATATCATTTTACTCTTTACTAATTTGTTCCTTAATTTACAGAAACAAACAGAAATATTTCAAGAAGGGAAAGATTTTCATTTGAGTAAATGGGGGTTAATTTAAGCTTTTGTTAATTGAACTGTATGGACTTATTTCAAATGATAAATGTAGAACGTGTCCAGGGTTTTGAATTAAACAGATCTACAAAGCTGAGCATAAAAACCAGCAGACTCTTGGTCAAACCCATGGTGACTATCTGCTTCTCTCTCCCTTCCTTCCTTCTTTCCTTCCTTCTTTCTCTCCCCTCCCCACCTCTCCCCTTCTTTCTCTCCCCTCCCCTCCTCTCCCCTTCCTTCCCTCCCTCTCCCTCTCCCTTCCTTTCCCTTCTCTTCCTTCCTTCCTTCCTTTCCTTCCTTCCTTATTTCTTCATTCCTTTCTTTTTCTTTTTCTCTCTCTCCTCTCTCTATTTCTTTAAATTGCAGACATATCTTTCAGGGTTCTCTGTCCCCTTCCTCCAATCTAGATTGACTGATTCCCAGGCCTTCTGCACATCTGTAGTCCAATAACACTCATTTTCTGATGCTGGAAATTTCTTTCAGCTCTCATTGTTATGTGAATCTGCTTTTTCTTTTTCCGGAACTCTTGCTTTGCCCTTTTTTGCTCTTTTTTACCTCATATTTCTAATAGTTTCTTAAGACACAGTGCTTTGAAGGTAAACATTGAATTTATCCTAATACACGATCACTACTTTGGCTAGGGATAGAATTCTGAGTTCAATATCATTTCCATTTAATTTTAATGGCATTGATTTTTAACTTCCAGAGTGCCACTGAAGAAACTGATAGCATTCTAATACTCAATCTTTTGTATGTGATGGGATTGTTTTTCTTCCTGCAAATGATGATTGGTGTTCTGAAATATCAATGATGCTTCTTTGTGTGTGTATGTTGTTATTTGTATTTCTTTTATTTTCTTCAATTGACCTTTTCAATATGGAAACAAATGTGTTTTAGTTTTGGGAAAGCCTCTCATGTTATTTCTTTCCTTTATCTCCATTTTTTGTGATCTTTCTTTCAAGGTTGTTAACTAGTCTGATGTTGACTCTTTTGAATAGAGATTATTTTATTTATCTCCTGTTTTCCTCTTGTCTTCTCTCTGGTTAACTCTCATACTTTTAAAGGCTCATGTAATAAAATTGAGCTCACTCAGATAATCTTTAAGGTCAGCTGATTGTAATGTTAATTTCATCTTCAAAGCCCTTTCATAGATAATACTACCCAAATTAGTATTTTGTTAAAATAACCATGGAGTGAGATCCCTGAGGTGGGTATCTTTGGAAATGTGCTCGCATATATTCATATCTCATCAGTATTCATCATCTGAACAGTGGAGACTTCCAGATTTCCTGCAGTGGAATTTCTCTAGACCAATTGCTGTCAGGCTACAGTGTGTGTCAGAAAAATCTAGAGAATTTTGGGCTTAGAGGCCCAAGTTTTTAAAGTAGCAGAAGGCCTGGCCCTTCATATTTTTACCAAGTTTCCCTGGTAATTCCAATACCCACCAAAGTTTGCTCAACCATGGTTGAGAAATACAAATACTTGGGGAGCTTTTAAAAACTCCAACTTATGGGATACACCCAGACCAATTAAATCACAGTCTCTATGGGTGGTGATCCATGTTTCAGTATTTTCTAAAGCTCTAAGGGATTTAGTTTTCTAGAACAGCGCTTCTCAAATGTTAATCCATATATAAATGACCTGAGAATCTTGTTAAAATTTAGGTTCTGATTCAGTGGTATGTTGGTGGCTAGTGAGACACTGCATTTCTTCTTCTTCTTCTTCTTTTTTTTTTTTTTTTTTTTTTTTAGTATTATAGAAATTTATTCTGAGCCAAATATGAGTGACCAGTGACCTGTGACACAGCCTCCAGGTGATCCTGAGAACATATGCCTAGAGAAACTGCATTTCTATCAAGTTTCTGGTTCATGCCATGTGTGTTGCTGGCCCAGGGATCACACTTTGACTAGCAAGACTGTCGCATATTTTAACATTCTGTATTATCCAGAAACACTGCTAGGGTTTCTGTGAATATTTCCTTTTTAGCAAAATTGGAAATTTAATGTGCCAAATTATAACTCCAGCATTAGGAGTTACCAGGAGACTTGGTTTAAAATTTAAGCAAAGCTTAGAAGTGGCAGTAAGTTTAATTGTGTGTGGGGTACACAGTTGCAGGCATACATATGCATTTACATGCTTTTTTTTTCCATTCAAATACATTCTAACATCTTGGAAAACACATGGTAGTATTTGGTCTCAGAACAGCCGTACTCTCTAATACCTACTTTATCAGTTAAAATACAGAAATTCACCTATTGCTCTGTACTCCTTTGTCTATAGAGTTACTCCGTGTGATATCTCACACTTAGATATTGAGCTGTCATGGTATGTGCCATTTATACAAAGAAAAAAATGCAATGTAGAACATTTGTGGTAGGTTGCTGAAGTTATATTTATAAATCCAAGCTTATTAAAATAATGTTATGGATGTTTTATGAGAATTCATTATTAAACAAAGATATTGAATCCCTGCTATGCTTACATCCCCTAAGTGGGAGAAAGATTCACAGGTAAAAAAGACATGTTGCACCAAGTGCTGAATAAGTATTGGAGAATGAGATATTTGCCAAATATATACATATATATATATATTTTAAAAGACTGTGGGAGGGTTGAGAAGGGACTTATCAAGAATACCTGAAGAGATCTAGCATAATCAGATAGAGGAAATGGCATTTGAGCTGGACTTTGATATACAAGTAAGATTTGGACCACTGACTATTTATAAATAAAGGTATAGAGAAGGGAAAATGCAATATTGTATACTATAAGAAATAGTCAGTACTGTAATTACATCTAGCATGGAATGGCAGAGAAACAGTAAGGGATGTTTGGAGCCAGCACTGGCAAATTTTTAATGGCAATCTTCAAAAAGCTTGGACTTTATTTGCCAGACAGTGGGAAGAAATGAAGACTTTTAAGTAGAGAACTGACATCATCTGACTGTGCTTTTAAAAAGATCACTCTGACAGCATAGAGGATGAGCTGGAGCAGTGCCACAGAGCTGACTTCACTAATCCAACACAGAACTCCCTACTGAGCCCAGGTGTGTTCTCAGAATCTTTCTCAAGGTAGCATTCTGGGCTTCCATTACCAATTAATTGGAGTTGGCACAAGGGATGAAAACAATTGACCATTCTGGGACAGGAGACAAGGGGGACACATTGGGAGATTATTATAGGAGTAAAGATGTAAGGAGGGCATTCTTAGTACCACCATAATACCAAAATCCAATACAGGGATGGTTCTATAAGAATGTCCTTAGACATGAAGACCTATAATTTAAACAATCCTGCATATTTTATATCTAAAGGAAAACCTATGAGCAATGTGATATCTTTGTTTAAATATGTGAGACAGATTTTGACCAGGAAGATTCAGTTTGCACTGACATTTGAACTAAAATAAAAAGAGGAATCAAAGAAGTGGTTTGAAAATGTGGCAAGAAAGATAAATAGCTGAGAGAGCTATGTGAGGATTTTATATTAATTCATTTCTAAGTTTTTATAATTTTTGCACTGGTATGTACTGCTATGGTCAAGAAAACAAACAAAAAAAAACCATATGAAAAAGTTCAAGTGAAGTGTAAGAATAAGCCATTTAAAAAAAAAAAAAACACTTTGGCAAATGTTGAAATAGATAATGGAGAAGGTTTTAGATTTCTGGAGATAGTAAAGATAGGCCAAAAAGTCATCTTCTACATGTTTTAGTTTACATATTGTCCAAAAGCCGTAGGGTAATTGAAACTTCATAGCCATAGTTTTATGACATATATTGCCAATGGTTGACGCATAGGTTAGATATGAAGTCTTGTCTGGCCTCCACCTCTGACTGGTAAATGTCAATTCACTTGCACTTGTTAGAGCTGAATATAATTCAGATTTCAAATTTTGTTTATCAACAGAATCATAATTAAGCGTAATTCAAGACTACTGGATGAACTTGGCTATTACAAGAATTATGAAATTTCATAGCTTCATATTATTAATAGAGGTCAAGAAAATTGAGGTTAGAACATTAAAATTATAATTTAGTGTAATTTAGATCTTGCTAGAAATATTTACCACATATGTTTATCATTAAATGTTGTAGTAACTATAAAAACCCATAAAGCTGAATGTATTAACCATATCCAAAAGATACGTGTGAAAGGGTCAACCACTTTTAGATTTTTCTTTATTAAACCATTTTATCCTATTATGGATTAAATATTCAATTAGTGATTTGTACTGAAAACTAATAGGATTTGTGTTGTTCGTTACACCACAGAACCAAAAGTTATTTGTAGTATACAATTACTAAGGGCCAAATACCTAGGCTCATTCTTCACATTCCACATTGTGCAACTTTAGACACTGTCCATAGTGACCTTATGGAGTATAAAGCATGGCACAAATAAATGTTCAAAGCATATACTTCTATTTTTAATCTATTTTTTCAGTTGAAATGGATACATGAGCATTTTATCTTTTTAAGGTGCATATTGGTAATATCTAGTGATATTACCAATATAACTAATGATATCTAGTGATATTAATAGTATCTAATATCTAATGATATTAACAGTAACTCATTAAAGAGATAAAGGGTTCTGTAGTTATAATAGTCAAATATAGTTATTAGCAAGTGATATTTACACATTTGGGGAATAAACTGTGATGGATATTAAGAATATATAACATTATGTATTCATAGAAATTAGATTTTATATTTCCAAAGTGTCAAATGCGATCAGTAAATATTTTGAAATATGCTGAGGATCTTTCACAAACTATCCATATCATATTTCTATAAATAATACAGTTACAAATTTATGAAAGAATTTCTTTTTTTTTTTTTTTTGGAGACAGGTTCTCGCTCTGTCACCCAGGCTGGAATGAAGTAGCATGATCATAGCACGGTATAGCTCTGTCTCTCAGGCTCCCAAGTAGCTGGGACTTCAGACATGTGCCACTACGCTTGGCTACTTTTTCAAATTTTTAATGGAAAGCAGGTCTCACTATGTTGCTCAGGCTGGTCTCGACCTCCTAAGCTCAAGTGATCCTCCTGCTTTGGCGTCCCAACGTGCTGGGATTACAGGCCTGAGCCACTGCACCTGGCAGTTACTCTTTTTTGTATTGCTCTGTTGATTCAACAATCTTATCCTTCTAGCAGAAAGGGAAAAGAAAGAATGATAGGAAAAATTTTATTTCATAAAAACTTAAAAACATAATTCTTGAGATCACTCTTCAACCTTCTTTGTTTAAATTCTTTAAAATAGAAAACTTAGATTATGTAATGCGAATAAAATAAGCCTGATTATTCCTGTCGTCTTGAAATTTCAGTCTTTGTGTTATTGGAAGAAGTTTGTTTGAGTTTCAATATAAAATGGTAAAAGAGAAATTTAAAAACACTTAAAATGAGTCTCCTTGAATTTCCAAACATATAATTGAATTTTCTTGCAATATCAAGTAAGAAAGGTGGAAATTTCAGCACTGTTATAAACTCTTGAAAAATGTGGTTAATAACGAAAGTGCTAACCTACTCTTAAACTATGCAATAAAATCTTACGTGGAAACATAGCTGAAGTAGAAATGAAAGGAAAACTTTTTGTTATATTTTCTAGAATGCCAAATATTTGTATTGCATTGCTTATATAAGAAAAGCAGTTTCTTTAGAGCAGCAACATTTAGTTTTAGTTATTTAGCTTTATTTTTTGCCCAATAGTTTTAGCTCTAGTTTGCTTAGTAGACATTCTAAGTGGATTCTTCTTCTTTTCTTTATGAATTAAAGATGTAAATACATGGCTATGGCAAGACCGTACACTATATATGCAGAATTATGTCTGAAAGAGTATTTTTCTTAGAGACAGCATGATCGGCAAATTATATTGGGAAGATGGAATACATACAATTTGTATCTACATTTCTGAAAGGAAAACAATTAAAACTGAATAATGGTGAGATATAAACATTTAAAATTGTGTTTGATTTTTGCGACAAATTTTGGCCTCCTGAAAGTTACTATTTGCAATAAAAGATTTGATTATTTTTCGCAGAAAAAAATAATTTATTCAGTCTATATTTTGATCTTGTGCTTACATGGAGAAGGTTGTTGAACTGATTTCATTTTGAATTAAATCCATCTTTCAAATGTCGTTTTTACTTCTATATGATCAATGGAGGTTTGGAAGTATTTTTCATGTGGTCAGTTTAGATGGATAAATTAAAAAAGTGGGTTATTTTCTTTTATCAAAAGACCGTGCTTCTGAATCAAACCATCAAGAGATGCGAAATTAGAGAAATGCTTTAGTTTTGTTTAATAAAAGAGTGATACAGTTTCTCTTAATACAAGTTTTGTAATAGGAATTTAAAAAGGAATACTTGCTAATAAGATACTAGGAGAGTGACTTTTTATTTATAATCTTGGATGCAAGTCCTATCAACTTATTAATGAGGCAGCGGGGTGGGAGGGCGTCCCTGGAAAAACTCCAGCCGGGCTGCGCTCTAGAAGGAACGCACACTGGGGTGGAGCCACGGAAGTTCGCACTGATTTCAACCAGGAGGAACCTGGTCCTTCCTCTACCTGTGTGGAACCTGGAATTCAAACTGCGAGGTGAGAAGCGCACTAGCAGGAGCTCTGGCCTTGTGGAGAGTCCCTGTTCCCTCTTTTTTCTTTTTTGCCCAATAAACCCCATTATTCTCACCTTCAATTGTCTGGAAGCCTAAATTTTCATGGCTGTGGGACAAGGACCCCATCTTTAGATGAACTAAGGAAAAGTCCTGCAACATTATTTAGTATCAGTTCGTGGGGTTTGTTATATAGGCTGCCTATTTTGAAATGAAAACAATTTAAAGTTGTTTACATCTTTTAAAAAACTTACCATCTCATGACTGCCAGTTTTCTTCATAAGCTGTTTCATTTCTTTTGATGTAAGGGATATTTTGCCTCCTTTTCTGACACTTTCAGCCCTGTTCCTAGTCTTCTACCCCTCTGCTAATCCCTCTTCTTGGTCACCTTCTCTCCTCTAAGCCTGTTCTAGAAGAAGAATTGACCAGTCTGATTGTCATAAGATGGGCATTAGTTAGCCCCATTTTATTAATGGTTGGGATTAGTGTGCCTCAAATTTCAAATCAAAGTTTAGACTTATGAGGGAATGCTCATTTCCTTTCTGAATTTTTAGGTTAAGTAGCTCTGATCATCTTGGTTTTGAGAGAACACAGAATATTTTGTTCTAAGCTGCATTCTCCAGTCCAGCTTTTATTTAAGCACCTTGGGTTGGGTGAGGATGATCCTAGGAATGTCTTGGCATGTGTTCAGCTACTAAGAAATCAAAGAAATTCTCCCCATTAGGCAACCTGCTCTCATATTTTCAGTGGCTTAGAGGATATATGGTAGAGTTCAGGCACCAAAAGCCCACTGGTTCCACAGGTTCTTAGAGAAAAGGCACATTTTCGAAGGGTACAGTCATATAAATAGGGAAAGAACCCTTCCTGTTCTTTTTATTTCTGACTTGTTTAAATATCTTATGCTTTAAATAAAACATAAAAAGTAGGAAATATCCAGTTTCGTTTTTTATAGGACTAAAAATAAACTGCTTAGAATATGTTGCCACTTAAAACATATTTAATATCAAATAATAGCAGGAAATAATTCAGGGCAAAATTTTAAAAACTTAGTAAGGCAAAGCTAAAAAATGCATTCATGGATCATTTTATTCAATTAAGATTTAAAAGGTAGATTGAAATTTTTTGAATATAAATAAATAATACTATGAATTTAAAAGATAGTTACTAACACTGTATAGAAACATATATTAATCATACAACATGATGGTTTGTATAGATACACATATATGTCTTAAAAACAATTTTTCTTGGGACTTCATTCTTGGAGAGATTTGATTCATAGCTTGGATGCAAAAATTAACATGATGGATGATTTCCCCAACTGTGGACAAACTTTTAGAAGAAACCTAACTCAAGCTTCCTTATTTTATAATGGAATCAAATATACTGATGGGAATTCTGTTTACATTTTTAAGTGTTTTATTCAATACTTAAAAATGTAGGCTGGGCATAGTGGCTCACACCCATAATCCCAGCACTTTGGGAAGCCGAGGCCGGTGGATCACCTGGGGCCAGGAGTTCCAGACCAGCTTGGCCAACATGACGAAACCCCGTCTCTACTAAAAATACAAAAATTAGCCTGGCATGGTGGCATGCACCTATAATCCCAGCTACTCAGGAAACTGACACAGGAGAATTGCTTGAGCCGAGGAGGTGGAGGTTGCAGTGAGCCGAGATTGTGCCATCGCACTCCAGTGCCTGGGCAACAAGAATGAAACTCCGTCTCAAAAAAAAAAAAAAAAGAATGTAGACAGAGTATCTATTCACTGAATGCCTATTTTGTAAGGTTCTGTGTTAGAAATACTGTAGAGAAGAAAACTGATCTAGTTCCTGCCTTTATAACATATTTTTAAATTAAAGGATAGAAAAGTGGCCAGGACAAGTCTTGAACTCTTTGTTTTCTAATGCAAAACTAAAGAAGAAATTAACAAGAAGACTAATTCAGTGATGGAAACCAAAAGTGGAAAAAAAAAATCCTACAAGTTAGTGAAAAGAAACACTAAACATAAAGTTGTATGAGAGACATTGTGAAAGTGGAATAACTAATCACATTTTACTGAAGATAGTAATCCATGCTCTGCATGTCTTAAGGAGACATGCATTTTAGACATATGTGAGCTGCTTTAGAAAGAGTGATCTCTCAAAGAAGACCTCTAAGAGACACTTGCATCTGCTTATTTCTCAGGATCAGACATTAATCTATAAATTTAAAGAAATTACTTCTCCAAGGATGTTATAGAAGTTAGTAGCATTGTAATTTGTAATTTTTTACTGAGGAAGTAGGTGGTTAAGGCATCAGAACTCTAAAGTGGTAGGTGTAATGTTCTTCCTACACAAATTACAGGTATTTTCCAGTTAAAACTTTAGACTTTCTAAGTGCTAGTTGCTTGTACTGCCCACAAGTCTATGGTACCTGAAGTACATGGGAGCAGAGATTTGTGTTACTGTTTATTCATGCAAATAGCTTTTAGAATAATAGAAGTCAAGGTAATTGAATGCAATTTTGGTGCTGCTGTGTAAACATAGACAATGCATTTAATCTCTTTGAATCAGTTTTCCTCAACTATAAAATGAAAAATTTAGATATATCACCTCCCAGATCACTTTTTATTTAGGCTACTGTTATTATTCTGTGACTCTGCAAATATTAATAAATTTATTCTCTTATTTATTTCTCTGAAAGCTATATTGATCCAAAGTATATTGTTTAGTGACAAGCTGTTCCCCTTTGAGTTTGATAGGGGGTTATTTATGTCTAAGTCTAAATCTAAAAAATGGATTTGTGTACACCTGGCAGAAGGAAAGAAAGAAACAGTTGAATAAATTTAGATAAAAGAAAATAAAACCAGGAATAAAATCAGTATGAATTAATACTATATATTCATATGTTATTGTTACAGGTGGGCAGCAAATTCGGCACTAATTTTCCAGCAGCCAATGAAATAAAAGAAAACAAGGATTTAAAAGACTCATTGAATAAAAAGGTATGACTTTTCCTGAGGAAAAAGCTTTTTTTTTTTTTTTCCTCAGAGAGAACAGTGTTTAATATGGTAGATAACATCCTCAATATCTCAGAATTTTATACAACTGAGTCTCATAATATTTTCAACAGCTTGATACTGAATGTAAAAGCACTCATTTGGTGTGACATTATACCATTGAACTAGACAGGATTTCTGCGCATTAGCTCTAATGACATTTTGGGCTGGATGATTGTGGTATGGGGCTGCCCTGTGCATTGCAGGATGTTTGGCCACATTCCTGACCTCTACTCTCTGTATTCCTGTAGCAACCCTCCCTCAACCCCTGTTGTGATAAGCGAACATGTCTTCACACATTGCCAAATGTCCTATGGGGGCAAAGTCACCCATAATTGAGGACCACTGAACAGCAGTAATTAACTAATTTCCAATTATTCAATTACAATGGTAAAAAATGCAACAGTCAAGAAATAAAGAAACTGGTTTGGGGCTTAAGAAATGCTTGTCTGAGGAAGTAAGACCCAGTTTCCTGAAGAGGGAGGAGTGGTTAACTATATCAAATGTAGGATAAGGAGTATTCCAAACAAATGTAATGTGTAGAACGTGCACTGGCCATGAAGTGGGAAGGCAGATGTAGCTTGCCAAGAAAGCAGTGTTAATGACTAGAATGACAAAAGCAATCTCTTTTTATTGTGCAGTCAAGAAATGTTGACTGAGCAGTGGTCTCCTGGTAGACTTTAGGAAGATGGTATCTAGTTTTTTTACCTAGGAGCTTACAATCTGGTAAAGAAAGCAGAATGACATCAACAACAGCAACATAAAACTGGGTAATAAAGATAATTTGTTAGGTACTTCCTCTAAGTGCAATGGGATAATGAAACAGAAAGAAGCCAATATATACTGGGGAGATTAGGAAGGGTTGTGATGAAAATTGCTGCTTGAAGGACTAGTCTGACTGTCACAACTGGATGGTGGAATAAGGGTGTTTAGTAGGACAGGAACAACATAAGGAATGACCGGAGGTGCAAATGAATTTATAAACTGGTCAAGGACACAATGAATTCCAGAAATTGTTAGAAATTCTGGAAGTTTTGAGCTTCCAAAGCCAGCGCTATCTATGTCATGGCCAGGAGAATATGACCTGATTTTTTTCATCATTTTAGAAACAGATTAAAACTGATAATGAAGGTTAGCAGTGAATGGGGAGGAAACAAAACAAAACAAAAAAGCAAAATAGCTGCTATGTTAGAAAGCTGGAGCAATGGTAGAATCTCTACAGTACTGTCTGTCTTAGTGAAGTTGATAGATCAGTGGGCTGAATGAATCCATACAAGTTTCTATCCTTTTTTTTAGGTAAGATCCTAATACTGAGATCCTAACACTAAAAAGCTTGAGGTACAGAGCAATTACCTTAATTACTTTTCTCCTAGAGATGACTCAGAATGAAAGTGGGGTGGTGTATTAGGTACTGGTCAAAATTGGGGTGATTCTCTTTATTAAACTGAGACTTCAGTTTCTAAAAATATAAACGGGGCAAAAATTTAAAATAAAAAGGACCTGGAGACCAGTCAGATGCTTTTTTAACCAACTTTTATCTGATCCATAAAAGTTTACTATGCAGCTTTCAGATATTGCCAAATTGGTTTCAGCTCTAGCTCTCTGCTTTTCAAGTGGGAGAGTTGGGACCATCACATTTTTGGGAGAGTTGATACAAAGAGCTTTGCTGTTTTAAAGGTTATAGCCCTATTTATAACCTCTTCTGTGGTAGAAATGATCAACAATGATGACATCCAAAACATAGGCCATTATTTCACATAAGGAAATTTCAATGAGCAGGTGACTCTCTCCTTTCAGTTATTACCTTAACTACCAGAAATTTTTAACAGTGATTTCTCACAAAGATTTTACAATAATTACATAAGTAACTTACTGCAAATATGTGGAATGTATCTTTTAACCAAAAATGCACACATTTTTATGTGACTTAGGAATATTTTTTAATAGTCAAATTATTTCTATTTTTGCCAAGGATTAAAAAACATTAGAATATTGTGATAATCAAGGTTCTTCATGCCTATCAACAGGAATTGATGAAAAATCTTTTTGAACAGACAGTTAGGACAGGAGTAGGTAATGAAAATACTGAAAATCAGAGAGGTGAGTTTGAAAATGATTTGATGGGCAAGAAAGAAGCATTGATGTTTTGTGACTAAAGTAAGGAACACAAAGTTTAGGGGAGGTAACCTGGCAGGTGCTCATGAAGAGAGTATGAGGACAGGAAAACCTGCTAGTATGCTCTTGAAATAATAGAGTTTTTTATTTATGAGTTCAAGGATTACTGGAAAGTATTGGGAATGGGAGTAGGAAGGGATTTGAATTGCTGTGTCAGTACAAATACCTCCCTAATTATGTTTTCTGGTCTGATTTCTTAAATTTTGTTTTTGTTTAACTGATGTTTTGTTAGATGTTGTGTCAGTCAAGGTTCTCCAGAGAAACAGAATCAATATGAGAAAAGTATAAAAGGACACTTGTGATGCAGAATTGACTGACACAGTTATAGAGGCTAAGAAGTCTCATGATCTGTTGTCTGCAAGTTGAAGACCCAGAAAAACCAGTGTTGTAATTTGGCACAAGTCCAAAGACTGAAGAACAAGGGAAGCCCATGGTGTAGATTACAGTTTGAGGGCAGGAGGAGATGAGGTGAGATGTCCCAGCTCAGCAGTGAGGCAGAAATAAAAGGGGGCACATTTCTGCATCTTTAACTCTTTTTTTTTTTCTATTCTTTACCTCAATGTATTAAATGATACTCAACCACATTGAAGAGGGTAATCTACTTTACTGAGTCTACTGATTCACATGCTAATATTATCTGGAAACATCTTCACAGACATAACTAGAGATAATGTTTAATCTGGGCACTCTGTGGCCCACTCAGGTTGACACATAAAATTAACCATTACAAATGCAATCTCTTTATGTTGTATTTCCTTCAAACTCACTGTATCTTAATCCAAGCTGATAGGGGTAATTGGTTTTTTTTGGCTGAAAGTAACAGAAACCAGTTCTGGCTGCTTTAGGCAGGAAAAGAAAATCCAAAAACATATTGCATAGGCAAGCCTCAGAAAGTAGAAAAACAGGCCATCTCTGGGATGCTCGAGAATGTGATTTGGTGAATCAACCCCTTAGCATGCTTTCATTCGAATCCCTCAGCTCTCAAGACTCTACTCTTTCTATACAATTGGTTATCAAATTCAGTGAGCAAGACTCTTATTAACCCAGTGGAGTCCATGAAACTGCATTATAATATAGACACATGACTGTATTATAGTCCTGCTGAAAATCTAATCCCTCTTCAGAGGAGAAGGTAATTTTCAGAACAAGAAGGCATTTTGAGCGTTAGAATGACGATCACATGCTAGAGAGGGTGGAGTGGTGAATGGAAAGGAAATGCCACAGCAGCATGTACCTGCTCTGGGTACGCAGTACATCTAGGTTTACAGTAGCAGCATGGAAGAAAAAACACAGGGGTGTCAAAGAGCAAATACTATGTATCTTTTAAGATTTCTCAAAAGCTGTTGTGTCATAGTTCTTATATATCACATAGCTGGCTGGCAAACACAGACTTTATTCTAGGTGGCAGTGTTCCCTAGACTCATTACTGGACACTCATTACTAAAGAAGAAGGATAGAATTGATAATTGACATAAAGAACTGACAGTTTCTGCCATACCTGGGAAAGTAAATTTTCTGTATATGCATATACAAAGACACATAAACACACATACATATGCATAAATACCTGGTTTTACCAGAAACCATAAAGACTGAAAAAAGTCACTTCATGATTTGTAATTAAATCCATATTTATCAATATGTTTACTGCAAATTCTGGTCTAGGGTGATGCATCATGAAAAGAAGAGGGTGGTCAACTCTTATAAAGAAATACTTTATATAGTAGCCCCCAGTACAGATTAATAATGCACATTAGCATGTTAAAAGTCATGGGAAGTTTCTTCAATAAACTGGCTTGCTTAATGTTAGCCAGAATATTTTAAATAGATCATGGAACCCAGTTTTTCTTCTGTAAATTCCTATCCTTACATATATATGTTTCGGAAAACATTGAGCTAGTAAAACCAAACTAGAAATCAGATTAAAGAATAAATTGTTAAATTCATAAATTTAAAAAGTATATTTTAAAAAACGTAAGATTGTAACCATATTTTTGTGTTTAATCATATAAATAATATTTCTATAATATGCTATTGTTGAAAATACAGAATTACAAAACCGAGAATAACTGCTTGGTTTTATATCAAAATTTTTATTTTATTTAAATAATTTGCGTAATAACACAATGATAATTTATTTCCAAATTATTTCAAAATCAAGCTTTTAAATATTAAATCTATACTTTCATTTAAAGCCAGCTGAAATGTCCAAACGTAGTTTAATATTACCTATACAAATTACCTGAAAAAGAGTTGTAACTGGGTGTGTATAGAGACAGCTCTAAGAATTTAAAAATGTTTACGTTCATGCACTATTCTTTCTGCAAATCATTTGTCTTTAGTGGTCCTTCATCATTTTAAGTGTAAAAGTCTCATTGAGAAAGCTGTCCTTTAATTTTCTTTAACAAAATGGAAGGGTCATTAAGCTTAATAGGTCTTAAATGTCCCTGTACCTCACACCTTTGGAACTGACAAGGGAAACTGGTTTAGTGGTCTGAAAATTCTGAAGACGGTATTACATTAAATGTATGCTTTGTAATTGCTTGTGGCAAATTATCCTATTGATAGAGAGATATGTAGCCAAGTTCCATGTGGATATGAGTTCTTTGAACATTAGAAATGATTCTAAGTGAGTGTCTTCAAAGTAATCTTTTGAAATGGGTCAGCTATGTCTTTAGTTTGTAAATTACACAATATGTACTATTTCCAATCAGTGACCACTAGAAATCAAAGAATTCGTATATCAGAAGGATAATTTTCAAAGTTCACTGCTTGAAAAATCACCTAGAAATTAGTTTTGTTTTATCTTCCCAGACACAAAGGTTTTAAAAGATGTGATATTATTAAAATTATGTTTCAGTTTTTTTAAATCAGCTTTTTCATTTTCTTTAACTTATGTTTTGTATCAGCATAACATTGGGAACAGACTTTATGAAAGCTTGAAATTCCCAAGTGAAACCTCATGTAAATAAATCTACAATTAAATTCTGAGGGAATGTCATTTTTTTTGGGGGGGGGTAAGACCTAAAAAAATGTTTTGTTATTACTCCTATTTCCAAAAATATTCATTGATGTAACTATAAAGCCATGATTGGAATTTGTGTGGGTTTTGTCTCTTTACTCAGAAGGTGTTTTCCTTGCCTCAGTACATATAATTTTGTGAGCAGAATCAAATATTTCCTTGATAGCATTAAATTTTGTGATATTTTAGAGACATCAGAAATTCATTGATGATGTAAATGTCTTTGACTTGAAGTCGAGTCTAATATTTGAGTTTTGGATTAGCCACTGACTGGTTATTGGCCTTGAGTTCTGAATTAGATCACCAACTGGTGACCACTTCACCTCTTTGATCCTCCACTTAATCACTTGTAAAATTAGATTATTCATCTCTGAAACCCTCTCTAAACTCAAATTTCCTAAGACTATAAATTGTTTATATTGTTAATTTGTAGGAAATCAAAGATTTGAAAGATTGTGACTTAGGTTTGGACATCCTTTAGAAAACTGTTTTTCTAAATAACTACTCAATATTAATTGATATTCTTATGGTTTCCTTTTCATCTATATGCATAATGTCACAAACAATGTAAAAATGCATATTTGAGTAATTGAAGATTTGTTCATTTTAATGCTGGTGTTATTGTAGCTTGTTTATTATACATTATATTAGATCTAGTTAGCAGTAGTACAAGTTCAAATCAAAGGGCCTATACCTGCACATGGTTGTAAAATAAACAAGATATATCTTTGGTATGCTTTCTACTGACCTTCAGTGTATTTCTCACTCCACTTGTGAATTATCAAAGTTAGCTCTTAGCAAAATACCAGCTGTAGATGACAACAGTTTAAACCATTTTATTTCTTAAAACTAAAAACATGAATTTGCAGTATATTTTCTGGTCACAGCCAGTGTATGAAAATGACATGTTTTAGGCAATGTATCTTCCTTCTTTTTATTAATTATACAAATTGCATATGACTTACAAGGTGTGTGTTGTAAAAATGCCGGAGATAAGCACTAAATAAGACATATATAGTCCTTGCCTTCACATGACCTCAAAAAGCTTACATCTAGTGAAGAAGAAAGACACTGAACTAAGTCATCATCACAAAGCATAATGACTTCCATGCTGGGTATATGGCTTCTGTGATGGTCTGATACAGGAACACACACAGTGATACTTAATAATTCTATGTTCCTGGTACTTAATATTTTGTATAACAGGAGAAGTTATAAGGCTCTTCTCTTCTGTTTAATGTTAAAAAATAAAAACAATAGTAAAGAATATTTTCATCAAGGAAAATATCAGTAATTGGACCACCCTGAATTAAGAAGTTTTCATGTTTTTGCTTCCTTTTGTAGGAGCTATATGAGCTTATATATATTTTATATAGTTATTAACACAGCCTAATTGAAATTTTTATATGCTACTGCTTTTGCCAAATGTTTTTTTCATCAAATATTATAATAATATCTTTGTAATTATTTCTTTTAGTGTGGACATAATATTACATTATGAGGGATGCCATAATCTCCTTGAGCAATGCTGTTTTGTTAAATATTTACACTTTTCCTAATAATATTGCCTAGTACAGAACATCATCATGAATACAGCTTTATTTTTCTATTGAACTATTTCATAGAAGTTAAATTACAGGATCATGGGGAATAAGCATTTTAATATCTCTTGTTATAAATTGTTGTTTTCCAAAGAAGTTATACCAGTTTACTCTGCCATCTTGGCTATATAGTTATTGTATTTTGAATAAATTATTTCTTTTATTCAATAAACATTCTCTGGATACTTAGTATGTCCAAGGTCTGGGGTTGGACAAATTAGTGAGATTTAAAGCTAATCATCTTTGGGATTATCTGAAGGGGTGGGACAAAATAAGGAGTAAAGGCTTTTCGGAGCTATAAGAGAATCCTGAGGACACAGGAGGAAGAATTTGTGAGTGTTTTGGAAAAGACATTTCACAAACTCTATCACAGTGAAGCATTGAGACATGATCTCTTTAAAGTCTGGTTCCAGACAACATTGACCTCTACGCAGCATTCCAGTAATCCATCTAGCCTACTCTGTTTCTCCCTGAGGACTGCTCATGGTACAATCGTCTGTTCAAAGTGCTCTGCCTGTTTATTGATGTCCTGTCTAAAAAATTCAACAGGTAAACATATTCCTGGCCCAAACAGCGATAACAAGGTGGCATGGCTGTAGCTTGGCCAGATTACTTCAAAATAGTCTGGGAAGCTATTTTTATTTGAGGGAGAATCACCAAATACACAGAGCATCTTTCATATCAACAGCTATGGTGGGCCAGTCCATATACAAACGTTGCACTACTTTTACCCTTTTACATTTTCCTCTTAGGGTTTATTAAATTTCAGGACTTTACAAATGCTATCTCCCTTAATTCTCACAACCTATGGGGCAGTCAGGTCCTTTATATAGATAAGAAAAATGGAGGCTCAGAAAACTTAAGCAATCTGTTTAATATCATTCAGCTTGTAAATTGTGAATCTGTGATTTAGAACCAGAACTGGCTGATTGAAAATCCTTTTCACTGAGTGTCACTGCTTGGTTTTCACTTTGAGGTTCAGGTGATGTTTTCTTAGACACTTTCACATTTATAAAGTGGCCTTTGCTTTTTATCCTACTTTTCATTTATTCTCCTACTTGGTGAAGTAATCACTATCTAACGTTTACTGAATATTGACTATATTCAAAGTCCTAAACAATTGTCTCATTTAATACCGTGAACAACCCTGAGAAGTAAATACTGTTATCATGACTATTTTATAGTAGAAGTTGTTGAAACTAATGCTAGGTGTTCAGGCCCACATACAGAATCAAATAATTACATTGATCACCATTTAGATGAATAGATTTGGGGCCTCGACTACATTATCTTTAGCTCCCAACGAGGGCTGAAGAGGTTGGCCAGCCAGGCAGCAAGTAGCCTTGGACTTAATCTTCAAGCAACTTTAAAACATTGCTGAGATAAACCAGAAAAATAACTGTTGCCAATTAACTCAAGTTTCTACCTATGACTGCTACAAGCTATGCCACAAAAGTCACAATAGATACATGAGAGTCATCTGATATTTGCATGAAATAAAATTTTGAAACTGAATAATGAATAATGCTGTTTACATAGAGTGAGATTTTAAAATTTCATTTCTATAGTTATATATATCCTGAGTTAGAGTTAACTGATGATATCTAATTAAGAGTTAATAAGTACTGAACGACAACTCCAAATATAGTCATGTGTTGCTTAATGATGAGATATGTTCTGAGAAAGATGTTGATAGGTGATTTTGTCATTGTATGAACATAAAATAGTGTGTTACACAAATCTAGATGGTACATTCCATTATACACCTAGGCTATATGGTATAGCCTACTGTTCCTGGGTTACAAACCTGTACAGCATATTACAGTACTGAATATTGTAGGCATTTGTAAAACAATAGTATTTGCATATCTAGATATATCTAAGCATAGAAAAAAATACAGTATTTTAATCTTATGGGACCACTCTCTCAAATGTGGTATGTCATCAACTAAAACATTGTTATGAGGTGTATAACTGTAATTAAAAATGTCATGTTAAGTGTTTATAACATATTCCTTTTAAACATAAGCAGATTCAACCTTTTATTAAAACAGGTAATTTTTTCTATCCCTCAGCAGACACATTTTGAATATATAATTTAAAACATTTATTTTGTAGGTCATTAAAGTATTACCTTGCCCAGTAGGCCTTGACATCTTCACCAGATGCTGTTCTTGGTAACAGGGAGTTTGTTCCACCCTCTCTCATTCCTCACACGGTTCAGTGATGCCCACTGCCTGCAAGATATGTGGAGTCCAGGTTATGTTCTTTCTTGTTGAAGAGAAACTTAGAATTCCCTGTTTGAAAAGAATCAGAAGATATGAGATATTAGACTCAAGTAAATAATATGCAAATAGAATCAGAATTGAATTAATGTCTGTAAAAACAAAATGCTGAGAAGTTTTAGAAAGTCATACTATCCACTGGCTTAAATATTTTATCCTGGGATTCACTTCAGTCCTACTACAAATTTCTTAATACCTGTAAAGTACAAGCCCCTGAACCAGGCATCACAATGGATACATTTAATAGAATCTAGTTCCTTCCAGCCTGGAACTTATATTCTAAAGGATTTGACAAAAACAACTGGTGGATCAAGGAGAGCTTTTCAATTGCCAATTGGAAATGCAAACAATGTGCTGTATAAGGAGAAAAGCTGTAGAGATAATTTACATTGGTCTGAGTAGGGAAGACAGCAAAGCAGGCTTGGAAATATATCTTAAAGGACATGGCATTTACTAAGGCTCAAGTTGGGGGGCAGAGTAGAGAAGTGAGAGTAGGAAGATAAGGATTACTTCAGGTGGAACATTTGAGTGAGCAAAGGCACAGAAAAAGAAAGTGCACAGGACTGGCTGGGGAAAGGCTTGTTGAGTGTGGTTGGGAGTGCTTAGTAAAAGGAGGCAACGCTTAGAGACAGTGGGGTAGTGGCTTCTTGGGTTATATTCTTTTCGTAAGGCCATGGAGTGATACCATGCCAAAAGTATTTGATTTTCTATGTTTTTCCAGCAATGATAGTGCAGTCCTTATGGACTGCTTGCCAGATGGGAAGCCATACAAAAATGGAACACAAAAACAGATGTTATACTTCCCTTTCTTCACCTTTCTGGAATAGTACTATTTAGAGAATCGTTAAAATGCTTTTGTTGCATTCCAGCCCCAAAGATTTCAAGGGCTGAGCCATAAACACCCAGCCATTCTCTTTTTCTATCCATCCAACACATCTTGAGTACCCACTGATTTTCAGATTTTGTGCTAAATGCTGGGGTTTCAATTAGAAAGGCCCTGACCTCAAGAAGTTCACAAGAGTCTACTGGCAGAAACAGATATGACACCAAATAATTAAAATGTGGATGATGTTTCATGGAAAATAGAGGGGTAAGTGCATAGCTATGATTCACAGGAAAGGTGACCTTTTATTTGAGTTATGATGAATAAATAGATATTCTTTATATAGAGAAGGAAAAGAAAGAATGAAAGTCATTGGTTAAACTTTTTTATATGATAGACACTGGATTGAGTTTCATTTAACATAACATTTAGTTAATCCAGGAGCAGTATTATTATCATCTCCATTTTATAAATGACAAAATACAGAATCGGAGAGGTGAAGTGACTTTTTTAAGATAATATGGGCAGTTCTGTAAGAGCCAAAACATATTCCCAAATCTCCAAAATCAAGAGGCTCATAGTATTTCCACTATGATATCCTGAAGAAGGGAATATCATTTTTCCAAGTATTGTTTAACTTGAACGAAAGAAGAAAAGAACAAGAATGATTCTCAGATATTAAGCAGTCAGAGTTTATCCAATTCATGTCACTAGGTACAGTGGCCCAGAATTGCAGCCCTGTTCCAAACCAAAGAAATGTTCCATGATCTAGACTCGTCAGTGTTGCCTTCAATGGAAGCATTCACCTGTCATGTTTTCCATTTACTCAAAGTCTGTTGCTCTGCCACTATGGTAATGGAGCTAAAAGTTTTAAATAGGCTAATCTGTAAACAAATCAATATCCGTACAAATTTCCCAAACTAATATCTTTTCCATATCAAAATCATTTCCCCAGAATAGCAATTTCCAGTCACATATGTAAATTTCTATTCACTACAATACAAAAGTTTAAAAGGCCAAATGAAATTAATTTTATTAATAGATTCTATTTAATCTATATCCCAAGTATTATTCCAGCATGAAACCAGCATTAAAATTATTATTGTGGTATTTATACATTCTTTATTTCCTACTTAAAGTCTTTGAAATCTAGTGTATACTTTACTCTCACAGCACCTCTCAATTTGGAGTAGCCACATTTCTGTACATATAAATTTGTGTGTCTAAACATATCTAAGCATAGAAAAGGTACAATAAAAATACAATATTATAATCTTGTGGGACCACTGTCCTATATGTGGTCTGTCATCAAGTAAAACATTGTTATGAGGCATGTGACTGTAATTTAAAATATTATGTTGAGTGACATTACTGTATTTATTTGTCAATGAATACAGCCTGTAGGAAACACAAAATGAGTTGTTTTCATAGTGTAATATAAAGCACTAGAGCAAGCTAGTGGAAAGGATACTTTTGGCCTGGAGTGCTTTTCTTGCTTCTCACATCACAAGTTAAGTAGTTAAGGCTTTTAACCTTAGCTGAACTTTAAAATTACTTGGGGAGCTGAAAAGTCCAAGTGTCCCACTGAAGTTCACATTTGGCTGGCCTAGGTTGGGATTCAAACACAAATGTGTTTTCAAAACCTCTCAGATGATTCTAATACGTAGCCAAGGCTGGGAATCACTGAGGCACTGAAGTGAATAGAAGCAATTCTTAACCTTGTTATGACAGGTGCCAAGTATCGGGACAAATTGAGGAAGAGCAGGAACTTCCTTATTATCTACCATAGTGAAAAATAAGTGATGACATCTTTCCTTGGAATTTCTACTGACTTGTCATGCCAATTTTGCTCTGGTTTGAAGATATTGAATATGGATTATATAGTTCAGTGATCCCATCCTTACCAACCTTTTATTGATATTGGCTTTTTTTTGTAAAAATCAAAATAGAATGGACTCAAATCTAAAAAAAGACTGTGTTGTAAGTATTTGATGAATTACTGAACTAAAAGGCTCTAGTTAGATGATCTTTAAAAATTATATATATACATAATATAAACATGTGTGTGTATATAATTCAGGAGTATTTAGACTTCTGCAGGACCTTATTTAACGTTGTGGAAAAATAATGCTTCAGATATTTGCACCTCACATAAAGCAATTCAGCCTTCTGCGTTTGTATTTCTCTGCTGGGTCTGTGTGTTGTATGTTTTGTGAGTTGAGGAGGAGCAGGAAAAGGCAAGGTGCCTACTGCCTGTGCCACAGGCCTGATCCATAACAGATCATAAAAATTCATGAATGTTCTGCATTTCATCCTTAGCTAATGTACCATTTGTGTATACTGTTATAGATGCTATTGTAAATTACCCTTAAATTAAGGATTGCAGTCTCTCAATAGCAGGGTCAAGTTAATAACTCGAGTTTAAAAGGAAGACATCAACCTTCCTGACGCTGAAGCAAATACTGTCCAAATGAGTAGACCAATATGACTTTAAGTCTTCATTAATATAGTAAAATTATTAGCACCTGGTTACTCAGAGACTATCTAACACCGACATGCAATTGCTTTTTTATGATTATTACAATAGTGATTTATTCCCTCTTAACTTCTAACCATTCTCTTTAGAGAGTACTTTCTCCTAATGTGTGTAGAGAAGCCTTAGGCTCATGACAATGATATTTACTACTCTCAACATTAGGATATTCTCCATTTTGTACCCATTTACAACATTCATAAAACATCTGCTAAAATGCTGAAATCAGCTTTGGGAGAGTAAACTTACGGTGCCCTGTGAAATGAGGAGGTTTGAGAGTTTAGGATTTGGAACACTATAATTACTCCAGTTCTCACACTGTAATCTGTATCTTTAGCATTGATACACATGGTGAGTTGTGAAATGAAACACTGATGCCCACGAAAAGTCTCCTGTAAGGGAAGCTACTGTGCTAAATGTAAGCCAGGCTGAAACCTCTGTACAGATGCACACAGACACATATGTGTGCATACACACACTCACCCACATCAGCAGCAGAATTGAAAAATACTTTAAAGAGGACTTTTGAAGTCATAAGCTTCAACACCCACAGTCATCCCATCAATGGTGAAGTAATGTATTATTAGTGATAGCCTCTATTTCCTTTTTTTGTACTCTGATGACATTTGCTAGTGGTGGTTGTATGCCCAAATCAAGAAATTAGAAATCAAAACTTTAAGAAGATAGTTCCCTTTCTTAAATTTGCAGAGAACCAAACATAGAAACATGCTATGACAAGTAGTCCATAGTCTATAATATGATGTAGCCAATCAGATTAGGGACAATTTAATATAGCAAGAAACCAGTCAGCTGCATTGAGTCAACAATCCCCAAGGGTTCTATTAAAATCAGATGAATCAGAGCAGTATGGCTGCTAATCTTGTGCTCATCCAAATTGTATGTGGATAGCTTGAGTCTGCAGATTCAGGTTGAGAAAAACCTAAATGCAGTTTCTCAGATATTTAACATATAAGCTGATTGGTACATTTTAAAATGGGCCTCAGTTAGATTAACTGAACAAATTTTACGAAGAGCTTCCTGGTCTCTTTCAGACACACATTTAAAGAAGTTTTCAGTCATTTTTTGAGGGTGTGTTTTTCTCGGTTTTTTACATTTGATGATTCAATAGGAAGTTGATGTAGGGAACTTACAAAGATTCAGTCTGTTTCTTCAGTTGGTTTGGTCTTTCAGAGGATGCCTGAGTCCATCAAAGGTAAAACACAGCTCTAAAGTGTTTTGTTTTGTTTGAATACTTGTTACTGTGTTTTTTGGCATAGACTTCATCAAGTCTCTTTGGATTAATCTTCTTTCAGCTAACAACTGTAAATCATGGCACTATAATCATTAAAAAAGATTTTTTTCCTCGTGGAGATGAATATCTATTTGAAAATGCAGCAGTGTGCGTTGGGAAGCATTCTTATCAGCAAGGATAATGGAAGATTTCTTTATAAATCATTTCATGGGAGACAAGCGTCAGAGTTTAGCTTTGCAAAGAGTAGTAGGAATTGAAGTAGCACTCAGGAGAGTGCTAAGTTACATAGGATACTTAAAAAATAAAAATACATATCATTTTTTCATTAAGTACCCAATTGTGGTATCTTACAATGCAAAATTCCTATTAATTTTAAACTGTCTGAAGTATTGCATAGATTTAAATTTGATTTAGGCCTGCATGTGCGTTTTTTGATCCCTCCGAAGCTGATAATATTGATGAGAGAAAACATATGTAGAGATTTCTAGTCAAGACACATGGCAAATCTCACAATGGAAAATTCAAAAGTGTTTTTGAAGTCAAATTTGCAACATTGTCTTTCATTTTGCCAATATTGTATCTATAGCAATTTATTTTAAGGGAAAGGCACTTGATGTATGTTAATTTTAACAACAAGTGATTATGTTTTCAATCTTTTAAACAGTCCTTGTTCTAATCTTGTAGAAACAAATTGATTTCTTGGTTTCAAAATCTAGTTTAGAATTTATCATCATTGGAATGTGAAAGAGATAGAAAACAGTGATTCTGAGAGAAAAATAGCATTTTTTGTAGATCATCTGCTTTGTACTGAAATTACAATACATATTTTCATGCAATTATCATTTCAGTTTAACTGATGAGGGATATGATATCCATCTCAATAAAGAAATACAAAATTTCCCAATTATATAGTGTAGCAGAGCCAAGATTTATCTAGAACCAGTATTTTGGTTAACAGGCACTGTAAAAGAGCACCAAAGTTGAATTTCTAAAACTCTGGCTTTATTTTTGACCAATTTCACTTAAACCAGCATTTACTGGGCAAATATTTTGGGCAGGGTGCTATGTCCTCAGAGTTTACACTCGAGTAGGTGATAAGATAATTATGAAAATAACATATGCATGTACATGTCATAAACAAGGGAACATTTCCTGCCCCCCTCCAACTTTAGGATTAAGTGCACCTTCTATATGTCCCGTACAAGTCAAGATAGTTTATGTTATGCTGCAGTAACAAAAATCCCCAGATTTCAGATGGTTAAAACATTAAAAGTTTATTTCTTGCTCATGCTACATATTTATCATCGATCTGTTTTGAACCTTATTCAGCCTTAACTTCATTTCAGAACCCAGGCTTCCAGATCAGCCACCTTTGGGAATGATGTCAGTTACTGTGGGGTCAGCTGGGCAATTTAGGTAATTTTCCAGTTTCTGGCTTCAAATCTCAAGAGAAAACAACAATGACAAACAAACCTTGGGCAAGTCCCACATACATTGCCATAAGAGATATTGCAGAAAAAAAAAAGTCAACTAAAAATTCTGATACTATATAGACAGAGTCTGAGTTTAACCTTGGAAAATGATTGGAAAATCTCCACCCATCTTTCATAAAATGATGGTTTATTTTTCCTGCTTGTCTAATCGTGGTGCACCAATCACATATAAACAGACTCATCCAAGGGACATTATCATCAATTACAGAGCGTTCTAACAACATTCTATCTCAGAAAGCTTCATAGCTTTCTAAAGTGTGATTTCCTTCCCCTTTTCATCTTGAGATGAAACACAGATCAGTATAGTCTATATCAGTGCTGTTACTTGGCAGAAAATCATTTTCTATCTCACCATTACCCTATAAAATAATCCCATTATTGCGTGAATTTTAGAATTGACTTTATCCTTTTTCAAACCTCAGTCCCTTAAGGCAGTCTTTGGAGTAGATTTTAGTACTAAATAGTCTTTTTAATATTTGTAAAAACTTTAAAAATTTGTCACATTTACATGAGATAAAGTTACACTAATATAAAGGTCAAGTTCATTTGCTTTAAGTTAGAATTATATGAATAAACTTCATAAACCTAGTTATTTGACAAAAGTCTCTGATTAGAAGTTGTAGATGTGATTAAGAAAACTTTTGGAAAACAAATTCTTATAGATTTCAGATTATTTGGAAAACAAATGTTTTTAAACATTGAGATTGGCAAGAGTTGTATATATGATGTTAATGCTACACAGAGGCAACTTCTGATTTATTTACAGCAACAAGAATGCTTGCTAGGTAGGGGATGGAATGCTTTAGAATGTCTGTCCCATTTGAACCTCGTTCTCAGAAACTCTCTCCTGTTACTCATCTTTGTTGAGTGGCTAATAGGTTGTATAACCCAGTGCTTTTGGCCATAGATCATTGAAGAGAGAGTGGGAGAAAGAAAAAGAGAGAGAGAAGGAGGAGGAGGAAAACAAGAAAAGGAGAGAGTGACCTTATTAGAATACTCTCTTAAAAATAATGAATTCTCCTAGAGCATTTAAATGGAAAAAATATGCACTAATCCTGTTAGGCAACATATCTTGTAGACAGTTGTTTCTAGACTGGATTTTTTTCTTGCCTTTTGGCAAATTCTTATGGTAGTAATTTTGTCGCTCATACAACACTGAAATTTGTTATAATATATTCTTTTTTTTTTTCTTTGAGATGGAGTCTTGCTCTGTCGCCCAGGCTGGAGTGCAGTGGCATGATCTTGGTTCACTGCAACCTCCCCTTCCTGGGTCCAAGCAATTCTCCTGCCTCGGCCTCCCAAGTAGCTGGGACTACAGGCACCTGCCACCAGGCCTGGCTGATTTTTGTATTTTTAGTAGACATGGAGTTTTACCATATTGGCCAGGTTTGTCTCAAACTCCTGACCTCAAGTGATCTGCTCGTCTTGACCTCCCAAAGTGCTGGAATTAAAGGTGTGAGCCACTGCGCCTGGCTGATTTGTTATAATAGATTCTTCTTTACACATATTCAGGGCCTCTAAGAAGAAAAAAAGATAAAAGAGAAGAAAAGAAAAATACAAAAAGCAACAGCATTAACACACTCCTCACTTACCCATAAACAACTGGCTTTGCTTTGCTTAAAATGAGTATGACATCATATTATGAGCTCTACAAGCAATAGCTCTGGTTTTTCATTTTTCTTATGAAATTTGGGTTTCTCATTAGTAAAGTTTTAGAAACATTTGTTTAGTTAAAAATAGGAATAAGATGAATACTAGCTAACATTTGGATCACATACTATTTTCCAGATAACTGTGCTCCCAGAACTGTAATTTGAGAAACTGAGGCTAAGTCACATTAAAGATGTGCAGCTAATAATAAATGCTGGGCTTAAATTGGAAGCCAGGTAGTCTGACTCCAGAGCCCACCAGGCAGCTATGGTTCCTAGAATATTTGACCATGTATGCCTCTAAGAGTCTTTAGAGAGTGCTAGAACTCAAATATTGACAGAATTTTTTGTTGCATATTTTTAACCATTTATATATCTGAGGAAGTTAACATGTGTGTTTTATATTCTCAGGAGTAACCTCACTTTCAATTTTTTCCTTTATTAAGCATAGACTTTTCACACATTTCTTACAGAATATGAATCCCAATTTTCAGATAACCCAGGCCTAGCCAGTATTAGTAGAAACATGTCTGTCTTATTCTAGATTTAATCTGTCTTTGAAGTAACTACAATAGTGTCTCATTAAATTCCCACTTAGAAGGTCAAAATGAGAAAATAATTCAGAATCCACTGTACTTGGAGAGCAGCTTGGATGTATTTACTCATCAAGCTAGCCATAACCTCTTCTTCACAATTGACTTATTTAAGTCTTATATCTATCCTCTTATTTTTTTTTCCAATATGGATCAAAGTTTTAGTCTGTAAGCAATGACAATATGGATCAAAGTTTTAGTCTGTAAACAATGACAGCTGTTCATAATATGGATCAATGTATGGAAGGATTAATAATTATTAAGAAATGTTTAAAACCATTGCTTTTACCTCTCTTGGAGTAGAACAGAAAGTGAAGGTTAATTGCTTAAGTAATTGGTTTGACTACCCAAAGGTAATACAAAACAATTATTTCTTCACTTTGCAACTTTCAATGCAAGGCCAAGACTTTCATAACTCATTAAGTCTAAGTAACTGGCAGTTTACAAGTCACCAAGAATAAACTTGAATGTTCTCTGTAGCACTCAAGATATATTATGTGTGACTGCATTTACTCAAAGGACAAATAAATATTTACATGTGTGTCTTTGAATAATCTTTTTTATTAGAGACAGGGTCTCACTCTGTCACCCAGGCTGGGTACAGAAGCATGATCACTGCAGCCTTAAATTCCTGACCTCAAGTGTCCCTTACCTTCAGCCTCCCAAAGTGCCGGAATTACAGCTGTGAGCCACCATGCCTGGTCTGAATACTCTTTTTATATGAAGAAATTTCTTGATCTTTTGGGGCGGGGAGGGGGAAGATCACTTGCTTACATCTTATCTTACAGCTGGAGAAAATGACAACAAAAATAGTCCTTAACTTTTATCTGTTTGTTCATTGAGAATTTCCTGAAAGTCTACAGGGGTGGTATTTACACAGTGGTCAAGCGTGTGGGCGCTGAGGTAACAGAGACCAAGTAGGATGTTGCCATTGCGGGACCCTAAGTCCACGGGCCATACTCTCTAACTCTCAGCCTCCCAACTTACAAAACGGGTTTAATAATGTGACCGATTTTGGGTAGTTTTGAGATTGAATGAGATCATGTTCTAAAAGCCCTTATCAGATACTTGTGGCAAAGAGGAAGCACTCAATAAAATGTAAGTGATTATTATGCTAGAGTCTAGAACACATCAAATGTTTAATACAACTCTGAGGAAGAAGCTACTCATGTGAGGAGCTTATGTTAAAGTCTGTGTAGAAATAAGATGCATAAAAAAATAGCCCCTGCGTTCTTGAAACTTGTGCTATAAGAGTGACGGAATACAAATAAGGTGGAGGGTGGGGAGAGAGAAATAAAATACTGTATGAATTTAGGAAAAGAGAACCAGTTCACACATCTGGGTGAAGCTACAGGGAAAATTTCACGAAGGCGATTACTTTGAATGGAAACATGAAAAAAAAAAAAAAAAAAAAAA